>NC_045972.1:27620288-27920288 GCF_010909765.2 Amblyraja radiata | reverse complement strand
TTCAGGGATGACCTGCTGAGTTATTCCAGCACGTTTATACAAACGCAGCTCGTCGCTTACAATATGATGTACAAGAAGACATGCTACTGTTGCCTGCCAAAGCTCAACCTCAAAATTTAATTGTCCTTTTTCATGGGCAGAGAAATGGTGGTTGCGAGTGGGTTGATCCTGACTGGGTAATGAAATTGTGCAATCACCAGAAGCAAAGAAAGCAGGTCTGGGGAAGGTTGCTCTGGTAACCATTTCCACAACAATCCGCCAGTCTGGAGGCTAAGTCTTTTCACCTAAGGCACTGGTTACAAATAGAAAAGGGAGAGAGAGAGAGAGAGAGATAAAGAGAGAGAGGGGGGGGGGGGGTGGAGAGAGAGAGAGAGAGAGAGAGAGAGAGAGAGAGAGAGAGAGACGGAGAGAGAGAGAGGGGGTGAGAGGGGGGAGAGAGAGGGGAGAGAGAGAGGGGGAGAGAGAGAGTGTGAGAAAGGAGAGAGAGGTCCCAGACGTCAATCAGCTTTGCAGTAACAGCAACTGACAAGCAAACAAAGCTGAACCCTTCTCAAAATTCAGCATCAAAGCCTTTTGTCAGCTTAGTTCGAATTGCAAGGCAGTTTGGAAGCAGGGGGGCGGGAAGGTTAGAAGATGGATAGCATGCCCAACTCCAGTAGGAAATTAAAAAGGAAAGGTTAATGGTAGATCATTACAAGGAATGAAAACCCAAAACTTCAATAAACCACACACTTCAGAGCAGCAGCAGCAGGCCTCAATGATCGTTCATTCGCTGAGTCAGCTGCCTGCATTGCCCTTAAGAGTGATGATTATGCTACAATCTCCTTAGAGCAACACCAGAAAATAGGAGCAGGAGTGGGCCACTCGGCCCCGCAAGCCTGTCCTGCCAGTCAATGTGACCGTGGCTGATCTATGCTGGTCTCCCCTCCTGTGTCGTGCCCTAAAAGCCTCCATCTTCCACCTACAATACATTGAATAGTCTGCCTCCACTAGTGGTGTAATCGGAAAAAAAATCTAGCAGGTTTACCAAAAAACTGCTACAGAGGGGGATTGAGGAGTTGGTGGT
Source organism: Amblyraja radiata (assembly GCF_010909765.2). NCBI lineage: Eukaryota > Metazoa > Chordata > Chondrichthyes > Rajiformes > Rajidae > Amblyraja > Amblyraja radiata. The sequence goes on along the minus strand of NC_045972.1, from coordinate 27,919,222 downwards.
GAGGAGTTGGGAGAGAGCTGGGTGTGATAGAGAGAGACAGTGTTAACTGCAGCAACATCCAGCACGCACTGGCGATCACTTTGGCGAACGTGCGCTCGCTCCTCCAAGGCCTGCTGAATCTCTCGATTGCTCAGCGCGTTCCCATTCCAACACCAATCTTTCTGTCCCGGGCCATCTCCATGGCCAGAGTAAGGCCACACGCAAGCTGGAGGAACAGCAGCTCATATTCCGCTTGGGCAGCTTACAACCTAATGGTATGAACGCTGAATTATCTAATTTCAGGTAAATTCCCCCCTTTATCTACCCAACTTCCCCTCCACAGACAAACCTTTCTTTCCACTCTCCCTGCCTCTTCCATCTAGTTCCTTTCCCCTCCGCCACCTGCTCAATTCAAACCCATCCCTACTCGGCTCCCCCATTTTACCCCCACCCCCCAGCCCTCCATTCACTTTCATCCACTATCCCACCCTCTGGTTCCACATATCTCTCCCCACCTTCCTTCCTTATCAGATTCCACCACCTGCACCCTTTTGCCTTCTCCACTTCTCACCTCCAACCTTGGACACTATCTGCACTCTTATCTCCCCACCTGTCACCCGCCAGCTCTTTCCCCCACCACCCCCTCCCCGGGCACTTTCCGTTGCAACCGCAAGAAATGCAACACCTGTCCCTTCACCTGCCCCCTCGACTCCATTCAAGGTCCCAAGCAGTCGTTCCAGGTGCGACAAAGGTTCACCTGTATCTCCTCCAACCTCATCTACTGCATCCGCTGCTCTAGATGTCAGCTGATTTACATCGGTGAGACCAAGCGTAGGTTGGGCGACCGTTTCGCCGAACACCTCCGCTCAGTCCGCAATAACCTACCTGACCTCCCGGTGGCTCAGCACTTCAACTCCCCCTCCCATTCCCAATCCGACCTCTCTGTCCTGGGTCTCCTCCATTGCCAGAGTGAGCAACAGCGGAAATTGGAGGAACAGCACCTCATATTCCGTCTGGGGTCCTTGCGTCCCTTTGGCATCAACATTGAATTCTCCCAATTTGGCTAGCCCTTGCTGTCTCCTCCCCTTCCTTAACCCTCTAGCTGTCTCCTCCCACCCTCCCATCCGCCCTCCCTCGGGCTCCTCCTCCTCCTCCCTTTGTCCTTCTTTCTTTCCCCACCCCCTATCAGTCTGAAGAAGGGTTTCGGCCCGAAACGTCGCCTATTTCCTTCGCTCCATAGATGCTGCTGCACCCGCTGAGTTTCCCCAGCAATTTTGTGTACCTTCCTTTCCCCACTCTTCCTGCTTACTTATTAATCAGCTTTTTTCCCTCTACTCCATCAGTCTGACAGGGGCCCGACCCAAAACATCATCAATCCATTTCCCTCCAGAGATGGGCCTGACGCAGAGTTCTACCTGCACATTGCGTTTTGCTCAAAGTTCCAGCATCTGCTGTCTCTTGTGTCTCTGATGTTTATAGGAACACTTGCCACATACATCTCCACACCACCACCTGCAGGAACTCAGCAACGCTGCATCAATCTAAATAATTCCGCCTCTAACCACTACGTCCACCCGTCAAACCATACAAAGCCCCACAGTGACTGAGTGAGAAATGAGGGGTTTGGCAGACAGTTGACAGAGAGGTAGGGAGGAGTGAGAACGCAAGCACGTTTTAGACATCAGAGACAGAGAATGGGATGAACAAAGGGAACCTGTGATCAGCTGCAGACCAATGTTGTCAAGGAAACATTTAGTTTCAAACCCAGCCATTGGAGACATTAAGGGAACAAAGAACTAACGGAAAGGAAGGTTTATAATGGTGAAAGTTGACTAAATGGATCATCTGACATTTTAATTCAATATCAAGTCCCAACAGCTGTAACACTCCCAAACCGAAGGTTGAGACATCGTTCCTCACGATGTACAAGGCACATGAGTGGCCGTGGGACCAAGACTGCAAGCTCAGGGTCAAGTTAAATCAAGTGAGTTTATTATCATGTGTCCCTGACAGGACAAAGAAATTCTTGCTTTGCTTCAGCACAACGGAACATAGTAGGCATTGACTACAAAACAGATCAGTGTGTCCATATACCATTATATACGTAAATACACACATGAATAAATAAACTGATAAAGTGCAAATAACAGATAATGGGCTATTAACGTTCAGAGTTTTGTCCGAGCCAAGTTTAGCCTTGGCTCAGCCTTGCAGAGTTAATGTAATGTGGACAACCTATGGAGCGAGCAAACAATCGGCCATGTACAGGTAACCACATTGAACGGGATGACATGAAAATGAATCACTATTTCAGCGGGAAGGACTGTTTTGCTCCCTGGATGTCAGGAAGGAAAGAGATAAAATGCTGGCATTGCCTCGCTGTGGTTGTCGGTGTGGTGCTGTGAGAAGGGGACTTCTTCTTCTTGCATATGGCGTGCACAGCCTAAAGTTGTAGGACAACTTGTTCTATTTGATCTTATTTGATTGTGTATTTCATTTATCGAAACAAGGTGGACCACATGAAGGTTGCAATCTTCCACCCCAGAAGGGGACTGATGGGGTATAAAAGAGTCACAGAGAGAACTTTCCCTTGAGAATGAAGGCAGAGAGGAGGGGTGTTGTCTGTGGTAGAATCCCACAGACAGAAATCCCAGAGGATGTTCTGTCGAGTGTGGAGGCTGATGGCGTGGAAGGTGAGGACAAGGATTCTGATTCCTTGTTCTGAATGGAAGAAAAACAAGTGTAAGCAGAGTGTTGGAAATAAAGCCGAGACTATGAAGGTCCCTGCAGCAACCATTAGGCTGGTTGGGTCCATGCTGTCATTGCTCAATCCCAACGCTACCATCTTATTTCTCCATAGCCCCGCAAATTATTTTTTCTCATGCGCCAATCAGCTCACCTATTGATGAGTCTTATGGTTGCTTTGTTACTTGCCTTCACTAAGGAGTCCTTTACCATAATCAATAAACCCACTGACACATCTTTGGAATGCAGGAGGAAACTGGAGTATCCAACGGAAATCCACCTGGTCATGGGGAGAACTAACTCCACAACTTCACCACACAAGGTCAGAATGGAACCTGTGCTCAGGGCTGCAGGACTAACCAGCGAAACACCAAGCCACCCAAATCACACGCGTTATAGGCCAGGGAGCCACACATCAATGGTAGGGAAGCTATTGGAGAGGATTCCTTTGGATAGCAATTGGAGGAAAATGGGCTAATTAGGGACTGTCAACATGACTCTGTGCAAGGCAGGTCATGTTTTACAAACCTGATTGAGTTTTGGAGCGGAGTCAAAGATAATTGATGAGGGCAGTGGATATTGGTTACATGGACTGACAATGCCCCCTATGGTATGCTGATCCAGAATATTAAGATGATGGGATCCATGGTGACTTAATATTGACTTGGATTCAGAACTGGCTTGCTAATAGAAGACTACGAGTTAAAGATATGGCAGACTGCAGGTCAGGTTTTACTGGACAACTTCTCTCTCTCTCAGCACGTCACCTTTCCCACCCATGACAAAGGTCACATCCTTGATCTGGTCTGCTCCATAAATCAACCGGTACTCGACCTCCATCCTTGCCTCTTCCCCCTCTCTGATCATAAGCTTATACGGTTCACCATCCCTTCTCCGACACCTCGCCCCCGCTTCCTCCGAGAAATCACCTTCCGGAATCTAAAATCCATTGATCCCCTCCATCTCTCTGACCTGCTCTCCACCACTCTCCCACTGGACTCAACCCCCATCTCACCTGATGATCTCACAAACCATCTCAACTCCACCTTGTCTACCTCCCTCAACACTCTGGCCCCCCTCAAAACAAGAACCGTAACTTTCAACACATCCTCACCCTGGTACACACCTGCACTTCGTAAACTGAAACAGACTGGTCGCCAACTCGAACGACTAATAAAGAAATCATCTCTCACAGTCCACCTTGAAGCTTACAAACTCCACCTCACTGATTACAAAGATGCCCTCATTGCTGCAAAATCTGCCTACCTCTCCTCCATATTCACCGATCCCTGCCTAAACCACAGAACCCTCTTCTCCACAGTGGGCAACCTCCTCAAGCCTCGAGCCAACACTCTCCCTACCTCTACTCCGGATCTCTGCAACTCATTCCTCCACTTTTTCGCTGATAAAATCAGCACCATCTATCAATCTTTATCCCCTGTACCCGACTCCCCAGCATCTACTCCACCACCTACCACGGCCCCTCCTTTCAACATCTCCACTGACCTCCTTACCCCTCCTCCACACTGCTTCCTCTCCCAGTTTGACCTGGTCACCCCTATTGAAATCTCCAAACTCATCAGCTCTTCCAAACCCACCACCTGCTCCCTCGACCCTCTCCCCACTCCCCTGTTGAAGTCCTGCCTCCCCGTTCTCTGCCCCTACCTCACTAATCTCTTCAACTCCTCATTGTCCCAAGGAATTGTCCCCTCCGCTTTCAAAACTGCTGCTGTCACACCAATCCTAAAGAAACCTGGTCTTGATCCCTCCTCTCTCATTAACTACCGCCCAATCTCAAACCTCCCCTTCCTTTCAAAAACCCTGGAGCGTATCGTTGCGTCGCAACTTCATTCCCACCTCCTTGCGTATAACCTACTTGAACCCCTCCAATCTGGCTTTCGCCCCCTCCATAGCACAGAAACTGCTCTCCTCAAAGTCCTCAACGACCTCCTCACCTCTGCTGACACTGGTTCCCTCAACATCCTCATCCTCCTCGACCTGAGCGCAGCCTTCGATACAGTGAACCATAACATCCTGCTCACCAGACTCAAGGACCTCGGCATTGAAGGCTCTGCACTCAGCTGGCTCCGTTCCTACCTTTCCAACAGATCCCACTTCATCTCTCTCCACAACCACACCTCTGCTACAGCCGCAGTCACTCAAGGCGTTCCCCAAGGCTCCGTACTCGGCCCCCTCCTCTTCATCATCTACATCCTCCCCCTTGGTCAGATACTCCGCCACTTCAATCTGGACTTCCACTGTTACGCTGATGACACCCAGATTTACCTTGGCACCAAATCCCCCCACAACCCCCCCCTCTCCCATATCAACTCCTGTTTGTCAGCTATAAAAACCTGGATGCAACATAATTTCCTCAAACTCAACAGCGATAAGACAGAATTCCTCCTCATAGGCTCCAAAGCCACACTCAGCAAAATCAATAACCCCACTCTCACCATCGACGGCACCACTGTCTCCCCATCTCCCCAGGCCCGCAACCTTGGCGTGATCTTTGATTCCACCCTCTCCCTTGAGCCTCACATCCGCCATGTCATTAAAACCTCCTTCTTTCATCTCCGCAACATCGCCAAACTCAGACCCTCTCTCACTCCGCCTGCTGCTGAAAGACTCATCCATGCCTTCATCTCCTCCCGACTGGACTATTGCAACTCACTTCTCCTTGGCATCAGCTCCACCTACATCAACCGACTCCAACTGGTCCAGAACGCAGCCGCCCGACTCATCACCCACACCAAATCCTGGCATCACATCACTCCAGTCCTCAAAAAACTTCACTGGCTTCCCATCTCCCACCGGATCACCTACAAAATCCTGGTCCTCACCTACAAAGCCCTCCACCATCTGGCCCCCACATATCTCATTGACCTCCTCTCCCCCTACCAACCCTCACGGTCCCTCAGATCCACATCAGCCGGTCTCCTCTCCATCCACAAGTCCAACCTCCGCAGTTTTGGGGACAGAGCCTTCTCCAGGGCAGCTCCCAGGCTCTGGAACTCCCTCCCCCAACTGATCCGCAATTCCGTGTCCCTCCCCATCTTCCAGTCCCGCCTCAAGACCCATCTCTTCACCTCTGCCTATCCTTAGCCCCACGTCCCCGTCCCTTTTCATCTGTGCATTAATTGCCTCATGCTGTGTTTTGTATTGAATTCTGTCTTTACTTTGTGTACTAGTCATGTCTCTACTATTTATTTCATTCCCCTTACATGTTTTTCCTATACATGCTCAATTTTTGTAAGGTGTCCTTGAGACTCTTGAAAGGCGCCCATAAATAAAATGTATTATTATTATTATTATAGGAGTGAATTTGCTCTAACTCCGCTTTACGACTTGAAAATTGTGCCAAAAACTTGGTACTCTTGTATGTTGTCTCAGTGTACTATTCCTACATACCTATTGAATATAAGGAGCTTATGTATAGTAATACTTTTACTGAAGAGAATGCAGAAAATAATTTCTCTCTACATCATTCGGTACATGTGGCAATAAAGTACCATTGAACCAACCCAGTCAGCAGTGAAGTCAATCGCCACCAGAGGGCAGCATCCACCCATTTCACCCTCTCACTGCTCTGCTTTTCAATGACTGGCAAAGTGGAGCCAAGCACCTGGAATTCTGCTCCTGTTGATAGACATAAAATGTGTCTGAACAAGGGTTTTGACCCAAAACGTCACCCATTCCTTCTATCCAGAGATACTGCCTGCCCCGCTGAGTTACTCCAGCGTGTCTATCTTTGGTGTAAACCTTCCCACACACTGTATGCTCCTCTGGATCACCTTCACTGATTCCTCTGGCATTAGATAAGAACACGTAAATGCTGATTGGGAGAGGTCGTCAGCGGATAAAGAGATGTCTGGCAAGTGGGAGGCTTTTAAAAGTGAGATAGAGTTCAAAGCCAACATATTCCTGTCTGAGAAGGGTTTCGGCCCGAAACGTTGCCCATTTCCTTCGCTGCTGCACCCGCTGAGTTTCTCCAGCATTTTTGTGTACCTTCGATTTTCCAGCATCTGCAGTTCCTTCTTAAACACTGTTCCTGTTGAGAGTGAAGGGCAAAGCTGGCAGGTTTAGTGAACCCTAGTTGATGAAGGATATCAAGTTCTGGTCAAAAAAAAGAAAGGTGTATATGTCAAGTGGATGCTGCTTGGATCAATCCATCCCTTGAGGGGAGGAGTACACTGAAGTGGGAAATAACATGAGCAAAAGTGGAAGGTAGACAAACAAGCTGGAGAAACTCAGCGGGTGAGGCAGCATCTATGGAGCGAAGGAATAGGCGACGTTTCGGGTCGAGACCCTTCTTCAGACTGATGTCGGAGGGGGGGGGGTGGGAAAAAGAAAGGAAGAGGCGGAGACAATAGGCTGTGGGAGAGCTGGGAAGTGAAGGGGAAGGAAGGAGAAAGCAAGGACTACCTGAAATTGGAGAAGTCCTGGAGTATTGTGTGCAGTTGTGGTCCCCTAATTTGAGGAAGGACATTCTTGCTGTTGAGGGAGTGCAGTGTAGGTTTACAAGGTTAATTCCCGGGATGGCGGGACTGTCATATGCTGAGAGAATGGAGCAGCTGGGCTTGTACATTCTGGAGTTTAGAAGGATGAGAGGGAATCTTATTGAAACATATAAGATTATTAAGGGTTTGGACACGCTGGAGGCAGGAAACATGTTCCCATGTTGGGGGAGTCCAGAATCAGGGGCCACAGTTTAAGAATAAGGGGTAAGCCATTTAAAACGGAGACGAGGAAACACTTTTTCTCACAGAGAGTTGTGAGTCTGTGGAATTCTCTGCCTCAGAGGGCGGTGGAGTCAGTTTCTCTGGATGCTTTCAAGAGAGAGCTGGATAGGGCTCTTAAAGATAGCAGAGTCAGGGGATATGGGGAAAAGGCAGGAACGGGGTACTAATTGGGGATGATCAGCCATGATCACATTGAATCTGCACCTGGACATCGAACTGCTTGTCTTTGGTTTCTGTGTCACCTCGAAGGGCCGAATGGCCTACTCCTGCACCTATTGTCTATTGTCTAAGTCAACGTTCATACTGCTGGGGAATAAACTACGAAGACCAGGCAAGGCCCTGAAGACACGAAACGTCGCCTATTCCTTCGCTCCATAGATGCTGCCTCACCCGCTGAGTTTCTCCAGCTTTTTTTGTCTACCTTCGATTTTTCCAGCATCTGCTGTTCTTTCTTAAACAGAGCAAAAGTGGAGATGAGATAACCCTGATAGGCACAGTAAAGGAGAATCTGAAGAGACTACATAAGCATATTAACAGCAAAAGGGGAACCAGGAGAGAATAGGGCTCCTAATGGATCAATGTGGTGATCTATATGTGGAGCCGCAGGAGAATGGCGAAGTCCTCTGCCTCCGGACTGCAGGGCCCGCCAGGTCTTTTGCCTGGCCGCGCCATGTCACCGAATACTGGACCAATTGTTGACAAATGCTGTATCGAATGTATGCTGACTGGTCCCATCAGGGGCAAGTAGGGACATTCCAATGCACTGGGACACAAGAGACTGCAGAGAGGGGTGGACACAGCTTTACAACCAGCCAAGAGCTATTTAAGTCATGAGAAAAACAGAAAGTGCTGGAGTAACTCAGCAGTCAGGCAGCTGTGGAGGGAATGGATAGGTTTCATTTCGGGTCGGGATCCTTCTTCATTCTTGTCACGTATGAACATGACGATTTTTGACGATCCCACTCCCAACCCAAAATGGCATTGTCAATTCCCACCAGTGATGCTGCCTGATCCACTGAGTTCCTCCAGCACTCTGTGTTTGGTTCAAGACACCAGCATCTGCATTTTCATGTGTCCCCTTGGTTTAAGGATTAGAATGCATTCTTTGTCTCCGGGATATCGTTCATTTCATAAGCATCAGACAACAGGCTCAATGGCTAAACACACAACATCAATACTTAACATTCCTTGCAATTACTTCATGATTTTCTAAAACCACTGTTACTGAAGCACTCTTTTAATGGTATGCAAGAAATGTGTATTGCGATCAGTTCTCTAGTACTGGCACGGTATTTACACAGCTAATCCTACATTCAGACGCCAGACTGTTTTTTTTAAATTTGTGCACTAATCTGCTGTGCGATTAGGGCAGCTATGTTATACACAATGTATTTAGAGAGCCATTCCATCAACCCTAGGTAACCGTGCATGTAATGAAACACTGCCCAAGCATAACCAGCTGATATTTCTACTACAAACCCACTGACTCCCATGGTTATCTGGACTACATTTCTTCCCACCCTGCTTCCTGTAATGACTCTATTCCCAATTCCTCTGTTTACGCCGCATCTGCACCCAAGATGAGCTGTTCCAAACCAGGGCATCGGAGATGTTCTCATTCTTTAGGGAACAGGGGTTCCCCTCTTCGACTATAGATGAGGCTCTCACCAGGGTCTCCTCTATATCCCGTAGCTCCGCTCTCACTCCCCATCCCCCCACTCGTAGCAAGGACAGAGTCCTCCTTGTCCTCACTTTCCACCCCAGCAGCCGTCACATACAACAGATAATCCTCCGACATTTTTGCCACCTCTAACAGGATCCCACCACTGGCCACATCTTCCCATCTCCTCCCCTTTCGGCTTTCCGCAGAGACCGCTCCCTCCGTAACTCCCTGGTCAATTCGTCCCTTCCCCCCCAAACCACCCCCTCCCCTGGCACTTTCCCTTGCAACTGCAAGAAATGCTACACTTGTCTCTTTACCTCCCTCCTCGACTCCATACAAGGACCCAAGTAGTCTTTCCAGGTGAGGCAGAGGTTCACCTGCACCTCCTCCAACCTCATCTATTGCATCTGCTGTTCCAGGTGTCAACTGCCTTACATCGGTGAGACCAAGCTCAGGCTTGGCGATTGCTTCACTCAATACCTCCGCTCAGTTCGCATTAACCAACCTGATCTCCTGGTGGCTCAGCACTTCAACACCCCCTCCCATTTCGAATCCGACCTTTCTGTCCTGGGCCTCCTCCGTGGCCAGAGTGAGTCCCACTGCAAATTGGAGGAGCAGCACCTCATATTTTGCTTGGGTAGATTACACCTCAGCAGTATGAACACTGACCTCTCCAATTTCAGGTAGCCCTTGCTTTCTCCCTCCTTCCCCTCCCCTTCCCAGCTCTCCCACAGCCTTTGTCTCCGCCTCTTCCTTTCTTTTCCCCACCTCCCCCCTCATCAATCTGAAGATGGGTCTCGACCCGAAACGTCGCCTTCGCTCCATAGATGCTGCCTCACCTGCCGAGTTTCTCCAGCATTTTTGTCTACCTTCGATTTTTCCAGCATCTGCAGTTTTTTCTTAAACAGCTAATATTTTCCTCCTTTTGTATTATTTTTGGTGTTTTATTTTGCAGCCGAATCACCTCAGCTAATGGCTCACTTCACTTTTTAGCTTGGCGCAGTGGGGCAAGTATGCAGTCAGCACAACAAGAAGCGAGTTTGGTATTCCGACAGCGCATGCCCAGGTCATAGGTCACTGGATATAAACATTCTCAGCAACTAATTCTCAGCAGCTGATACCGCTGCAATGTATAGACCTGCGTTTCATCCGTATTCAGGATCGAACCCGGGTCTCCGGCGCTGCAAGCGCTGTTGAATTGCTACTGGACCGTCCGCTCCTGAGTGTCCCATCCCTGTCCGGGGTGGCCGGAGATATCCGGGGTGACCCTGAACTGACGAGACTCCGGCCCGGAGCAGTGGCGGCCCCAAGCTTACAGCCAGTGCGGAGAAGAAGTGCTAACTCCAGCTCAACTGCTCCAACTCCCGAGGAACCCATCCCCAACGGGCCGTGGACCGTCAGCTGCACTTCTCGCCTTATCCAATGGCTGTCGGTTAACCCCCTCAGTGCCGGCGAAAGCTGAGCACCAGTCATCAATGGGGATACACACAAAATGCTACTGTAACTCTGGAGAACGGTCTCGACCCGAAACGTCACCTATTCCTATTCTCCAAAGATGCTGCTTACCGCATTTAGTTACTACCGCATTTTGTGTGTATCCCAGTTGATGACCGGTGCTCGACTTTCGCCAGTACCCCCATTCCTCAGATTAAATAATTTTTTACACATAAATTATGAATAAAGATTAGAATTTATACAGTTTATTCGGCCAGCGCTTCGTTCGCTTTTTCTTTATCACGAATGACCATTGACAAATCCCATGATTCCTTGCATTTTTCGGAATACCGAACTCGCTTATTAGGAACCAGCCCAAGCATCCCATCACACTGGCAACCCACGATCTGAAATTCATTCAAGTGAAATAGAACTGCAACTGTGCATTCCAATTCCCTGCAACCATCTTCCTTGTTTTGCATCAAGCAGCTCCTTTACTTTTAACTGACCAACCACAGCAGTCTCTCACGCACCTTTGCTTGAGAACAATGGTTTAGGTGTCAGGTTTATTATTATTGTCATGTGTACCGAGGCACATTGAAAGGCTGTTTTGCACGCTATCCAATTAGATTAGATAATGCTATACATAAGTCAAACTCAAGTACAATAGGTGAAGCAAAGATGAGGATACAGAGTGCAGAATATAGTTCTGACCACTGTAGCATATCTGCTGGATAGGACAGAGGAACAAGGAATTGTGGAATGGCTTGAAAACAATCTTTGCATCTTCAAGCACCACCCATTCTCTGTTAATGATTAACCACGTGGCAGCATTCTAAATAAGAGAATTATTTAGAAACATGGAACAGCAGATGCTGGTTTACAGACGGCCCATGTTGTCCCTAATGGTTTCCACCTTTTCTCTGTTTCTTCTTTTACCCTTAATGTACTTCGAGAGCACACTTGGATTTACCCAAATCCTGACCGCCATTGTTTTTTCATGACCCTTTCTGGCCGACCTAACTTCCTTTTTAAATGCCTCCCTACACATTTGTTATGACTCTTTTCAAGCATTCCATGTCATTAGTTTTCTATACCTGTTATATGCTGTTTTTCTATTTATCTAACCCATTGTACTCCTTCACATATTGGTATTGCTTTTTTATTATAATTTTGTTATTCAGTGAACAGCGTTGTTTTTGTGTGCTAGTCAAATCATACTGTACAATCAACAATACACAAGTATTACGGGTAGAGCATAGAGAAAAATACTAGAGTGCAAAATATATTGTTATAGCATTGCAGCATTAGTTCCAGAGGAAATTTTCCAACGTCGCAATGAGGTAGTGCTGGAGCAACTCAGCGTGTCTGGCAGCATCTCTGGAGAACATGAATAGGTGATGTTTCTGGTCGGGACTTAAACTTGATTTCAACCGCACTCACAGGTCGGTGAATCCAGAAACGAGCTGTACTTTCGGGCAGATAAAAAGCTATGGGGTAACAACACGCAGAGCTGGACCCATTACAGGGCGGAGGCTACAACCGACTGGCTAACGCTTTGGGTAGCCGCGACAACTGTAGTGATTCCAACGTGAGGATGTGCGATCAGGTTAAAGTCTGTTGGGTACCTGCAGATTGTGTGATAGTTGGAACATTTTGTCGCAGGAATGTTAACCGATGGTACACAAAAATGCTGGAGAAACTCAGCGGGTGCAGCAGCATCTATGGAGCGAAGGAAATAGGCGACGTTTCGGGCCGAAACCCTTCTTCAGACCAAAGATCCTCAGCTATAAGATCTTTGCTTCAGACTGATAGGGGGTGGGGTGGGGGGGGAGAGAGAAGGAATGAAAAAGGGGAGGAGGAGGAGCCCGAGGGCGGGGGGATGGGAGGAGACAGTTAACCGTTGTGTTGATTAATAGGGTCAGGGCAATACGCTGAGACTGTGTGTATAGAACAAACTAAGTCTGTAATCAGCATGAAGGGACCCGACTAGAAACATCACCTATTCATGTTCTCCAGAGATGCTGTCTGACACGCCGAGCTACTCCAGCACTTTGTGTTTTTTGCTGTCTCTGATGTGAAACCTGTCTTGGTCGTTACAGGACGTGGTTAACTAATTGTGTCACTGCTGTACCCTGACAGATGGTGGTTCGTGATCAACTTCTAGCAGTCCAGATGCATTACATTGTTGCGGGGATTGTCCCATTCTGCGACAGCACGGTGCCGAAAATGTTCCTGTCACTTAATTTGTGCAGACGGTCTTTGTAAGGCAATAGGGGTGTCGATATCGTCAGTAGTTTGAGACTAGGGGACAAACTCAGAAGTGAACCATCTGAAAAAGTATCCCGTCCCTAAACGTTACTTGTCCTTTTCCTGGCCCACTGAGTTCCTCCAGCACCGTGTGTTTTGCTGAGAGATAAGGTAGTCGGTTGAGGAGAGCCGCAAGAGGAACTGATGTTGGTGGTTATGAGGATAGTGGTTATGGGGACACAGCAGCAAAGGCAGTCCCAGAGTAAGATAATAAATGATCTAAAATAACAAGCTGCTTCATTCAATACCATCAGCAAATGTCGAATAAAAAAATATGAGTCGCAACGGGTTAGGTTGGAAGATGTTTACTAATACCAAGGAGGTTCCGCAAGCTGCAGCGGGGTCTGCCGCTTCCTACCAGCCCGTTGACAGTGCGAGGCAGGGGAGCGGGGGCTGACCCCAGGCCGAGGGTAGCAGCCGTGTCCCGGTGGCGGCCAGTACTGAGCGTCTCCGCACCAAAGACTTGGCTCCGGGCAGTGGACGAGGACGATAGCGCCAACCCGCTACCGGCCCCACGACCGGCCAGCTGCTAGTCGAGCGATGACCACAGCTCACTGCCCGCCTTCTCGTCCACTCTTTGACGACCGACCAACCAACCGCCATCTTCCTCTGCTGGTGACTGCGCATGCTCATCCCCGCCCACAGCCGCCTGGCGCGACTGGCGCCCACGTGACCCCAGGGCTGAGCGCGCCCCTGTCACCTGATGCGGAATTGGAGCGCCACCCCTGTCACGTGTTGCTGTTTTGGAGCGTCGTCCCTGTCACGTGTCGCGGGATTGGAGCCTCGCCCCTAGGTCAAGTGAGGTCCCGCCCCGGGAATCTCGGGCACGTGGGGGGAAGCAATGAGCATCATGTCCCAATTCTCCAATCTGTCCCGCTGCGTCCCATGCACTTTCTTTAATCTCCATTTTCTCTGTTGCTGGATCACCATGTTCTGCATTCTGATTATTTTCTCTTTTGCTCTACCTGTTGTACTCATGCATGGAATAACAAGGAAGTGCAGATGCTGGATTATACCAAAGAAATACACAATATACGCTATGCGTACAGTTTTGGTCTCCTAATCTGAGGAAAGACATTCTTGCCATAGAGGGAGTACAGAGAAGGTTCACCAGACTGATTCCTGGGATGTCAGGACTTTCATATGAAGAAAGACTGGATAGACTCGGTTTGTACTCGCTAGAATTTAGAAGATTGAGGGGGGATCTTATAGAAACGTACAAAATTCTTAAGGGGTTGGACAGGCTAGATGCAGGAAGATTGTTCCCGATGTTGGGGAAGTCCAGAACAAGGGGTCACAGTTTAAGATTAAGGGGGTAATCTTTTAGGACCGAGATGAGGAATACATTTTTCACACAGAGAGTGGTGAATCTCTGGAATTCTCTGCCACAGAAGGTAGTTGAGGCCAGTTCATTGGCTATATTTAAGAGGGAGTTAGATGTGGCCCTTGTGGCTAAAGGGATCAGGGGGTATGGAGAGAAGGCAGGTACAGGATACTGAGTTGGATGATCAGCCATGATCATATTGAATGGCGGTGCAGGCTCGAAGGGCCGAATGGCCTACTCCTGCACCTATTTTCTATGTTTCTATGATATAACTTTATTTATCCCAGGAGGGAAATTGATCTGTCAACAGTCATAAAACACAAAATACATGAAACATGAAATTAAAGTGACGAGTGGAAAGAATTGGGGATGTGCAAAGATTGGGGGGTGGGTGGTGGTCAGTCAACCCCACGGCAGAAGGGGAAGGAGTTGTATAGTTTGATATTCACAGGGAAGAAGGAGCTCCTGTGGCATTCTGTCCTGCATCTTGGTGGAACTTTAAACGTTCAAACTTTTGTTTGTTTGAATGACAATAAAAGGCATTATATTCTATTCTATTCTAACCAGTCTGTTGCTGAAGGTACTCCTCAGGTGGACCAGTGTGTCATGGAGAGGGTGAGCTGTATTGTCCAAGATGCTCTGCAGTTTGAGGAGCATCCTCCCCTCCAAAACCACCTCCTATGGATCCAACTCCAACCCCAGGATAGAGCCAGCCTTCTTGATGAGTTTGTTAATCCTATTGGCGTCTGCAGCCTTCGCCGTGCTGTCCCAGCACACAATAGCGAACAAGATGGCACTGGCTACAACTGCAGCATCTTGCTGCAGACGTTGAAGGCGCAGAGCCTCCTCAAAAAGTACAGCTGGCTCTGTCATTGTTGTACATGTACAGTTTCTCTTGATGTACAATAGACAATAGACATGTGCCTCAGCCTTCCTGGACCAGTCCAGCTTACTGTCCAGGTACAATCCTAGGTATTTGTACTTGATGGAGACAGGGGACAGGGGTGTTCCTCTCCTCCTAAAGCCCACCACTAACTGGCTTCCAGGTTTATCCAGGTGAACATAGGAACGATGGAGCTGGTGGATGATGGCATTCTCAACCCCCATCTTTGTTTAGTAAGGGAACTGCAGGGGGTCCAGATAGGGTTTAGCCAGGGTTCGCAGATGAGTGAGCACCAGCCTCTCCAGGGACTTCATGATGTGTGAAGTCAGCGCCACCGGTCTGTAGTCATTGGAGGAGCTGGGACGTGTCCTCTTTGGTACAGAGACCAGGCAGGATGTCTTCAACATCACAGGAACCCTCTCCGGGCTCAGACTCAAGTTCAAGATATGCTGGAGTATTCCGTGCAACTGGCTGGCACACGCCTTGAGTACCCTAGGGCTGACACCATCGGGACCCATGGCTGGAGTAACTCAACGGGTCAGGCAGCATCTCTGGAGAATATGGATAGGTGATGTTTCAGGTCAGAACCCTTCGAACAATGCCTGGTATGATATTTCCGGCTCGCACCTCTCGTCCACTTTCTCCCCTCTATTACATTCTGAAGAAGGGTCCTGACCTAAATCACCATCTACCAATGTCATCCAGAGATGCTGCCTGACTTGCTGAGTTACTCCACTCAGTTATTGAGTTGTTTTTTTGTAATGCTATGATTTGCCTGCAATACAACTATGTTGTATATCACTGTATATCGTACATGTGACGATAATAAACCCATAGCAAAATAAGCAGGTGCTGACTTGGAGCTCAATCTCAACACCAGCATCACCTATATCCTGCAGCTCAGTAAACCAAGTAGGTTTGACCTTGGTTCTGGAGTAGAGGTGAAGTAGATAGAACAGTATCCTATTAGTCCTATAGATTAGATCCATTCCAGTAATAGCCCTGTCCCATGGTGCAAGTTCATTTCAAGAGCTCTCCCGAGTTAAAAAAAAATCAAACTCGTGGTAAGCACGGAGAATGAACGTAGCGAGTACGTCAAAGCTCGGGGACGTCTCTTAGCGCTAACGACAGGTACTTGGGAAGACTCGCTAACGGCAGGTAAGCATGGGATGACTCGTGAAGATTTTTCAACATGATCAAAATGTCCACGAGAGCCCCGAGTACCACGAGTGGCCATTACCGTAAATCTACGAGTTCGAATCAGGGCAAACTCGGGAGAACTCTTGGAATGAACTCGTACCGTGGGACAGGGGTTTAATAATCGTGTTGAGGTGCAGAAGTCCTTCATAAATATTTGAGAAAGGTCTTGGGGAAACGACAAGCTCTTCTGCAGACAATAGTCTGCACTGAAATTGGGTTTGCCGTGAATCCCTTAACTAAGAGCTCAATTTACATGGCATTATGAGGCTGTCGTAAACTGGAGAAAAATTTGAGTAGGATGCTCCACGGTAGATGAAAGCAAAGTGATGAAAGCAAAGTGAGGCTGAACAAAGTGAGGCTGAACAAAGTCAGGCACAATGGTTGATGTTACTCCCTGTACTTCTCTTGGAGTTGACACAACTTACAAACTACAACAGCCAAGGCATTGTGCATGCAAGTGATGTACACGCAATTCGTGGATTTCCCATGCTGCCAGCAACAGAATGCAGGGGACTAATTGCTCATTCCTGGATATTCCTGGGAAACCCGGAAGAGTCAGCAACTCTGCTGAACTCTGTACCACCCTAGGTATCTTCCCCTGCAACCGCAGGAGATGCAACACTTGTCCCTATACCTCCTCCCTCAACTCTGTCCAGTGACCCTGACAGTCCTTTCAGGTTAGGCAGAGGTTCACTTGCACCTCCTCCAACCTCATCTATTTTATCTGTTACAATACAATACAATACAATACAATTTATTGTCATTTGAGCCTCAGTGAGGCTCAAACGAAATTCCGTTTCCACAGCCATACAAACAAAGACAATTCCTAGACATACATACAATTTAGTTCACACAAACATCCATCACAGTGAACCCACTGTGATGGAAGGCAAAGTATTTTCTCTCCCCGTTCTCCATGTCTCTCCCGATGTCGAAGCCCCAGGCGGGCGATGATAAGTCCCACGGCCATCCTAGGCCGTGCCGGGCGATTTACGGCCCCGCTCCCGGTCTAGAAGTCTCGAAGTTGGAGCCCCCGGCGGGCGCTGGAATGTCCCACGGCCATGAAGCCGTGCCAGGCGATGTATGACCCCGCTCCAGGTCGTTCCAACCCCGCGACACGGGCTGGAGAAGTCGCGTTGCGGGAGCTCCGGGAAGCGGTCTCTCTCTCCCCCCGGACCCGCGAGCTCCCGATGTCCCAGTCCACCGGACCTGGGGCTGCGTTGCTGGAGCCTCCGAGCCCCAGGAGTCGAGTCGCAGCAGCGAGTCACCACCGCTCCTCGCGCTCCGAGGCCGGCCAGCCCCACGATGGTGAGTAGTCCGCAGCTCCGCAGCTCCGCAGTCTCCCGAGCCCCCGGGTCGTTCAGGTTGGAGGCCGCTCCACAGTGCTAGGCCCCAACGACAACGGAGACCCGACAGGGAAAAGGTCGGGTCTCCCAGACAGGGAAAAGGTCGGGTCTCCCAGACAGGGAAGAGATTTTAAACGGTTTCCCCCTGCTCCCCCCCGCCCCCCACATATACACATTCAAAACCAGTGTTAAAAAACACCAAACACTACATTTAACTAGACAAAAAACAAAAAAAAAGACAGACAGGCTGTAGGGGCCGCTGCAACGGGTGAGTCGCGCCGTTCAAGATATGAACTCTTATACATCGGCGAGACCAAACGTAGGCTGAGCGATCATTTTGCTGAATACCTTTGCTCAGTCCGCCTAGACCTACCCAATGTCCCGGTTGGTAAACACTTTAATTATCCTTCCCATTCCTAAACTGACCTTTCTGTCCTGGGCCTCCTCCTTTGACAGAGTGAGGCAAAACGCAAATTGGAGGAACCGCATCGCATATTTCGCTTGGGTCATACAACCCAGTGGTATGAATGTTTAAGAAGTAACTGCAGATGCTGGAAAATCAAAGGTAGACAAAAATGCTGGTGAAACTCAGCGGGTGAGGCAGCACCTAAGGAGCGAAGGAAATAGGCAACGTTTCGGGTGGAAACCCTTCTTCAGACTGTGGTATGAATATTGATTTCTCTAACTTCAAGTAAACTCTGCATTCCCTCTCTCTCCATTCCTCCCCCACCCAAGTTGCACCAGCTTCTCTTTCTCACCCTACAAACAGCTAATCTGCAAACTACAACAGCCAAGGCTTTGTGCATTCAAGTGATGTACACACAAGGCGCGGATTTCCCATGCTGCCAACAACAAAATGCAGGGAGCTAACTGCTCATTCCTGTTTTCTTTATCATCATTACTCTTTTGCATATCTTTCATTCATTGTTCTATAATCTCTCTACATCATCGTCTATATCTCTCGTTTCCCTTTCAGGTAACTTTCAGTCTGAAGAAGGGTCTCGACCAGAAACGTCACCCATTCCTTCTCTCCATAGATGTTGACTGGCCCGCTGAGTTACTCCAGCTTTGTGTATCAATTTTCTGATGAATATCAATTGTACAAATACTTTCCATCAATCCACATCCACCCTCAGAAAGTAAAAATAATACCTCCAGGGTTACACAACTGTTGGCAGACTTATTTCCCTCCTGGGATGAATAACATTCTATCGTATCGTATATCCCTTCTTTGTTTAGTTTAGTTTAGTGATACAGGAAACAGACCCTTCAGCCCACTGAGTCCATGCCATTGATCACCCATTCACACTAGTTCCATGTTATCCCACTTTCTCATCTGCTCCCTACACACTTGGGACTTTTTTTGTTTATAGGGATCAATTCACCTACAAACCCAGACTTTTTTTGGATGTGGGAGGAAACCAGAACACCTGGAGGAAGCAAACATGGCCACAGGGCGTGTGCAAGCTCCACTCAGACAACACCTGAGTTTCTTCCTGTACAGGGGTTTAAAACCTGAGAGGAATCAAAGAACACAAGAAAATACGAACAGGAATTGGCCACCAGCCCCCTCAAACCTGCCCCACCGCTCAATATGACCATGACTAACTTTTAATTTGCCAGTTCTCCATGGGGGAGGAAGGGGGTTGAGGGGGGAGATCAAAGGTGGAGCCACTGTACTTTGTAACTTTGTCAGCGCCGTGTGTGGCCACTATTTGTATACCTTGTGTACGCAAGCAAAAAATGTCACTGTGCCTTGTCACATGTGACAATAAAGTATTCCATTCCATTCTTACAATCCAAATACATCATATCTGCTGGCATTCCCTTATCTATTCGACCTGTTACAACCTCAAAAATCATCAGTATTATAGCATTTTCTCCACTTCTAATGTTCATATTTTCACACAGTACAGATGTCTTCGACCCATCAAGTCTATACTAACTCAGAGCAGTCCCATCAATCCTGTATACACATCCCCTGCAACCCATTTTCCTGCAACCCATTTTCTCTCGCATATCAGCTCCCTTTCTGATTCTTCTGTCACCCACCTCCATTAAGGGATAATTTAAGCAGCCAATTAACCTACTAGCATGTCTTTGGGAGTGAGTGGAACCAAAACACCTGGAGGAAACCCTCATGGGCCACAGGGAGAATGTGCAAACAGACAGCTCTGAAGGTCAAGATTGAGATTGGGGGCCTAGACACAAAGTGTTGGAGTAACTCAGAGAGTCAGGTAGCATATCTGGTGAAACATGGATAGACGGCTTTTCGTGATGGGATCCTTCTTCATGCTTGTCAAAGTCTAAAGGAGGGTCCTCACTCAAAATGTCACCTATCCATGTTGAGCCTGAAGGGTCGCGATCTGAAACGTAAACATATCCATATTCCCAGCGATGCTGCCTGACCCACTGAGTTATTACAGCAGTTTGTATCTTTTTGCTGGAAACCATCATCTGTCTGCCGAGACATCTATCCTGGTTATTTCCATGCTTTGTATACTGTCATTGTGGAGATTGCACGTTCTCCCCATGCATGTGTGTTTCTGCTAGTTGATCCCAAAGACCTGCGGATGAATTGGCTGCTGTAAGTTATCCTAGAATTAAGGCAAGTAGGAAAATAATTTAAAAGTCCATGTACCAGCATAAAATCAGAAACACAAACCCATAATGTATAGGATAATGGGACAGTTGCACACGGCAGATTGAATAGCCTCCCAAATTCATTTACTTCATAAACTTGTAATATTGTGCCTGGAAAGTTTTTTGTTAAACTGTCTTTTTCTCGCAAAATAAGTTAAAACACCAATTAACGAAAGAAGGGTCTCGACCCGAAACGTCGCATATTCCTTCTCTCCATAGATGCTGCCTCACCCGCTGAGTTTCTCCAACATTTGTTGTCTACCTTTAAAAATTAAAGAGCAATGAATGTCGCTTTGCATTGAGCTTCACCAGACTTTCCTCCAACTTAGACCTGTAAAAGGGCATGTTTATTAATCCACGACTGTCTTTCGAATAGCTGGACTACCTGGGATCAGATCAAGAGCCGCTTGTCAGGGTTGCAGTGCTGTTGTGGCGGCTGGCTGTGAGGGAGGCCCGGCCTGCTCCCTGGGATTTGAAGGCCGCCATGTTGGCCGCTGTCTGAGCAACGTCACAGAGCAGGGAGAGTGAGAGGAAGGGACGCCGATAATCGGCGTCCATCTGTTGTTCCACCAGCTCGCAGAGGGCCGGTCAGCGCACGGCGAGCACCATGAGCGGCGGCACTCCGTACATCGGCAGCAAAATCAGCCTCATCTCGAAGGCGGAGATCCGATATGAAGGGATTCTGTACACCATCGACACCGAGAACTCCACCGTCGCTTTGGCCAAAGGTAAATGGCGCAGAGCGTGAGGCCCGGGCCTAGTCACGGCCTGCACCAGGCCCAGCTCACAGAGCCCGCCTTACAATTCCTTCACACTGCAGGCAGTTACTCCAGAGACCAGAAGAAATGCCGATTATCGTTTATTTTACTCTCGAGTTTAGCGAATTAAAAAAAATATTTAAAATGGCGGGTTTGTCAACAAGATCCTGTGTTCCTTCACTTGCATTTCATTTTGTCCCGCTGCGAGTTTTATTATGTTCTGATTTCTTGTCGTTTGCATGATTACGTGTTTTACAAATGTATGATTTGTTGTGAATGTTTTGAGGATTGGGTGAGTTGGTTTAAACGTAATCTCCATCCACACGAACAAAACAACTTGCTTTACTTTTGTTTATATCCTGTCAAACTCATTACTTCGTGGCTTCTGAATCTTTCGGACTACTTTTTAAATCAAATGTACTGCACCTCTACGATTCGTATTCTAAATTATACCCGCGGGTTATCTTGATTTTGTTCTTGAGAAGTGAATTACTTGGACATTTGTGCACAACAACTCCGCTGAAAAGCCAAGACTTTGCAGCACCATTAATTTGTATTTTTTTGTAAGAAAAGACCACAGGGTGTTGTTTACAGTTGTAAACTAGCTTTCAAAAATGTTTCAAGTTTTTTTTTTACTATTGTTGGCAATAAGCTAGTTTCTGATTTCTACCTTCTTAAAAGAGCAGTACCAGAAAAAGAGTTGAACTTCAGTGTGATCTGCGAATAAATTGTTGGTTGGTTTCTGAAAGCAGTTTTGTCTGCGAATGTTTTGTTTTGGAGGGGGAAGGTTTGTCATTTGATTCCAATAGATAATAGACCAATGCAATTATGTATGTTATCTGATTATCTTGTTTATACACCTGTCCGATTTTACATCGAAGGGGTTGATTTTTATATTGGTCCAACGAGAAGACTTTTGGGTTGATTGCTTAGCGCATCCTTTGTACTCTACCCTTTTGATTTTCTTTTGGTTCGTAAATCCCATCATATTTTGCCTGGCATTTTCTTTGTAATATCTCAATATGTAAACAAATACAATTTAAATGTAACTTTTAAATGAGTAGTGGAACTCAAACAGACCATTTAGTCCAAATGATTGATACCTATGTTTGCACATTGCCTCTCCTCCCCACACCCTCTCAACACCTGCTTTCCCTATCATTTTTTGCTCTGTAGACCTCAAGTACTCCCTGTGGCATAGAGTTCATATAAGTAATTCTTTGGATATTTTTTTCTGAATACCCTGTATTTAGTTTAAGAAGGAAATGCAGATGCTGGAAAATCGAAGGTAGACAAAAATGCTGGAGAAACTCAGCGGGTGAGGCAGCATCTATGGAGCGAAGGAAATAGGCAAAGTTTCGGTCGAGACCCTTCTTCAGAAATGCTGCCTCACCCGCTGAGTTTCTCCAGCATTTTTGTCTAACCTGTATTTAGTCTTGTTCCTGATTTTGAAGTTCACTGATATATCCCATGGCTGTGTAATTGAACTCTTTCATGTTGGAAAAGTACTGAGGCTCTTACCTTTTTCTGTCAAACAGTCTTGGAGTGCATGTTTAACCATCACCTACCTCATTAAGCCTCACTGGCACCATTTCTTAAAATGTTCGGTCAACAAATGCTATATTCTTGCACTGGTGGCCACAGTGAGAGCGACCTGAACCTGTTGTCCTCAAAGAGCTTAAACTACAGTCCACTTTGAAATGTTTAAGAAGGAACTGCAGATGCTGGAAAATCGAAGGTACACAAAAAGGCTGGAGAAACTCAGTCTGAAGAAGGGTTTCGACCCGAAACGTTGCCTATTTCCTTCGCTCCATAGATGCTGCTGCACCCGCTGAGTTTCTCCAGCCTTTTTGTCTACCGTCCACTTTGAAATGTTGTAGATATGGCACAGTGCACCTAAGAACAGCTTGTCCATTTCCCAAGCATTTTTTTTTGTACGTACTTTGAGAGGCACTCCATTGCTGGAGTTCAAGAGTGTTGGTTTGAGGGAGAATTTTAGTGTTTGCTTTATGGAGGGTGTGGAAGTTATATGAAAACTTTCTAACAACTGACTATAAAATGATTGAGATCTGAAATCTTGCAACCTGTTTGCTGCAAAACAAAACAAACTGCTGGAGGAACTCAGCAGGGTCTGCCTCTTGCATTTGAATCTTAAGCTAGCAGTTGGCACTAAGTGGTTATGTGGGCTGAAATGTTAGAGTAAATGCAGGTCTGTCATGTCTGGTTTATTTGCAAGTGATACAAGTCTATTTTACAAATACACTGCTAACGACAGCAGATGAAAAGCAAAAACCTTAATGTTGGAAAGCTGAAATAAAAGCAGAATGCTGCACATACTCAGCAAGTCAAGTAGCATCTGTGGAGAGAAGAAACTACAAACATCTAATGAGTGATGATAGACTTGAAATATAAATCAGTTTATTTTTCATTACTTTGAGCATTTTATTTATGTTGGTACTTTTAGTAAAACTAGTTCCCGCTACTCGCGTTCATGAATGACATGAATGGCTTTGATGACATTGCACTTGGAGGATATATTCCTGATCTTCCAAGCTACATTGTTAGGTCCGGTACACTACTTTATCAGCACTTTCTCTGTAGCTGTAATACTATATTCTGTACTCTTGTTTATTTACTCTTTTGCATTACCGGGTGCTCGTGCATGATATAATTTGCCTGGATAGCACGCAAAACAAAGTTTCTCACTATCTCGGTACCTCTGGCAATAATAAACTAATACCAATAAATCAATACCAAGACCAGTGTTCACTGTAGTTTAGGGTGTACTTTTCTTGGAACAGGTGGAACTGAAGTCCCTTGGATAGCACCAAAGATGGAACGTTGAGTAGAATGAGCCTTTCTTTGGGGATTATAAGAACAATTCTAGCACTAGTGTAGCCTTGGGTAAGAGCTTTTCCATTCTGAACACGACGGATGACTGAAGAAGGGCCATGACCCGATATGTCGCCTGTCCATTCCCTCCCCAGTTGCGGTCTGAGTTCTTGAACCTCTTTTATTTTGATCAAGATTCCAGCATCTGCAGTTATTTTGTGTCTCCATGACAGATTTCTTAACTTGGTGAATATGGCTCTTTGGAATTGTTTGCTTCAAGGGCTGTGGATGCTCAGCTTTTGAAAATATTCAAGGCTTGGATCGATAGATTTTGGACATGAAGGGAATTAAGGTGTGGGGTGGGATTCGGTAAAAAGATTGTGGTTGTGAGTCATCTATGATCTTTTTGCAGCTTGGTCAAGTTTTATTTATTGTGTTCTTGCATCTGATACTGTGTTCTATTTCCCAAAAAAGTAAGTGTTACAAATTCTGAAGCTTTGCTTAAATTTGTCTTTTTTTTTGCATTATGTGTTGCCAGACCATGGCATAGTCTAGCCATGCATCAAATTTGCCTGAACTGCTGAGTTACTCCAGCACTTTCCCCCCTTATTTGTAAACTAGCATCTGCAGTTCCTTCAGCCCAAGTTGTCCATGGTGAAATGGTTGGCGTACTGGGCTAATCCCATTTTGCCTGCATTTGGCATTTTGCCTTCGTATCCATATATCTTGAAATGTAAGTTGAAATTTGAGAATTTGAAATTTGTTATGATATCTGCTTCTATAGCTTCTTCTGTCAACTCATACCAGATACAAACTTCCTTTGAGATAAAAGTTGCCCTGAGGTTCTTCTAAATCATTTTCCTCTCACCTTTAGCTTATGCCCTCCAGTTTTGGAACACTTTATCATTGGAAAAAGCCTGTGAGCTTACACTTTTATCCATGCTCCTCATGATTTTGTATATTTCAATAAGGTCACCTTCAGATTCCTACACTCCAAAATAAAGTCCCAGTCTATCCTGCCTCTCCCTAATTACCCTACACACTAGGTTGATAGTTTTTATTCTGAATTAGGGTTCAGGATGTCATTAAAGCATGCAATGGAATTAACACTTGAGATGTACGTGACAGCCAATGAACATTCCCAACACTAATCAACTCTCCTTAATGCTCTAAACACAAGGAACTGCAGGTGTTGGTTTGCTGGAGTCCGAAGAAGGGTACTGACCCAAAACGTCTTCTACAGTGCCCTCCATAATGTTGGGACAAAGAGCCATCATTTATTTATTTGTCTCTGTACTCCACAATTTGAGATTTGTAATAGAAAAAAATCGCATGTGGTTAAAGTGCATAATGTCAGATATTAATAAAGGCCATTTTTATACATTTTGGTTTCACTATGTAGAAATTGCAGCAGTGTTTACACACGGTCCCCCCCATTTCAGGGCACCATAATGTTTGGGGCACATGGCTTAATAGGTGTTTGTAATTGCTCAGGTGTGTTTAAATACCTCCTTAATGCAGGTATAGGAGAGTTCTCAGCACCTAGTCTTTCCTCCAGTCCTTCCATCACCTTTGGAAACTTTAATTGCTGTTCATCAACATGAGGACCAAAGTTGTGCCAATGAAAGTCAAAGAAGCCATTGAGAGACTGAGAAACAAGAATTAAACTGTTAGAGACACCAGCTAAACGTTAGGCTTACCAAAATCAACTGTTTGGAACATCATTAAGAAGAAAGAGAGCACTGGTGAGCTTACTAATCGCAAAGGTACTGGCAAGCCAATGAAGACCTCCACAGCTGATGACAGAAGAATTCTCTCTATAATAAAGCATAATCCCCAAACGCCTGTTCAACAGATCAGAAAAACTTTCAGGAGTCAGGTGTGGATTTGTCAATGACCACTGTCGGCAGAAGATTTCATGAACAGAAATACGGAGGCTACACTGCAAGATGCAAACCACTGGTTAACTGCAAAAATAGGATGGTCAGGCTACAGTTTGCCAAGAAGTACTTAAAAGGGCAACCACAATTCTGTAAAAATGTCTTGAGAACAGATGAGACGAAGATTAACTTATATCCGAGTGATGTACAAGAGCAAAGTATGGAGGAGAGAAGGAACTGCCCAAGATCCAAAGTATTCCACTTCGTCTGTGAAACACGGTGGTGGGGGTGTTATGGCCTGGGCATGTACGGCTGCTGAAGGTACTGGCTCACTTATCGTCATTGATGATACAACTGCTCATGGTAGTAGCATAGTGAATTCTGAAGTGTATAGACACATCCTATCTGCTCAAGTTAAAAAAAATGCCTCAAAACTCATTGACCGGCGGTTCATTCTACAGCAAGACAATGATCCCAAATATACTGCTGTGATGGTAATTTCAATCCTTTCCATTGTCATTACTACGTTGGCAGGGGGGAGTGAAAGGAATTTACGCAATTGATGATAAAAACGAATCTTCCAATCGTTATTTCCATTTAATTGCGGTTGTTGTAAATACAAAGAAGTGAACATACCAGATCCTCTTTATTCTTATACAAATTGTAGCTTTCCGTTCTTATTATCTGAACTGGTATATTCCTTCTCTCCTGCTCACTCCAGTCGATCTAACCACTTCCGGTGGTTTCGCTAGCCTCCTCCAATGTATGCCATGCCCATCTATGTATCAAAATCCCATCCCCAAGTGTACAAAATAATTCTGCAAGAAATATCTAGACAAAATAATAAAATATGCTAACAATAACTAGCTTAAGCAAGAATGGCCCCTACACTGCTAAAGCTAAAATACGGTCAATTCTTGAGTGGCCAAGTCAATCACCAGATCTGAACCCAATTGAGCATGTCTTTTATCTGCTGACGAGAAAATTGAAGGGGACTAGCCCCCAAAACAAACATAAGCTAAAGATGGCTGCAATACAGGCCTGGCAGAGCATCACCAGAGAAGGACACCCAGCAACTGGTGATGTCCATGAATCGCAGACTTCAAGCAGTCATTGCATGCAAAGGCTATGCAACAAAACACGAAACATGACCACTTTCATTTACGTCACATTGCTGTGTCCCAAACATTATGGTGCCCTGAAATGGGGGACTATGTATTAGCATTGCTGTAATTTCTACAGGGTGAAACCAAAATGTATAAAAATGGCCTTTATTCAAAATCTGATAATATGCATTTTAACCACATGTGATTTGTTTCTATTACAAATCTCAAATTGTGGAGTACAGAGGCAATTAAATAAATGATGGGCCTTTGTCCCAAACATTATGGAGGTCACTGATTCTGTGTTCTCCCGACCCACTGAGTTACTCCAGCACTTTCCAATGCATGACTTCTGGTTACCGACTCACTCTTCCATCATAATCTCATGATTTTGATGACCGTTTTTAAATCTTCTATTAGTCACTTCTCAAAGAAGAAAATATTAATTTGTTTCCCAATTATCCTGTCATCATGTTGAACATGTGTATAACCCCGAAAGTCTTGATGGTCTTGTTAACGTTAGATCTTCATTCTAGCTGAGGCTGAACGCGTTTGTTTGTTTGTATTGTCCAAGTTTGCAAAGCAACTTTCTTAAACCTTAACTAACCTGTCTTGCCAATTTGTAGGAATGTGGTTATTCCACCATCTGCAATTATTTAAAAATAGAGTTAATGCAGCATGGGAACAGCCCCTTCGGCACAGCCTGGTATTGGTATTGCATTATTAGTGTTGCATGTACCAAGATACAGTAGAAAGCTTTGTTTATGTGCTATTCAGTCAAATTATACTAAACTTGAGTGAAATAAATCCATACACAAGTATAATAGTTCAAAGAGAAAAATATCAGAGTGCAGAATATAGTGTTTATAGCATTACAGTTACAGAGAAAAATTGCAAGGTCCATGATGAGGTAGTTTGGTAGATTGGAACTGCACCTTAGTTTATGGCACCCCTAACCTGATTTGGTGTGTGTTCCGATGCGTCTCCTTAAATTCTCCCGTATCCTGCGCCCCATGACCAAACCTGCTTGTGTTGACTTGTTCCTTCAGTGTCTTTGTGCTCTTAGCTGTGACTTCAATTAAGTTTTAGAGTTAATCACAGTCTGTCATCTGCCTTTTTTCAGAATCACTGCTTTACATAGGTTACAATCTCAGTGCAAATGCCCTTACTTAACACCCAACGTTACTATTGCTGTGTGGATGGTATGTTGGAAAGTGTCTGGCCTCATGCTTGGGATGATTCCATCCTGTTCAGAAAATGTCTCCTTTCCTTACCAGTGATGTAGGCAAGGAACTATTTTTTTTAGAGGCCAGAGAGTGGGCATCAATAGAGTGAAGGGTCCCATTGTCACTTGAGGTTACCTTGCTGCATGCACACAATGCTGTGATTGCTGGAGGCAGTTGTTTTATTTCTATTCAATTAGTCTTAGCACGTACACCATGCTGCCCAGTCTAGCAGTTATTGTCCAAGTTTAATATGGGCACCTTTTTTGACTGTAGCAATTTCATGTTCTTCGTAATTGTTTAATGCAAGTAGGCCTCTACACAGGGAAATTTACTATAGTCTGGTGTAAGAATCAGGGTTTGGCTAGACAGGAATAGAATGACTGCTCTCCTTCCTTGAATCATACAAGTTAACTGGTGGCTTATCATGGCAATCTTTTCTGAGACTGATTTTATTCTCAGATTGTTTTCAAACTAAATATGTTCTGACTGCTGTGGAATATGAATTTGTGGTCTGTTGATTCACAGTCCAAAAACCATGGGAGCCCATGCTTCTTGCAGGCAGAGTTCAGTTACTAACAATGGCTCCAGGCTCATGGGGGGAAATCACTTTTGAAACATGGGGGACACACAATTTCCTGGCGGCCCGATGACGTGTGCATGGATAAAAATTAATAAATAACATGGGTGAATGAGGGACTGTACCTGCACGCCAGGAAGCCCGTGCTCGCAGTCCGGAGCCCTTAATGACCGTCCGATACCCGTTTAAATCTTTCAAAAGCTACAAGGTGATAAATAACTAAATAAAACAGAAAAAAATAAAGGCAAAGAGAAGAACTAAATAACCTTGGAGGTAGAGAGGTAGAGAGAGAGAGAGAGAGAGACTTTTCACAAACAAACAAAAACATACATAAAGAAACTACCAGCTACCTTTATATTGGAGACTAAACTGGGACTGAAATTGAAATAAGCCAATTTGCTTTTCCCCTCTTCTGTCATAGATGAGACCCTCACATGTGTCTCCCCATTACCCCACAGCTCTGCTCTTGCTCCCCCCCCCCCCCCCGACGCAACAGAGACGGAGTCCCCCAAGTCCTTACCTTTCACACCATCAGCCTTCGCATACAGCACATAATCCTCCAACATTTTCACCACCTCCAACGAGATCCAACCACTAGCCATCTCTTCCCATTCCCACCTTTCTGCTTTCCACAGAGACTGTTCCCTTTGCAACTCCCTGGTTAACTCATCCCTTCCCACCTAAACCACCCTCTCCCCAGGTACCTTGCCCTGCAACCACAGCTCAGTCCATCTCGATGTGATCTCCCAGTTGCCAAACACATTAACTCCCATTTCCACACTGACCTCTCTGTCCTGGGCCTCCTCCATTGTCAGTGAGGCAGAATGTAAATTGGAGGAACAGCACCTTATATTGTGCTTGGGCAGCGTACAACCTAGTGGTATGAATGTTGATTTATCTAACTTCCAAGTAACCTTTGCATCTCCTTTCTCTCCATACCACCCCCATCCTAGTTGTCATACAAGCTCCATTGTCAGTGTGAGGCCCAGCACAAATTGGTGGTCTGGTTGCTAAACACTTTATCTCTCCCTCCATTCCCACACTGACCTTTCCGTCCTGGGTCTCCTCCATTGTCAGAGTAGGCCCAGCGCAAATTGGAGGAACAACACCTCATATTTTCCTTGGGCAGATTACACACCAGCAGTATGAATATTGACTTCTCTAACTTCAAGTAACCCTTGTTTTCCCTCTCTCTCTCTCTCTCTCTCTCTCTCCATTCCTCCCCCTTCCAAGTTCTACGACCAGATTGACTATCCCTCTGATTACATTGTATCTCTGTTTGCTTTGTTGTCACCTTCTCCTAGCTAACAATGGTCTATTCTACATTTTCCTTGATTTGCATCTCTTTTGATCTCTTACACTTCCTTATCTCTGTAACTCCCTCTCCCCTTACGCTCAGTCTGAAGAAGGGTCACTACCTGAAACGTCACCCATTCCTTCCATCCAGAGATGCTGCCTGTGCCGCTGAGTTACTCCAGCATTTTGTGTCTATCTTCAGTGTAAACCAGCATCTGCAGTTCCTTCGTGCACATACTAGTTTCACTGTCGACCTGTTGAGTTCCACTGTCTGTTTAGTTTGTTATCACCTATCCCACAGCCAACAATGAACTATTGTGGCCTCTACATTGCTTTGATTATCATATCATTGCATATCTTCTATTCATTTGTCCTAAGTACCGTCTACATCCCTTGTTTCCCTTTCTCCTGGCTCTCAGTCTGAAGAAAAGTCTCGACCCAATACGTCACCTATTCCTTTTCTCCAGAGATGCTGCCTGACCCGCTGAGTTACTCCAGTTTTTTTGTGTTTGTCTTTGCTTTTGTCTATGTTGTCTTCTGATTATCTTTTTAGGAACGATTGTGTTTTCAAAAAAAAACAAAACAACTGCATCATGACCAGTAAAGGGGGGATTAGTGTGTTAATTGTTCATTGGGAAGTGAATTTTTGTGTAAAGCATTGTTGTGGATGTGCTATTTTATAAATATTAAAACTGTTTGCTAAAGTAAAATATTCCAGATATTTGGAATCTGCAATAACAGAAAAAATGTTTGGGAAACTCAGTAGGTTAGGCTGCATTAATGGAGCGATTGCGTGAATGTTTCTGTTCACGGTCACTCACCGAGAAGTAACTCCACTGAAAGGTCATTCATTGACTGACACGTTGGGTTGCATTGTGTTGACTGTCCAGCTAGTCCCAAAGTGAACACTGGCATTTAGCTGCTCCCTCCCATCTGTCAGTCTTACTGCAACCTGTCATGCTGGGGTAGTCGCTTGTGAGACCTGCCTTTGGATCAGAGACTTTCCAATGGGAATTATCAACTTGGGTATTAGGATGGATAATCAAATTGGATTTCATTTACTTCATTGTTTTTAATGATTTAACATAAGGAAAAAAAAGATGCATAACTCAGTCATCCAACTGTTTGAGAAAACTTCAGTCTTCAAGATTATAGCTGATCTTCCACCTGAGTGCATTGTCCTGCACTTTTCTCACATGCCTTGATTACTCTAACATCAATAAATCTTTTGAATGAACACATGAGCCTCCACAGCTATCTGAAATACAATGATTCACCATCGTCTGATTGTAGAAATAACTCAATCACTGTCATGGAACTTCCCTCTTATTCTGAGGTTGTGCTCTCTGGTTCTAGACCCCTTGTGCAGTCAGGTGAAAGATCCTCCTGCATTCCGTTGAATATATTCATCCTCTGCTCACTTGACCATCAGTCTCGTGAAATGTCGCTGCCCTTCCTATATGACAAGCACACCCATTCTTGGACAAGGAAACTAAAACTCAACACAGTACTTCAGGTGTGATCTCGCCAAGCTCAGTGCAATTGCAGTAAGAATTGTTACATCGTATATTCACATCCTGTCATAATAGAGGTGAACGTACATTTGACAGTGTATACTGCTGACTTTGAGCTCCAGGGACTCGGATATGATGCTGACCTCAGGTGCTGTGTATGCAGACTTTGCACATTGTGTTGATGACTGTAAGGGTTTCCTCCAGGTGCTCCAATTTCTGCCTGCAACTTAAACATTTGCCAACTGCAGATGTAAGTTAATGGAAAAATAATTTCATAAGAGTTGATGGGTAAGGACTTGTAACCTACAAGTCTGCATGCACATCTTTGGGATGTAGGAGGAAAGCGGAGCACCCGGTGGAAACCCATGTGATCGCGGTGAAAACATGCAAACTCCACTCCGATAGCACCTGAGGTCAGGATCGATCCCAAGTCTCTGGCACTGAAGCAGCAACTCTACCTATTACGTGTGTTAGTTTACTCACAGCAAGATGAATAAAGAAAAATTTAGTTTAAAATAAAATTAGGCAGGCATTGCAAATTTAAGCTAAAAACAGTGCTAGAAGTACTCAGTTCTGATGAACAGTTATGGACATATTTTTTCTTTCTTCAATTACTAACTGACAAATAATATTACTAAAATGTTGAGCATGTTCAACATATTTTGTGTTTGGGTGTATTGCTTCAGATGGTGATAATGTACTGGAATTTTTATAGGATGTAACAGGAAAATTGACAAGGGAGAGCGAGTGGATGTAGTGCTGACATGGATAGAAAATTGGTTGGCAGACAGGAAACAAAGAGTAGGGATTAACGGGTCCCTTTCAGAATGGCAGAGTGAATATTGGGGTACTGCAAGACTCGGTGCTGGGACCGCAGCTGGTTACAATATCCATCAAGGATTTAGATCAAGGGATTCAAAGTAGCATTAGCAAATTTGCAGATGAGACAAAGCTGGGTGGCAGTGTGAGGTGGATGCTATGAGAATGCAGGGTGACTCGGACAGGTTGGGTGAGTAGGTGCATGGTTGATGCAGTTTAATGTGAATAATTGTGAGGTAGCAAAAACAGGAAGGCAGATTATTATCTAAATGGTGTCAAATTGGGAAAAGGGGAAGTACAACAGGATCTGGGGTCCTTGCTCATCAGTTAATGAAAGTAAGCATGCAGGTACAGTGGGCAGTGAAGAAAGCGAATGGCCTTCATAACACGAGGAGTTGAGTATAGGAGCAAAGAGGTCCTTCTGCAGTTGTACAGGGCTCTAGTGAGACCACACCTGTGCATTTTCGGTCTCCAAATTTGAGGAAGGACATTCTTGCTATTGAGGGAGTGCAGCGTAGGTTCACAAGTTTAATTCCCGGGATGGCGGGACTGTCATATGCTGAGAGAATAGTGCGGCTGGGCTTGTATACTCTGGAATTTAGATTTATGAGAGGGGATCTTATTGAAACGTATAAGATTATTAAGGATTTGGACACGCTAGAGGCAGGAAACATGTTCCTGATGTTGGGGGAGTCCAGAACCAGGGTACACAGTTTAAGAATAAGGGGTAAGCAGGGCTCGAAATTGGCGGTTGCCCGAGTGCCAATGACCACCCAAAGTTCTGCCGGGCAACCTAAATGCCGATTCATTTTGCCCGGCTTGGCATTGCAGATACTGGTTTATACCGAAGATAGACACAAAAAACTGGAGGAACTCAGCGGGTCAGGCAGCATCTCTGGAGAAAAGGAATGTGACGTTTCGTGTCGGCGGTAGTAACAAGCTGTAATGCGGGGCAAAGATACTAGGTGCGGTGTGACGAACGGTCGGAGCGAATGGCGTGCCCCTCACAGCGGCTCCTCCTCCCGCACCCCGCCCGCCTTGATAGTGGCCGCTGCTTGCCTCTCCACGATAACCGCTTTCAAAACAAATCCTCCCGCATGCCGAGGCCGGGAGGAGGGAGGGAGGGGGAGGCCTCCATCCGCCGTCTGAAGCAGCTGCACCAAAGACCCTATAGCTATTGGATCTTTGAGCAGCACCGCTCGGCCCTACACCTTGTTGTTGGCTGCCGGAGGAGGGAAGGCGGTGGCGAGGAGATCCCAAACGCCTCCCCCTTTGGCGGTTGACAGGAACGGCCAAGGCAGCGGGGTGATCTTGTCTGAGGAGCGCTGACCTCTCCTCACTCTCCCCCCTCCCCCCCTCTCCCTCTGCCCCCCCCCTCTCTCTCCCCCCCCCCCTCTCTTATCCTAGGACCCTTCCTTCATCCCGCACTGATTCCCATTCCAGCCTCTAATCAGTCCTCACTGACATCCCCTGTGCTCCCCTCCCCATTCCCCCCCCCCCCCCCCCCCAAACTATTCATCCTGCACTGATCTCCCTATCCACCTCACTTTGATTCTCCTGCCACTCCCCATCCATCCTACACTGGTCCCCAAATTCATCCTGTACTGACCCCCTTTCCCATTCATCCTGCACTTCTCCTCCATCCATCCTGTACTGATCCCCTCATTCATCCTGTAGTGATTTCCCCATTCATCCTGTACTGATCCCCCCCCCCCATTCATCCTGCACTGATTCATCCTGCATTGATCCCTCCCCCCCCCCCCCATTCATCCTGCACTGACCCCCTCCCCCCCCATTCATCCTGTACTGTTTATACCCCCCCCCCCCCCCCCCCATTTATCCATCCTGCACTGATTCACACCAGCCCCCCCGTTGTGCTGGAAATGTCTTCAGAGCAAACATTGACTGTAATAATGGAATGCAATCAAATGTGTTTTAATTCCCAATGTTATTATTTGTTTTCATCCATAAGTATGGATTAATTAATTTGTGAACTCGTGAAACATTAAAACCGCAGTGTTCGAGTATAACTGCTACCGTTGACATTATCATTAAATGCCCGTAGAAATTTCCTTGCAACCTGTATATTTTGTTGTGGATAAATTATGTGGGAAGCGAGAGTGTTTCTGTACCAATAGCAATAACGACCCATGCTATGGCCATGTCATGATAATTTTGGGTCCTTCACAGAAAACATGCTTTCATCAATCTAGTGTGCATGGTTAAGCATATATGTTACCATGGTCCAGGATTTATTGACACAGGTTGATCATACGCTGAATAATCCAACCACATTTTTGTTTGGAAGTGGAAAGCAATAATAGAAATTACATTCATTGCAATGTATAAACAGAGTTGAGATACTGTATTGTAATTTTGCTGCATGTCATTGTGGTATATATCATGTCTTGATGGGTGAATATGTTTAGTTTGTGACTTTATTTCAAGCAGAAATAATATGTGACTGCTTCATTGAGCATAATTCTGACTGGTAACTACGCACTTCGTCCGAGCACATTATTGCACGTGTCATGCAAGCCGTCTTAAATGACCACCTAGACTGTCATTTGGCAACCTAAAAAGCTGCCTAGGTTGCCTGGCTGGCAACAGGGGAAAAAAAGTCAAGTGAGAGCCCTGGTAAGCCATTTAGAACGGAGAGGAAGAAACACTTTTTCACACAGAGTTGTGAGTCTGTGGAATTCTCTGCCTCAGGGGGGCGGTGGAGGTCGGTTCTCTGGATACTTTCAAGAGAGAGCTAGATAGGGCTCTTAAAGATAGCGGAGTTGGGGCATATGGGAAGAAGGCAGGAACAGGTACTGATTGTGGATGATCAGCCATGATCACATTGAATGGCGGTGCTGGCTCGAAGGGCCAATTGTCCTTCTCCTGCACCTATTATCTATTGTCTATTGACCGTTTACAACATTTTGCACCAAAGAAGTTGAGCTGGTATGGGTAGGCCTTGGCAATTTTACCAAGTTATAGCAGATTTCCAATGCCCTCCATAATGCTTGGGAAAAACGGGAATCATTTGTTTATTTGCCTCTGTACACCACAATTTGAATTTTGTAATAGAAACAAAACCACATGTGGTTAAAGTGCACATTGTCAGATTTTATTTAAGGGTTTTTTTTTTACAATTTGGTTTCACCATGTAGAAATTACAGCTATGTTTATACAAAGTCGCCCCATTTCAGGGCACCATAATTTTTGGGACGCGTGGCTTCACTGGTGTTTGCAATTGCTCATGTGTGTTTAAATGCCAACTTAATGTTGGTATAAGAGAGCTCGCAGCACCTATTCCTTCTTGCAGTTTTTCCATCATCTTTGGAAACTTTTATTGCTGTTTATCAACATGAGGACCAAATGAGGCCAATGAAAGTCTATAAGCCATTATGAGACTGAGAAACAAGAATAAAACTGTTGTCTGGAGACATCAGCCAAACCATCGGCTTACAGAAATCAACTGTTTAGAACATCATTAAAAAGAAAGAGAGCACTGGTGAGCTTACTAATGGCAAAGGGACTGGCAGGCCAAGGAAGACCTCCACAGCTGATGACAGAAGAATTCTCTCTATAATAAAGCAAAATCCCCAAACACCTGTCCGGCAGATCAGTAACGCTCTTCAGGAGTCAGGTGTTTCATTTGTCAATGACCACTGTCGGCAGAAGACACCATGAACAGGAATACAGAGGCTACACTGCAAGATGCAAACCACTGGTTAACTGCAAAAATAGGATGGCCAGGTTACAGTTTGCCAAGAAATACTTAAAAGAGCAACTACAGTTCTGGAAAAAAGGTCTTGTGGACAGATGAGACAAAGATTAACTTATAGAGTGATGGCAAGAGCAAAGTATGGAGGAGAAAAGGAACTACCCAACATTCAAAGCATACCACCTCATCTGTGAAACACAGTGGTCAGGGTGTTATGACCTGGGCATGTATGGCTGCTGAAGGTACTGGTTCACTTATCTTAATTGATGGCACAACTGCTGATGGTAGTAGCATAATGAATTCTGAAGTGTATAGACACATCCTATCTGCTCAAGTTCAAATAAATGGCTCAATACTCATTGGCTGGTGGTTCAATCTACTGCAAAACAATGATCCCAAACATACTGTTAAAGCAACAAAGGATTTTTTCAAAGCTAAAAAATGGTTGATCCTTGAGTGGCCAAGTCAATCACCCGATCTGAACCCCACTGAGCATGCCTTTCATATGCTGAGGAGAAAACTGAAGGGGACGAGCCTCCAAAACCAGCATAAGCTAAAGATGGTTGCAATACAGGCCTGGCAGAGCATTACCAGAGAAGACATCAAGCAACTGGTGATGTCCATGAATTGTATACTTCAAGCAGTCATTGCATGCAAAGGATATGTAACAAAATACTAAACATAACTACTTTCATTTACATGACAGTGCTGTGTCCAAAACATTATGGTGCCCTGAAATGGGGGGACTATGTATAAACACAGCTGTAATTTCTACATAGTGAAATCAAAATGTACAAAAATGGCCTTTAATATAATCTGACAATGTGTACTTTAACCACATGTGATTTTATCTATTACAAATCTCAAATTGTGGAGTTCAGAGGCAAATAAATAAATGATGGGTCTTTGTCCCAAACATTATGGAGGGCACTGTATATCAGCTTCTTCTTCTTCTTTCCGTGTCCATCTTGTTACAAATGTTGACCTCGCTGTCAGCGTACGTCCTGAAAAGGACGCAAGCTTCCGGCGACAATCAGTGGAAGCCATCACTTGTCGCAATAAATGATGGTGGTAGAAGAATTAGCTCAGGATACTTCCAGTTTTCAGCCCTGCGACGTGAACGCTTCTGCTATGGGGCCCTATGTCAGCTAAGATAAAAGATAACACTTAAGTTACCAGAAACGTTGGCGTTTATTTTAGTCTAATTCTGCAAATTAATTCATAATTGTGACAGTCTGAAGGAAAGGCAAATTTAAAATTGTGTGAAGATTTAAATGTTTTTAAATTTGAAAATATAATTGTGTGGACAAGCTTGAATTGCGTTGTTTTGATCTTCAGTATCAATCGCAGTAATGTCACGAGAATTTAAAGATAGTGTTAGATCAAAGGAAAAGCCTTATGTTGCCAGAAGAGCAGTGAGCATCGGGATTAGAAAAATTTCAGAATAAGTAAAGGAGGCCCAACATAATGTGTAAGAAGGAACTGCAGATGCTGGTTATACACCAAAGTGGAGTAACTCCGGGACAGGCAATATTTCTGGGGAGTAGGAGCGGGTAAATTTCGAGTCGAGACCCTTCTACAGGCCCAACATATTGACAAGGAAAGGGAAATGGTAATAAAAGTATTCGAGCAGGATATATTAAAGCAGACTTGCAGCAACTCTGTGACCTACTGTGCCTTCCAAATGGGAAGACTTGAAGGATGTTAGTGTTCAGAGAGAACCGTGTGTCCTTGAACAATTACTCCTAGAAATTAACATGCAAACAGTTGCAAGACCAGGTCATTGGCCTTGGTTACAAGAGAATTTGAGTTCAAGAGCAGGGATTTCTTGCTCCTGAGCTCTGGAATATTGTAAAGTAAACTAAAAAATGATGGGACATCTCTGGAAGTCTTGGATAAATGACATTTCTGATAGGGGCTCTTCTTCATAATGTGACTGAAAATAGATCCTGATCAGAAAATAGATCCTGATCAGAAAACATCCATGTTTTCCAAAGATGCTGCCTGACCCATTGAGTTACTCTAGCATTTTGTGTGTTTTTTTTCTTGCAAATCAGCAACTGCAGTTCCTTGTGTCTGAAATATTGTATGCAGGTTTGACCAGCTTCCTGAAGGAAGGAGGGTTAAGTGGCCTGGGCCAATCTAAAATTCATAAGAATGAAACTTCATCACATAACATAGTTGCAGAGGTTCAGAGGGTAGATGATATTTCTCCTGGCGGTGGAATCTAGAATCCGAGATCATTGTCAAAGGGAACAGTTACTTCAAGACAAATGTGATAAATGTCTTAAGAATTATGAATCAGCACCCATGTTCTATTCTAGTCATATTCTAGTCAGAGATCAATATTGTATATTGTAGTCAGAGATCAATATTTATTTTTTGGTATGAAGGCTTATGTGGTGAAATTAGAAGAGCAATAAATATATTGAATAGCAAGAAAATGTTAAGGGTTAAGTTTGTCTGATCTGTTCCTATTTCTTGTATCTCCTTGGTCAAAACAGTCCTTTCGGTCCAACTCATC
Source organism: Amblyraja radiata (assembly GCF_010909765.2). NCBI lineage: Eukaryota > Metazoa > Chordata > Chondrichthyes > Rajiformes > Rajidae > Amblyraja > Amblyraja radiata. The sequence goes on along the minus strand of NC_045972.1, from coordinate 27,880,709 downwards.
CATACCAACCAAGTTGCCTGATCAAGCTAGTCCCACTTGCACCTGGCCCCATCGCTCCAAACTTTTCCTAAAATGTTCTGATCAGGTGTCTTTTAAATATTGTAATTGTGCCTGCCTACACTGGCAGCTTGTCCAATATACTCACCACCCTCTGTGTATCTGATGTACTTGAAATATCTTCCCACTTTCATTGCACATATAGGGAGGAAAAGGTTGCACTTCACTATTTACGTTTCTTTCAAAACATAGTTCAGTTAGTTTAAAAAATTGTACAGGCTCAGTTTAAGTGTTTGATTTATTTACTCTTAGCCCAGGAAAATAACTGAACTTAAGTGTGCTGAATGTAGCTACTGTATGTGAGAAGAACTGGATGGCCAATTATGACTTGTTTGCATTGTGTTCTTGTGTTCAGTTCAGTAATATTGGAAACGGGCGTCCTGTCATTGGAAGATATTGCACTTACAGTGCCCTCCATAATGTTTGGGACAAAGACCCGTCATTTATTTATTTGCCTCTGTACTCTACAATTTAAGTTTTGGAATAGAAAAAAAAGTGCAAGTGGTTAAAGTGCACATTGTCAGATTTTAATAAATGCCATTTTTATACATTTTGGTTTCACCATGTAGAAATTACAGCAGTGTGTATACATATTCCCCCATTTAAGGGCATCATAATGTTTGGGACACAGCAATGCCATGTAAATGAAAGTAGTCATGTTTAGTATTTTGTTGCATATCCTTTGCATACAATGACTGCTTGAAGTCTGCGATTCATGGACATCACCAGTTGCTGGGTGTCTTCTCTGGTGATGCTCTGCCAGGCCTATATTGCAGACACCTTCAGCTTATGCTTGTTTTGGGACTAGTCCCCTTCAGTTTTCTGTTCAGCATATAAAAGGCATGGTCAATTGGGTTCTGATCAGGTGATTGACTTGGCCACTCAAACATTTACTGTTTTTTAGCTTTAAAAAATCCTTTGTTGCTTTAGCAGTATGTTTGGGATTGTTGTCTTGCTGTAGAATGAACTGCTGGCCAATGAGTTTTGAGGCATTTGTTTGCAGATAGGATGCTACTACCATCAGCAGATGTATCATCAATGAACATAAATTCAGCAGCCATACATGCCCAGGCCATAACACCCCACCACCGTGTTTCACAAATGAGGTGGTATGCTTTGCCTCTTGATGGAGGTACTAACGTTATACAACATTGGTTCATAGATTAAGTACATACATACATATACCCCTCCCTCAGAGGATGTCAAGAAAGGCTTGAGAGTAAAGATGAGTTTTAAGTCTCGACTTAAAGGAGTCGATGGAGGTGGCAGTTCTGATGGGAAGAGGGATGCTGTTCCACAGTCTAGGAGTTGCAACCGCAAAGGCGCGGTCGCCCCTGAGCTTATGCCTAGATGTTCAGTAACCCCAAGTCGGCCAACCTGAGGGACCTGGAGGTGGTGTGGGGGTGAGCGGACTTTTGATGTCGGTGGGGACAAGCCCGTTAAGGGCTTTGTAGACATAAAGAAGGATCTTGTTTACAATGGATGTTCAAAAATGTACCAAACGGAGATAGTCCTGTGCACTTCATTACCTTAATGAGGCACAGCTGCTGCAGCAGGGTGATTGCTGTGGCTTTCTGTAATTGTTCAGTTTTGAAGATTGTCTCGTGCGAAGACTATGCAGCTGGGTGTTAATCTGCATCTTCTCATTTGCATTGTAATTAACCTTGGTGCATCAACGTATAATGAAGAGAATTCTGGCTGTTTCAGTGCATGGTTAACAGGAGTTGGTAATTTATTAGACTATGAGGACAGGTAAACAGATTTTCATTTTTCCACACACATTTTTTCTCCATACCCATCATTTCCCTCCACAATGCTGCTGCATCTCTTTGTTGAATGATTCCAAGATTTTAATCTTCCAAAAATGTTTCTGAAAATCTATTCTAGTCACAATTTAATTCAGTTGTTTATATCAATCAAATAAGATCAACTAGAACATGTTGTAACTTTAGGCTGTGCACGCCATACGGAGGAAGAAGAAGATGAAGCAGTTGTTTATATCTCGTATTCTATTGATCTTCAAATAAATAAAAATAAAGTGCTGGAGAAACTCGACGGGTCAGGCAGCATCTGTGCAGGAATGGACAGATGATGCTTCGGGTTGGGATGCATCTTGTTTAATGATATTAGCCACCACCTTTCCAACCATAAATAATGTTTTCTGTTTTTCCTCGCATTGGTTATTCTAACAGTGAATTAGCTTCAAGAGATTAGCTTTCTTGTCTCACTGCCACAGGTTACTGGGTTCACTCAAGATGAGCAGAAGAGAGTGCATCTGCTGATCTGTCGCAGTGCTGAGAGGTTTGCAATGCTGTCGTTTCGGTGACTTGTTATACTGAAGCTGCTGCACTTCGATGGTGAACTAATTCCCAAGGCACTATTGAGTAAATCAACATAACTGAATCAGATGATCGGTTCACGATCACATGTATGGTTGTATTCGTATTTGGCTTCTGGGTGACCTACTTTACAATGGTGATGATACTTCAAACATTCGATTGGCTATACGGTAGTTTTGAATATCACTTGATCATGAAAAATGCATGTCTTTTCATGGACTTTCTGTACTGGGACAGGCAATTATTGTGACTGCCTGACAATTGGCAAAATGGTTTAGTCTGAGCCGAGCTATAAATGGGTTAATTATCTTGCCTGGCCTGATTTGCCTCTATAAATAAACATTACAGCATGTAGTAATTCCTTCCTCATATTTATGGTTGAACTAAATTATACAGCTTGATATGGTAGGGTAATCTCATAGCTATTTTGTTGCTGTCCTCGCCATGATGGTTTAGGTTTATTATTGTCATGTAGCAAGTACAGTGAAAAGCTTTGTTTTCCATGATCAGATACTACATATCGGGACGACAGATGGCACAATGGGCTAAGTGTTCGGCTGGCAACCGGAAGGTAGCCGGTTCGAATCCCGCTTGGAATGCATACTGTCATTGTGTCCTTGGGCAAGACACTTCACCCACCTTTGCCTGTGTGTGAATGTGTGTGAATGTGTGTGAGTGACTGGTGGTGGTCGGAGGGGCCGTAGGCACAGATTGGCAGCCACGCTTCCGTCAGTCTGCTCCAGGGCAGCTGTGGCTACAGAAGTAGCTTACCACCACCGAGTGTGACTGAGGAGTGAATGAATAATGCGATGTAAAGCGCCTTGAGTATTAGAAAGGCGCTATATAAATCCCATCCATTATTATTATTATTACATATAAATACAACTCAAGTACAATAAATAGAGTAAAGGGAAAGATACAGAGTGCAGAATATGGAGCATCTCTGTTCCACAGTACACAATGGGATAATGGTGAATTGGACAGTGCCCTAGATTATGGAAGAACCGTTCAGAAGTTTGATAACAGAGGGGAAAGAAGCTGTTTCTGGGGTTGGTGATGAACCCAGAGATATTTTATTCCAAAGACTTATTTTTTAAGACCATGAAGTTGAACATTTGAAGACGGGATATGATTCTAGTGCTGTGTTTGGGTTTGGTCTTCTGTGCAGTGCTCACATGAGAGGTAAAACAGCCTCAGTCCCAGCTGCAGAGGAGGCTGAACAGTACTGGATCACCCTTGCTTGGTGGTCTGACCTAATCTGTCCTGGTACTTATTTGATTTTCTAGAGGCACCTTGCTATTTGTGAGCCAAGAGACTTTGTGACACCAATGTCAGGTATATTTTTCCTTACAGCAGAATTGTTCAGCCTTTCCTTGAATGACTTGGATTTTTGTTCCCTGCCACTAGGATCATCGTGGTGCAGCAGCACACTTTGTACGGAGTTACAATAAATGTTGCATGTTTTTCTCCTGGTGTATCTTATTCCTATGGTGGTGCAGATTATAAAATACATTGATTCTTCTTTATGTGGATGAGATTTGTCTAGATGTGAGAAGAAATGTTTATATCAACCCAGTTGCTTACCTGATTAGTGAACAAATAAAACATTTACCTGCTGCTTTCAATGGATTTTGAGTTATACAGTGTTCATAAGTTTTCCTTGTTATTAACGACTATCAGAATCTAAATAGAAATATAACGATAAGTAATTTACGTAAATTGCATTTAGCCCAACTGAATAATCTAGGTGTGTATTTTGCCCGTCTGTGTCGTATAAAATAGTGTTTTTAAGGTTCTGACAATGCTGGTGCACTGTGATAATGAGTTGTAAACTGTGTGGATGTTTCCCCTCTCCCTGATTTTCTAAGCAGGATTAGCGAAATATGCCATATACACCTGCTCTCTGCAGGTTGCTATACACTGTGTGTTGTTCCAGTATACATTGTGTTTATTCCAGTCTGCTATACTTGATTTCTAAGCAGATTAACATAAATATATAGAACTGTACTTCCTCGATGTCTGTGCTGACCATGATGCTTATTTAAACTAATCCCACCTGCCTGAGCATGGTCTATATCCCCCTATCCCCTGTCTGTTCATGTGCCTGTCTAAATGCCCCTTAAATGTTGTATCTGCTTCCACCACCTTCCCTAGAATTGCGTTCTGGGCACCTACCACTCTCTGTCTGAAAAAACCCCCTAGCTTTGCAGATCCTCTTTCAACTATCTTCCCCCCCCCCCCCCCCCATCTTAAATCCATACCCTGTTATTTGGCATTTCCTCCTTGGAAAGGAGACTCTGACTGTTTACCCTAACTATACCTTTATAGATTGATGTCAAAAACAGGGAGGTTGAAAGGAAAAGCTAAGAATTGATTCTGTTTAAGATGAGAATAGTTATGTTCACATCTCACACGAAGAATACTGACAGTGTAGAATGTTTCATGTCAAACAACCACCAGCAGTAAGTGCAGCAGTTGCTCCATTACCAGTTATAAGTCCACTCATTCAGTTTGAAGATGTGGGTTTAAAATATGCCTCAGCATTGGAGTATGTAATGTGTGTGAGTTGGGGTGACTGTGTGTTTGTGTGGGCAAGAGAGAGGGAGAGAGCAGAGTGTAAGAGGTTTTGACTGGTAGTACAGGGTACAGTGAAAAAAATTAATGCTATGTTGTGGGTTGAGTGAGTGAATTGGAAAGAGTGGGTGGAATTTAATCTTGCTTGTGGAGGATATGGGTTGGCATTGTTGATTGTAAAAACTCTTGGAAAAATTATGAAAAGGTGCCAAACTGTCTTTCCCCCACTTTCTCCTTCCCACCCACTCAAACAGTTCACAAGATTCAGGTGAATTTGAAAAATCCCACTGCATCAAAAATGGGAGTTCTTCTCCCAAAAATGGGAGTTCCTAATAAATGCCCAGTCACAGCAGCAGCCTCTATGCGAATTTCAATAACATCAAAGAGTATTCACACAAATTTTCACAACCATTCAACGTTATTGCAATATCTGAAACATGGATCAACCAGGAAAAAGGAATCGACTTTGAGCTGGATGGATACGACCTTAATTACATTAACAGAAAAAATAAGGGTGGAGGAGGGGTAGCACTATATGTGGATACAACTTTGAACTATAGGGTATTAGATAATATGACAACTGTGGTTGACAATCTGCAGGAATGCATAACTATAGAAATATTCAACGGTAGAAATAAAAATGTCATCATTAGCTGCATATATAGGGTCAAGTATTGAAATCTTCAGGGGCTGGATGGAGAGTATGTTTTCAATAACAAGTAGCAAATCAGTTTTTTTATGTGGAGATTTCAATATCGACCTACTAAATCCTAACCAACACAACCTTATAGAAGACTTTGTCAACACAATGTACAGTATGAGTCTATTTCCCAAAATCACCAGACCCAGTAGAATTACTTCCCATTGTGCTACACTCATTGACAATATATTCAACAATGACATTGAAAACAAAACAGTAAGTGGATTATTAATCAACGATATAAGTGACCACTTGCTAGTTTTCATAGTTTATGATTACATCCACAGGAACAACAAACCATACAAACTAACAGAATATAGACGAGTGAGATCGGAGGAAGCTATCAATGCACTAAAAAAGGACTTATTGGCACAAAACTGGGACATAATATACCAAAAAAGAGACGACAGTGCTTATGAATCATTTATAACTATGTTTAAGTCACTATATGATAAAAACTGTCCAATCAAAGAATATAACAGAAAACCAATAAATACTAAATGTCCATGGATTACAAAGGGATTACAAAATGCCTGTAAAAAAAAAAAAGCACTATACAGAGATTTCATAAGACAGAGAACTAAAGATACAGAAAATAAATATAAAAATTACAAAAATAAGTTAACTTATATTATAAGAACAAGCAAGAAAGATTATTATAAGAAAATATTAGATGATAATAAAAACAACATAAAAAGAATATGGAGTATACTTAATAGTATTATCAGAAATGGCCCGGGGAAAACAAACCACCCGAAGTATTTTATTGATAAGGACAATGAAAATTATAATATGGAGGATGTAGCTAATAGCTTTAATATTTTTTTTGTAAATGTTGGACCAGACCTGGCTAAACAAATCCCTGATCCAAGGACATCTGGAGAAACTCCTGAGAATTTATTGGAGAGAAATCCCTGCTCTAAATGCAGGGATTTCTACTGTTTCTTATGGCAGTAGATGAAAAAGAACTGTTGGACATTGTTAAAACATATAAAAACAAAATGTCTACTGATTTCAACGACATTGACATGTCGTTAGTTAAGATGGTCATTGAGGGGATTTCCAAACCTCTAACATTCATCTGTAATTTATCTTTCCAAACCGGTACTTTTCCAATCAAAATGAAAATAGCAAAAGCCATACCAATATACAAAACTGGGAACAAGCATCATTTCACAAACTACAGACCTGTTTCTTTGCTCCCTCAATTCTCCAAAATACTAGAAAAAAAGTTCAACAATAGACTAGACATATTTGTAGAAAAGCATAAACTAATCACTGAAAGTCAATATGGATTCAGATCAAACAGATCAACATCACTTGCAATAATAGAATCAATTGAAGATATCACAAACGCTATTGACAATAAACTATATGCAGCTGGGATATTTATTGATATAAAGAAAGCATTTGATACGATCAATCATGATATTTTATTAAAAAAATTAGAAAGGTATGGCATCAGAGGTCTAGTACTGGATTGGATAAAAAAGCTATTTAAGTAACAGGCAACAGTTTGTGAAGCTGGGCAGCTACAGTTCTACATGTTTGGACATTGCTTGTGGTGTCCCCCAGGGGTCAGTGTTGGGTCCAAAACTATTCATTATGTATATAAACGACATTTGTAATGTGTCCAATGCCTTGAGGCTGGTCTTGTTTGCAGACGACACAAATATTTTTTGTTCTGGGGAGAATTTAAAACAACTACTGGACAAAATAACAAAAGAAATGGGCAAACTGAAAACATGGTTTGACAGGAACAAAATATCATTAAACTTGAGCAAAACCAAAATAATGTTATTTGGTAATTGCAGAACAAATACACAAGCAAATATAAAGATAAATGGGGTTGAAATTGAACGAGTTCATGAAAATAAATTTCTTGGGGTTATAATGGATGATAGAATCAGCTGGAAATCACACATTAAACATGTACAATCCAAACTGTCAAAAAGCATTTCTGTATTACACAAAGTTAAGCAGGTTCTGGATCACAAATCACTCTGCATTCTCTACTGTTCACTAATCTTACCATATTTAAATTACTGTGCAGAAGTCTGGGGCAATAACTATAAAAGTTCGCTACATTCATTAACTATTCTGCAAAAAAGAGGAATACGTATTATTCACAATGTCAGGTATCTGGGTCACACTAATCCATTATTCTTACAGTCAAAATTATTAAAATTAGAAGATTTGGTTGCATTTAAAACAGCACAGATAATGTTTAGGGCCAAAAATAAAAACTTACCTGGAAATATACAAAAATTATTCAATGAGCGAGTGGGGGGTTATAATTTAAGAAGAATATTTAATTTTAAGGTACAAAGAGTCCGCACGACCAGAAAAACTTTTTGTATTTCGGTCTGTGGAGTAGGATTGTGGAACAGTTTGAATGTGGAGTTAAAGCAATGTCCAAACATGAACCAGTTCAAAATGACATACAAAAAACTTTTTTTCACAAGGTACAGGGATGAAGGGGATGGTTGACAAACAGGGGTTAATGTTTATTTATTATTTTATTTATTATTTATTTATGCTTTTTGGTTACTTCATACATATTACTTGTATGTGTATATCAGTTGTATGTATATATATATATGTCTGTATGCATCTCTAAAAATTGTCTGGGGTATTATTATTAATTAATTATTAAATATGGAAGAAGGGTTTAGGGAGAAGGGGTGAGATTAAATAAGTTATTATTCTTCTCACTCCCTTTCGAGCTTGTAAAGAAAAAGTGTTGGACATTTAAATTTTGCTTTATGCTTTTCATTGCTTTGCAAATATTGCCTGGAATGTCCAATTGTTTGACTATTTCGATTTTGATGTTGTTATTTATTCCTATTTATGTCTTTACTTGTTCGGAACAAATAAACAAATCAAATCAAAATCAATTAATCTTGCTTTTAGTGAAATGTTACTATACTGAAAGCTGCTGTTTAAATTCCTGTATGGCTAGCTTGCTCACTCGTATCTGTACAGTTGTTGTCCTACTTCCCATCACAGCGTGTCTGCACCCCTGATCTTCTCCTGCCATCCTTAACTTAATTCTCCACAGACCTCCGATCTTTCCAGTGAGCTGAAAACCTTAAATCAACTTGATCTCCAGGCAAGTTATCCTTGTAGATCTCCTACACCTTCACAGGATGTAGTCGGAGACAGTAAGACTAGTGGGAGAACGGGGAAGGGGATGGAGAGAGAAAGCAAGGGCTATCTGAAGTTGCAGAAGTCAATGTTCATACCACTGGGGAGTAAACTACCCAAGTGAAATATGAGGTGCTGTTCCTCTAATTTGCACTGGGCCTCACTCTGATAATGGAGGAGGCCCAGGACAGAAAGGTCAGATTGGGAATGGGAGGGGGAGTTATTTCCTGCGTTGGAGCAATTGAGGAAGGAAAATAATCTTTGGTCACTGGAAGGTAGACAAAAATGCTGGAGAAACTCAATGGGTGAGGCGGCATCTATGGAGCGAAGGAATAGGCGACGTTTCGGGTTGAGACCCTTCTTGGTCATTTGGAGCAGTGTTTGTGGTGTTGCTGGGGATAGCTTTCAGTTGGCTTGAGCTTGAATCTGCTTTGAATCTTTTAGGTAGCTCAAGTGCCAGATGTAAAATGTCATTCAAGGTAGTAGCCCAGGGAGTTCTCCTTAGCTAAGTTATTGATCAAAGGCAGGTGCCACTGTTTAGAACTGGCTCCTTCAACCTCTAACACAGAGCAACATTTGACAGAAGGGAGGCAGTTTTTATTGGTTTGCTAAGATATGTGTGCCATTGTTTGTTATCTATTCTATTTGAAGATTTCCAATTTACACCCGCCCAGTGTTTCTCTCATAGTCAAAGTTACAAGAGACAAATTAGGTAATTAAATCTTGAATTGCAGTTTGCTGTATGCCTGTGAATAAATTGTGTAAGCGTGGAGAAGCAAATAGGTTTCTCCTAAGTGAAAATAAAGACGAGGACTTTTTTGCAGGCATACCCCTATTTGAAGTTCTTTTTGAAGGCCTGTTATTTTTAAAGAGGGAAGATGAGAATGGTAAGGAGATTGTCAATTCTCTGTTAATCACAGAGTTATATGATGCAGTCTTTTCAGCCCATCTGTTCTGTGGTGAGCAACAAATACCCATGTACACTAATCCCATTGGCTGGCACTTAGTCCATAACCTTGATGTTTCAAGTGCTTGTTCAGAATGAGATTCTTTGTCTTCTCTACTGAATCAGGCAAAATATTCCCGATTTCCTGCAGTCACTGGTTAGAAAGAAATCCCCCAAGGTCCTCTTTAAACCTTTTTAAGAAGGAACTGCAGATGCTGGAAAATCGAAGGTACACAAAAATGCTGGAGAAACTCAGCGGGTGCAGCAGCATCTATGGAGCGAAGGAAATAGGCAAAGTTTCGGGTCGAAACCCTTCTTCAGACTAATTGGGGGGTGGGGGGAGGCGGGGAGAAGAAAGGAAAAAGGAGGAGGAGGAGCCCAAGGGCTGAGGGAGAGGTAGGAAGGGGAGGAGACAGCAAGGGCTAACAGAATTGTGAGAATTCAATGTTTTCATGCCACCAGGATGCAGACTCCCCAATGAGGTGCTGTTCCTCCAATTTCCAGTGTTGCTCACTCTGGCCGTGGAGGAGGCCCAGGACTGAGAGGTCAGATACGGAATGGGAGGGGGAGTTGAAGTGCAGAGCCACCGGGAGGTCAGGTTGGTTAATGCGGACCGAGCTGAGGTGTTCGGCGAAACGATCGCCAAGCCTACACTTGGTCTCACACGAATGTACAAACAGAACTCACCAGAATGTACAAACTCCTTACAGACAGCACCTGTAGACAGGATCAAACCTGGGTATCTGGCTGACATCTAGATCAGCTGACATCTAGAGCAGCGGATGCAATAGATGAGGTTGGAGGATGTGCATGTAGGAGTTATGGTTGGTAAATGATGACTCAAAGACATGAAGATTCATGGTGTTGATAGTGAGGAGGGTAGTCTTCGGCTGCACTTTGGGTGCAATATGAGCTTAATTTTGCTAATGTGGGCAGGGCTATAACAGGTGGAATTTAAGCTCAATATGTGAGCTGTGGGACAAATGAGTAAATTAATTTGGTAATGATCAAACTGGTTGGTCACAATGGTCCAACAGCAATGTTGTGGGCCTAGCTCTATGTGAGCAAATACTAACAGTCAGCTCCAACTGCATAATGGATGCTCGTCTTCCAGTGGCCGTGGTGGTTCAGTAGTAGCACTTCAGATTGTGCCAGAATGCCGTGTTTTATTCCCACTCAAGGTTTCTAAATCAGCGGTTGGTATTTAACAGGGAGAATGATTCCATAAAAGATGCAAAAGATACAATGTTCGTATATACAAAAGTTTGAAAGCTCGTACCACCAGGTTCAGGAACAGCTTCTTTCCTTCTGTTATCAGACTGAACAGTCATCCCATAATCTCCCAACCTACCTCATTGCCGATCTTGGACTTTTTCCCTGTAACTGTAACACTGTAATGTTGTTACACTATATTCAGCACTCTTGTATTTTTCTCTTGTACTTGTGTATGACTTGATTATACTCATGCGTAGTATAATTTGATTTCACTACATAGCACGCAAACAAAAGCTTTCACTGTATCCATGTGACAATAATGAACCAATACCGTTACCAAGATGCTGCCTTTTGGATTAAATGCTGAACCATGTACTGTATCAAATGATGTCAATTATCTTGTGATATTAGTTTTAGAGATTAAAGTAAATTAATCCTAATGTTGCAGATCCAAACTAAACCAGAATTTTAAATCTGATTTTTAAAAAAAATCTCATTGTTGTTCGGAAGTTTACGTGCAAATCGGGTGCAGGAGACAATTCGTTAAGTTAGTGTATTCTGTACAACTTGATATCCTGATAAGCTCTTTATTAATGCAGGTTTGTTTTTCTAACTTTGTCATAAATCGCATTAATCTATCACCAGTTTACTATTATTGCATATAATTCCATTCTGATACATCTTTGGCATCACAGCACTATTCAATGTACTTCATTATTCACAGTGTGCATGGCTATGGATCTATATTTAATACATAAACAGTGCCACCTGCTGCCTGTGCTTCAACAGTTCCATGGTTTGAACTTTGTTGCATATAAACATCAGGATTAGAAGCAGCGTTAGCCATGGATACGTGGCCTGTCTGCTGCAGAATAAAATCTCTGATTTATCCAATGATAACTTCAACTACACATTATGGTCTGCCCACAGCAATTGTTCACCCCTTCCTTTTCAAGATTTTTTTTCTGTTTTTCCTTAAAAAATACTCCTGAACTCTGCTTCCACTACCCTTTTGTGTTGGGACATTCCAAAATGACCCTCTGAGAGAATACCATGTTCCCTGTCTTAAATGTACAGATTGTTTTTGTTTAAATAGTTGAGTCCTGGTTCTTGATTGGGTGATTCTCTTCACACTCAACATTCATGTTCTTGTACTTTTTAGTCATGTCAACTCTCACTTTCCAAAACTCTAGCCTGGCCTGTTCAACTTTTCCCCATAAGATAACCTGCCCATTCCAGGTATTAACCTAGTGAGTTTTCTCCGGCTGTTTCCCAACATCTTTATGTAAAGAGTCCAACACTGTTGCAACTTGTACTCAATGTAACCGAACCGTAATCGCTCTACTTTTGTATTCAATTCCCAGTGCATTAAATTAGTGTATGTTGCTTCCATCATTCTTCCCACCAAAACATGATTCTTCACAGTTCTCACCATTGAATATCACGCCAACTTAAATCAATTAACATCCCCACAGTTTGGTGTCTTCATGCCTCCAAGTTTTCTATCATCTGTACCAGTTGTGCATCTATTAATATTTTGTTTGATCCTTGGCCAGTATCTGAAACTAGTTTGTTGGAGTCGCACTTGTAGTCTAAGACTGTCGGTCTTTCTTCCCTAAAGAACATGGATTGTTCCTGTAGATATGAGTTCTTTATTCGTTCAGGGTTGCGGATCGCATAATTATTTTATCCTTTCATGCATAATTTTCGTTTTCCCCTCTCCCCTTACACTGGAGTCTACACTTCTCTCTTGACATACTGCAACCTGTTGGCAGAATATTTAAGTTTGGGGTATTGCTAACCATTTCCAAGTGTCACTGTGTGGCTTTCCAGTAAAGCTAACAATCGGCAACGTGTAGCCACTGCCCATCTCTACCAGATTTTCTGTGCTCCATAGTTTAACCAGAGTCTTCAGCATGTCAGACTGTGCTGTGGACAATTAAGGAATGCGTTATATTGATCCAAATCACAATTTATCCAGATGTCATGTTATGTCAATGTTGCGCTTTGAATGCTACACCTTGACGCGCTGTAATGTCAGTGCTTTTGTCTTACAGTTCGCTCGTTTGGGACTGAGGATCGGCCTACGGACAGACCAATCCCACCACGTGATGAAGTATTTGAGTACATCATATTTCGGGGGAGTGATATCAAAGACCTCACTGTCTGTGAGCCTCCAAAGCCTCAATGCTCTCTACCACAGGATCCTGCCATTGTTCAGGTGCGTTTAGATGCTTGGGTAAATACAGCAGATGCATTGTAGATTGAGACCAGCAATCTCTTGTGTTACTGAGATGCATTTGAAGAATGGCTTTCCAAGGTCACCATTATGGCACCTCTCAATAGCTGATGGTGATCATAGATGGAGGAAGTGATGCAAAGGGTCAGCAGATTGATTCCTGGGGTAGCAGTTTGGTGCGCACTGGGCTTATTCTAAACTGGAGAGTAAGGGAGATATCGGACTATTTTTAAATTTCCCTCCATTGATTTCTGTTCAATATATTTGACAAAAGTGGGCTTTTTAGCTCAACTGATTTGCACACCACATGGGTCTACTCTTCCAAGTTTCTATCTTCTTGTTTCTTCTGAATTTAATTGGTTTAAAGATGACTTTTACGCATAGCATTAGACTTAACCAAATGATGTCTTCTTTGGTATCTGATTCTATCCTGTTAAAACCTTCAGTGTTCTTAGACCTTTATTAGGTCACTACCTCTGTCTTTTTGTACTTGGAAAAGTATTGAGCAGCATTGCTTTTAAACTCTCGTGTAGTGTGTAGTAACTGACTTCGGATCGGTCTGGGACTGGTATCCAGCTTGTGAAATGATTGGGTGACTTGGGATGAGGAGAGCTTCCATCGTGCAGAATGACCACTCAGAATACTTTGGGTACACTGTCACGAACCTATTTTCCTTTGTTCATGCAGTCTTCACTTGGGTCGTCCTCAAACTCATCTTTTCAGTCAGTTGGCCCCTATCCACCATTCAGCAGAATGCCAGCGTACAGCCAGTTTGGACCAAGCCCACTTGTGACACAGCAGTACAATGCTGTGGGTGTTGGTAAGTGTTGCTCTGTTTTCAAATAAAGATTAATCCAAATTAGAGGTGGTTATGATCGATTGTTACTACTTCCTTCATCTGATATTAACATTGTCAACACCACCATTTGAGATATTGAGTGTGTGATCAAATGGTATACAAAAGGCCCATATGCATGCCAGGAGAGACGGGAGAGCCTACAGCATAGTGAGAAGAACAAGTGAACTTGTTTATCGGTCAAAGCCACTCTGAACAGATTAACTAATTGTGAATTTTATTGGTGTTTTTAATGATTTATAATGTGCAGATTAGATGTCAAGCCAATCCACAAAATAGTCTTGACCATACTCAAAAATAATTACTGACATAAAATGGACTGTGTGAATGCCAGTTTGTTTATTTGCCTTTAAAGCACAATGTCTGATGCGTGTCTTGGGATGAATAGGAAATGTAGCTTTTAGTTCTTTATAATTAAAAACACCATTTCTCACCACTTCTATCACCCTACTCCCTCCTTCCCATCCGTCTATAGGCTCATCTACCATCCCAGAGTCCCATATTTTCTTTTATCCTCTTTCCCCCTGTCCCCTTTCACCCATATCCCTCCCTCCGGCTTTACATTTCATTCCTTCCCCTCTTTCCTTATCTGACATTTTTGTCTTCCAGCTGTATCCACCTATCACTTGTCAAGCTTTGCCCCAGCCCACCTCACTTTTCCAGCTTCCTCTACTCCCATCGGTCAGAATAAAGGTCCCATCCTGAAACATTGTCTGCCCTTTCCCTCCATAGATGCTGAGTTCCTCCAGCATTTAAGTAATACTTCCTCCAGCTTTTTGCCTAATTAAAAGCACACCAAGGGTAGTATGTATTCCTACAGCATCATGACACCTTTTATGTACATGGAAGACCCTTGTTATATTTAATACCGTTATAGTTTCCAATGAGAAACTTCGGGATTCGTTATTCAGGGATGCTCATATTTGAATTATATGATCTGAGTTTGTTGCTGTAGCTTTGAATAAAGCTGCACCAATACCCTAGGATGGCAGTGTGCTATACCAGAATCACATCTGCATTTATAGAAACACCTGCCTGCACTCCCAAATGAATAGCCATTGCTCTCTTCATCTCTCTCCTTGCTCCCTGTGAAGCAGAGGCAGTCATGAATCTATGGTTTGTCTCTGTCTGATGTTCACGTTCCTGCTTAGTATCTTTCTGGAATGAAGAGTTATTCTCAGAAACATTGAGGCCTTGTAGGATCTCAGTTCTAAAAATAAAACTATCCTCCACATGCTGCATACCAGTCTGGATGAACAATGCCCTTTAGGCGATAGGCTTATTGCACCTACTTTTTAATGCAGATGAGTTTCAGGAGCAGGGACCAGGAGCAGGGAGCAGTTAGTTTTGTGATAATAACAAGCTCCAGGTCCATCTACCAGCACATGGTGGTGATGCTACCGGTAATCTCGCCCTCCCAATGTGCGGCAGTAGTAACGTTCATAGATTAAAAACTGAGCATTAAATTTTTGAATTTCTGACAATTATGGATACATGTTTACATATAACTGTGGAAAAGTACATATTTTTACATTTGTTAAATAGCTTGTCCCTTGTGGGTTATGTTTTGTTTTGTTATTGTTGTTGATGTCTCAGACATGGCAGTATTCATAATCTTTAAAATTCTTTGACTTTTTCTCCTTGTTGTTCCGAAAAACAAACAGGAGGCCCCTCGTCTTCTTTCAACAGCAACAAAACCAGCTTTGCGTCACTTACACAGACCAGCTCTCTGGGTTCCACCATCAAACCCGACACAAGTTCGCTGAAATTGCACTTAGCTTTTCAGGGTAAAGTCTTTTGCATTTTCAGTTTTTCGTTGAAAAAAAAAAACTAGTCCATGCTTTCCCAAGCATAGTTAAAAATTTAGAGTTGATTCAAAATATTGTGAATTTTAATGCTGTTTCTTAAAGCAGTGTGTACTAATTCACTGGAGAACTCCCATTGTCTCTTTGAAGCAGCAACAGGTGATATTGTGTAGTCATCAACGCTGTCAGATGGGCTTTTCATACCACCTTTATCCAGAAGGTGCACCTTTGATGTAACCTTTCCTCAGTACTACATTGATGGCCCTGTCTGGATTTTTCTGCTTGCCCTGTAGGACTTGACCCTGGATATGAGTGATACCGATGATACCAATGCTACCAGCTAACGATGATACTCTTCTCAGCTGGTTAGAACTCCCCGACCAAATTCTATTCCTAACAATTAATCGCAGATAATTCGCTGCAATGGCTTCCCTTCACGTTTCACCAATTGCCTCTGTTAATGATGCTTACCTGAAAACAATAATTTATTTTAAACAACAGACCAGCAGTTGATGGGGGATACAAGACGGAACATACAACTCATTCTGATGAATGCATGCATCTCCATGAAGTTATTAAATAAAGTTCTGTTGAGTTTGGAGCTGCTCGTGCAGTTCATGGGCAAGCAGACAACCAATGAAGGTGCTAAAATCCAATATTGGTATAGTTTTGTAAACCACCTTTCTTTCAGCAACCTTTAAGCTAATCCTCCAGTTAGCTGTTCTGCTTTTCCATTTTAAATGTTTGCACTAAATTGAGATGCACAGCCTCTCTGTATCTCAATTTATTTAAAAATGAGTCATTTATGGATTATTTTTCAGGGCGATCAAGTCCAAAACTGGAGTCCTTAAGGAAAAGTCCAACAATGGAACAGGCAGTGCAGACGCATACTTCGCAAGCACCTGTAGGTAGGAGGAGCCCTGTGCTAACTCGACCTCTTCCATCAGTCCAGCATAAACCAGTGGATACTCATGATTCAAGGAAAGGTAAGAATGGAGACGATTCATGTTTACAGTCTGAACCAAACGGATGCTGGGTGTTTGCCGGTTGTCTATAGGGGAATATACAAAATATTGATGTCACACTTATGTATTGCAACTCTAGTTATTGTGTAGCTGGTGAGGATACCCCAGTCAATACCCCAGTGAGGATTTGTTCACCACCACTTGTTGAAAATAGCTGCTCTTTCTGGCTTTCGATGTATCTCCCTTAGTGTCAGGAATAGTTTTGACGCAGACTGCAGTCCGGACTGCTCGGGCAAGTTTTATATATTGCTGAGATGACTACATTACCGTGGTCTTGTTGGTTGCAGTAGGCCTCGACCTAGCTATCGCTGGTCGGGCCCATTCACATCTGGGATAGGGTGGGGAGGTCACTTTTTCTGGTGGACAGAAGATCACCAGACCTGAAAGCAAATTTTAAAGAAATTTAATAATAATCTGACAGCTTTAGAATTGAGATTTACAAGAGTAGAACAATTGTAATAGATGTAAGTGGATCTGCTGGGCATGACGTACAAATAGCCGCCACGCTCCAGCACTGCCATTGTGCACAATGTTCTGTTGCTTGGCATGTGTTCTTTGAAGTGTAAATATCGAGCACTTTTAATAGCTTTGCTATTTGGTGTTGCAAATTGTTTTGGAAAGAAACTTGCAATTGTTTTTCACTACAATTCTTGAGGATAGAGACTTGTGGCTCTTTATTGGAAGCAAAATAATTTCCCTCTGGCATCGGTAGCTCTGAATTTTTTATAGTCCGAGGCGTATCTATTGTCTACTTACTGTCAGTATTCAGAGTTGTTCTTTGCTGCACTAATTTCCCACTCCCCCATAACCAGCGGTCTGATTTTAATGCCTTAACCATCATGTGTGGAATGTTCTGATAACAACACTTCATTAAGAGCTGAAGTGTTGTTGCCAAGCAAGACTAGAAATGTCATGTTGTCGTTGGCAAGCACCATAATTTATTGCATTTTTGTTTTAATTAGTTTTTGAATCACAGAAATGTCTGCGGCCAGAGAATGATCACTTTAAGAATGAAAATCGGGAACCAAACAGGAGGACATCAGGTACCTTACCTCACATGCACAATCACGGGTTTTCTGTTCTGTGCAGCTAATGCACGGGTGCAGTTGAAGATCAGTGAATCAGGGAATCTTATAGATATGCGTGAAATAGAGGAATATGGATCACATACAAGCTGAGGAGATTAGTTTAACTTGGCAATATCTTTGGTACAGACATTGTGGGCCAAAGGGCCGATTCCTATATGTCCCATGATGCAGACTCTAAATGGTGCCGACGCTTGACTTCTGCGATTTATTTGTTTTGGAACTTTTGCACGTAATCGACTACGAGTCAGAGACTTTGTCCGAGGTTGCAAATATCAAGCACCAGTGGGTGGAGGTTTATGGCGAGAGGGAATGTTTAAAGGAGATTTGTGACACGGTGTCCTTTTATACAGAATGTGGTAGAGGTGCCTGCAATACACTGCCAGGGATGTGGTAGAAGCAGATACGATAGCAGCATTTAAAAGGGATTTAGATAGACCACAAACAGGCAGTGATTAGATGGATACACCACGTTCAGGCAGATAGGATTAATTTAGATTGGCATCGTGTTCAGCACACACTTGGTAGTCTGAAGGGCATGTTCTTTTAGCATTTAATGAAACAGGCCCACTGTCCACACTGACCTGTGATCACCTGTACACTAACACCATCCTACACCAGGGACAATTACAATTTTTTTTTACCGGAGCCAATTACCGTACAAACCTGTACACCTTTGGAGTGTGAGAGGAAACCGGAGCACCAGAGGAAATCCCATGCAGACATGGGGAGAACGTATAAACTCCATACAGGCAGCACCCGTAATTGGGATCAAACCCGGGTCTCTGGCGTTGTAAGACAGTAACTCTACCGCTGCCCCACTGTGCCACCCCTTTGTGCGCTGTACTGTTCTAAGTCTACTGTAACCACATGGATCCTGTGGCATTGTGGTGCTCTCAGTATATGTTGTAGTGCCCAACATGGTGTTATGGTGTTACCCAGACCAAAGTATTGCCTGTCTAATAATAAAAAAGAGATTGCATTTTGAATGTTGTTCAATTTTCTGTTCAGTTAAAATATTTCAAGAACATGAAGGATTATAGATATGAGCTGTGGTAAGATTTACTTAACCAAGGAAGGAGATATCAAGAGGATTTGTTTGACTGGCCAACAGGCTTTGGGTAGGTGAAAGAGACATGGTTAGGTAGCCCAGGGGTTCAAGCTTCACTTCATTTTGTTTGGAAGCCTGGTATATTGGTGCAGACATAATATCTGCACTTGTCTGTGAAATCTGTTATTCAGGAATCAGCCTCTTAATGCTGTTTCATCAGCAGAGTAATTGCAGCTCTACCCCCTGCTGAGATTTGCCTGGTCACAGAGTGACCTCCGCTCAACATGGTTACAGAAGATCATTTGATTGTTACTTCAGTCCCAGTTAGCTGCTTCACTCCAGTGACAAGCAGCTCATCTACAAAATCAACTTCTCAGCCTGTCAATTGTGCTTTTGTGAGACTTCATTGCAAATGTCACAGCCACACAGCTCAGAAACAAGCTCAACTCGTCCATGCCAACCAAGATTCAATTCAATTCAATTCAATTCAACTTTAATGTCATTGCACAAATACTGAGTATCGGTACAACGAAATGCAGTTTTGCGTCAGTCCGTAGTAGTGCAATATAGAAATTTAAAAAAAAAGAGGATACAGAACAATAGAAAATGCAGATATCCAATCTAACATAGTCCCACCTGGTTCATCCAGCCAGACCTGGTTCAAAAGGGTCAGTTCTGTAGGGTGCCGTTCATTTAAGCCTGGTCTGGCTGAGCTAGCTCTCTGGTCTGGCTTTAGATGCTGTATCGGTATTGGGGTGGTGAACTAAAGCTGACCTCTGATGGACTGACATTGGCTTTGTTTGCACCAGGGGGTCAGAATGCCCGGCGAGGCCGTGGTGGAAGCCGGGGAAGGGGCAGGTTCGCCGTCAGACGGGACGGCCCAGTTAAGTTCGAGAAAGACTTCGACTTTGAGAGCGCAAATGCACAATTTAACAAAGAGGATATTGACAGGGAGTTCCAGAATAAACTGAAATTGAAAGGTAACATTCACTTTTTTATATTTATTGGCTTTGATTTTCTCAGAGGCAAGAGCTTCCATGCTCTTAATTCAACTGAGGTCGAGTGACCATCTGCTGACATTTGTTCCACTGTTCCCCCTGGTGTCCTACCATTCATGTTTTTCTCAACAGATGATAAGCAGCCAGATAAAATAGAGAAGGCAATAAATGGTGAAGATAAAGGAGACTCAGGGATTGAAACACAGAACAGCGAAGGGAATGCTGATGAAGAAGACACTTCGGGACCGAAATGCTATTATGACAAAACCAAATCATTTTTTGACAACATCTCTTGTGATAATGCGGCAAGGTATTTATTTTTTACAGAATTATTGTCTGTGTCTCCTCTAACCATAGTGTGTGTTGTGAGTAAATGAATTTAAAGAAACTGCTTGGAAAAGGGCCCTTCGGCACACCGAGTCCATGCTGACTATCGATCACCTGGTCACACTAGTTCTATGTTATCCCACTCTCTCATCCACTCCTTACATACCAGGGGCAATTTGCAGAGGCTAAGTCGCCTTCTAACCTGCACATTTTTGTGATGTGGGAGGCAACCAGAGCACCAAGAGGAAACCCATGTGGTCACAGGGAGAACGTGAAATTCCACCAAGACAGCACCCACGGTCAGGATTGAACCCAGGAAACAACTGCATGGTAACTTGGGCAGAAGGGTACGGGGAATGAAATGTTCTCTGCTGAATTACAACGTGGCAACAACACTGGTATCTGAGTGGTGCCTTGTTTCCAAGGACATGAATGGGATGGCCCAGTTGCATCGTCTCAGATTGAATTGCATGAACCAAGCTGACCCTATCTCCCAGCATCGGGCGTCGTAGCTCAAACCACATTTTAGGGCAGTGGTGGAGTTCGGCTGCTTGGATTGGAAACCTTCGTGGCTTACTTGAATCATTTACGCCTTACGGATGTAAGAAACTGCAGATTGTGAAATCTTGGAGTAAAATACAAAGTGATGGAGGGCCTTCCTGTCCCGTGCCTCCTTCAATGTCAGAGTGAGGTTTAGGTTTATTATTCTCATGTGTACTGAGGTACAGTTTAAAACTTTGTTTTGCATCCTATCCAAACAGATCAGGTAAACCATACGTAGCTACCTATGTATGTGTAGATACGTCGACCCTTTGCGACCCAAAACGGTACCCATCCTTTTTATCCATAAATGCTGCCTGACCCGCTGAGTTACTCCAGCACTTTGTGTCTATCTTGGTTGAAACCAGCATCTGCAGTTTGTTATTTCTACAACTTCTCCAAAGTTTTCCCTGATGCAACTATGAATCATGTGACGGCCAGTAGAATCCAGGATCTGTACCGCCTCGTACATAATATTAGGAACAAGTGAAGACTTTTGTGTTCAGTGAGTAAGCAGTTTAACTCTCCCTGCAGTTACTTTTCTTCCAGGGACCGGAGACCCACTTGGGCCGAGGAGAGGAGGATAAATGCGGAAACGTTTGGAATCCCCCTGCGTCCGATGCGTGGTCGAGGAGGTTACAGAGGCCGTGGTGGCTACGCATACAGGGGTGGGAGAGGCCGCGGGGGCAGAGGGAACAATTATGGCCCTCCCCGTGGAGGTTACCGTGGAGGATATCGAGGCGGACGCGGTGGAGACAGAGAGTTTTCAGACTTCGAATACAGGGTAACTCTTCCCAAAATGTATTCATGTATAAAACTGCCCGAGAATGAAATGCAAGACTGCAACACTTCCATGGTTATTTCGGAATTGTGTCATGCATTCTATATTTAATACGTTTAGTGGCATATCCTATTACGTAGTTGCAGAGCCATACAGCAAAGCCCGTAATCCCACCAAATCCATCCCAAGCACCCAGTTTAATTTATTGTCATATGTACTGAGGTACAGTGAAAAACGTTTTGTTGCATGCTATGCAGTCACCTATTCTAATATTCCTATCACTTTCACACAGATTAGTCATGGAGTCGTACAGCAAGGAAACTCACCCTCTCGCCCAATTTGCCCATGTCGACCAAGATGCCCCATCTAACCTATTTCCATTTGGCCTATATCTTTCTAAACCTCCTATCGATGTAAACTGTATTCTACCACTCACCTGGCCAGTTAAACATCAATCCATATATATTTGGGTATGCAGTCACAGGGAGGAAGTACAAACTCCACACAATCAATGCCAGAGGTCAGAATTGAACCTGCTCACTGGAGCCGTGAG
This sequence comes from Amblyraja radiata, assembly GCF_010909765.2. Lineage (NCBI taxonomy): Eukaryota > Metazoa > Chordata > Chondrichthyes > Rajiformes > Rajidae > Amblyraja > Amblyraja radiata. The sequence continues at coordinate 27,858,471 of NC_045972.1, read as the reverse complement.
GCAGCAGCTCTATTAGTTGAGCCAGTGTGCTTAGGAAGTCCCAGTCTACAGGGAAAACTGTTAACCAGTGTAAATCATTTAATGACGTGCTTCCATTATTTCCCCACAGAAGGACAATAAAGTCGCTGCATAGTATACAAGATGATGTTCACAAAAGAAGGACTTAAGATCTACTTGGTCCAGAGAATTTGTTTAGTTTCAAACTTATTTTTGACAGCAAGGATGAAGAATTGAATTTGCTGTTCATCTGTCACCAGCACTGGTATTTACGTGCTTGACTTCAAAGGGGGAACGCGCAATATCTTGTTGTGAAGAAGGTTCGTCTTTCTGATGTTGAGCATTAAATATTTGTCTTTGAAATAGAAGGAAGATTTGTAAATGTATACATGAGACAAAAAATACAACTAGTACGTTGGAGCTTTCCAGTATTTTTGCATTGATAATGAGAGCGCTTTCTTATTACTGAAAATGTTTGATAAAATGCAGTCAGTTGCAAGAAATACTGTATGCAGCCGGCCATCTACTGTGATTGCATTCTGACCCGCTGAGATTCACAGGAAATTACATTGAAAGCTTTTAAGATTTATTTTTCTTGGTGAAACAGTAAAACAGCTTTATTGTGCGTAGGACAAAAATACTCAAACTTAACACACGGCTGTGCTTATTTTAAAGAGGGGAAAGATTGGATCAGACATGTGTCGTGACATGTTCCTCTGGAGATGTCTCATCATAACCACCCCCTCCCCTCCTCTTGGGAGGAGATGTTGCAAATTTCTGCTTTAGGAAGGTGTTCCCCATAGAATTTTTTTGATTTTGAACAAAAAACGAGGGAAAAAAGTTTAAAAATTCATAGTTTTCTTTTAATTCAGTAAATTTAGCTAAGGCGCATAAAGGGATCCAAAGAGGAATAATTTTTGAAATAATGTAGATATTATGTGAACAATTTTTGAACTCCATTGTTGCAAGTAATATATAGTGTATGGTTAGTCCCCTGATAATGTATTCCCACAGATCGAGGTTGAAGGTACAAGAGAAGAAATTCCTCTACTGTTGTTGTTCATCTGTCATCTATTCCTTCCAACGCTTGCCATATAACAATAAAAGTAACTGTACACTAAGTATAATTGAATGGCTAACTAATGTCAGTCGTGAGTTTGAGGAAGTAAGTTCAGTCACTTGAGACTTTGCGCTTGTGCTTCATGATATCCAAGCTGCTTGATTTGAATTATATTTGTGGTACCTGCGGCAGATCTAATCTGATTTTCGTTTTATTTGAATTCTTCATACACTCTGGGCGGAGGAAAGTAAAGCTCTATTTGATCAGGGGTGAGGTGTAACAAGGAATCCAGGTTAAAAGCTTCAGGCGTAGCAGAAGCTGCCATCATTCTGGCCTTCGATGGGGCAGATGTCATTCATGAGTTTGCTCCCTGCTGCACCACATAAGTCTTCCTTCAATTTAAAAATAAAGCAGGAACATCATGCTTAGGAAAAGCATTAACAAGTTTATAATTTCCAAGGAATTTTATGTATTATAAAATGGGTTGGGGGCAGGGATTGGGAACACAGTGGTTAAGGGAAGGTGAGGAAGTGACCCGTTGCAGTTCAGGGATGACTCGCACCAATAAGAAGTCCAACTTTGACCCACCTACATGGCATTGTAATGAGTGTTTTTTACAGAATGAATCCCAAATATCTGAAAAGTTGAATTGATTGAGTAATCCTGACGTGCGCTAACAACAACTTCTTGAACGATTCGATGAAAATCCAGACCGACCAAAGATTGGTGATAATATGCCACCGTTAGGATGGTACCTGATGCTGCTTTGAATCGAACTGCCCCTCCTGAGAATTGACTGTAAATAGGGTGATTTCTGTGAAGATAGAACTTTTCCTACGTTTCCATCCTCCCCCACTTTGCTCTCAATACTAGTCAGTGGTCTCGATATTTACAGAAAATATTCTGGTGTACTTATACCTCACTGACTTGACATGCAGTTATTATTCAATGATGATAAATAAACCTGCTGCTTGGCCACATGTTTGTAGGTCTGCATTTATTAGTGAAAAAATGATGGTCCAATCAGTTTGTTGATGAAAACCAGGTAAGGAATATTTGAAGACCAAATAGTTTTGGTACAACTACAAGGGTTTCCGATTTGCCTTCAATGGCCTGGAAATAAGAGGGAACAGCAAGAATTTGCAGTGCTGTTTGCTGTCCGGTTGGATAATGTGCAAGACAAGTCAAATAGGGTCAAAAGAACAGTATTAGGTCTGTAACCTCCTCTCCAAAATCTGATTTTTTTTTTTTCTCCGACCCTCGCCGCATTGACACTGATGAAGCTAGACTTGAGTGGGATACAGGAGAGCTGTTGATTAGGTTAGTGGCACTTCATGAATGTTGCATGTGGGTGGAAAGCCAAATGACCTGCAGGCAATGAACTGGAATGGAGGTTTTTTCAGTGATAGAGACCTCAATTGTTAATGCTATGATCTACGGACCTGATGGGTTGAGTCACTCAGGGTCACATTGAGGCTGTTGTTGTTTTCCAAACTAGGATTGATGGGGGGGAAAAAAAATAAAGCAACTAACTTTCTCGCCCTTGTAGACAAGTATAGAGCTTCATTGGCAACATATCTATTTGAACACATCTCAAGGCAAACCGTGGTGGGGAAGTGAGATTTATCATGCCTAGGTTTTAGGGTGCAAAACTAGACTCCCAATCACTGGGGTGACTGTTTCACTGTCTTCTCTCTGGAAGGAATCCATTTAAATGAGTCCATATGAAATAACCCAACATCTGTGCATCGTGTCCATACTGCATCTGTTGACACCAACATGGTGATCTTAGTATGATGTCTGATGTGAAACTGGAAGAAGTGCACATTGATTAATGGGCAGCTCGTGTTAGGATCGGGATTGGGAGGTGAAATATTTTATTCTGTACTGAACCTTGCTATACTTTGAAAAAATGTGACACAAGTTTGGTTTCAATCTTCTACAAATCACCTTCTGGGGTGGCATCATTCTGTTATTTGATCCTTTACAGGAGTTTGAGGAGATGGGTTTGCTTCCCCCCCCCCCCCCCCCCCCCCCCCCCCCCCCCCTCATTCAAAGCAGAAGCCAATGTCGACTAGACATTGTTCAGTGACATTTTACCAGAGATATTTTGTTTCTCTTTTTGTTACTTAGCAGGACTGGGGCAGTTGCATTGCTTCACTCATTCAACTATAAACAAGTAGGTTTGCAGTATATTTAATCAGGTCTCATCTTTGATATTGTCTCAAGGTGCATCTTCATTTAGATTGTGTCTATATAGGTGCTAATGTGAAGTAACTTTTCTTTTAGAGATTATTTCAAATCTGGAAGCTTTAAACCAAATGGCTATGGTAGATCAAGATCCTATTGTCTTGCCTGAAGGTCTGAATCCTCTGATGCTGCATTGATGTGAACAAGATTTAGCTTTTGTTTTGCTTTTTCCTTTTTGTAATTTTACAGTTGTAAAATAGAAAAGCTGGGTTTTGTAACAGACTTGCAGATTAAGAAATTGATCTGAAATAAGAATTTGGATGGAAAGTTGTGATTTTTTTTTTGTACGTGACCTGGGTTGTGGGAACTGCTGAGAAGTAATTTGATCTTCACCTTTCTGATGCTCTTTGGATTTTGTTGGAGTTGAAACAAACTGCTTCTTAATGCATTAAGTTTGAGGTAATTTGAGTCCACATATATTTAAAGATGCCTTGAAGGTTTTGCCAGCGCAAGAGATACTAATGTTGCACATGGTCTGATAAAAATTGCAATTTTTGGGGGGTTTTAGATTGGATGTTGGACTAAAAACCATCAATTTATTTATTTAAAGGTTTTGTTTAGTTTGATATAAATATGTCGATGAAGGTTGAGTGCCTGTTGCTACTCAGTGCTGGATTTTGTTGTCATGAACAGTAGGTCCAACAGGATATAAGTTGGCTCAAGCCAAAAATAATTACTGCCCCTCCTCTTTACATAATGTACATACAACTAACTGACCACTGGAGAAAGTGGGTGAATGTTAAATCAGTTCACATAAAAAGGGAGACGTTAAAAAAAAATCACAAACAGGATTAAAGACTGCTTGGCAGGGATGGTGTGAGGCAATCTTGTGTCCTGTGGAGGTTAATGGTTCAGGTGCTGTTGGCTTAAAACGGCCTGACAGGAATGGGGTGTTGAAAGAGCCACTATTGAACAATGGTCCATTTTCAGGTAAGACCAGAGCTTGTCTTACTTTTATTATAGATGTTTTTCTTTAAATAATCTAGTTCTTCATTAAGTAAGTTTTATACAGAATGAACATTAAGATGAAGCATTAATTCCTATAGTCAGGTGTAGAATAAAAAATATTGCCTCTTTCCAATTTTTTTCTTTGAGGAGCACCAAATCAGTGTATAAATTCTGTGCTTTGAAATAAGTCCTTTGTGACTGAGTGTAGCAGTGACAGGATAGAATTTAATATGTGAATGGAAAATGTGAGGGTAGATACACCTGTTAATCTTAAAAGTTTATGATGTTTTGTGTCGTGTTTTACCATAAGTTGCATTGGTCTTCAAAAAAAAACCCCCATATCTTTCCTATGATGGGTGGGCGGGAATTGGTCAACATTGGGCAGTTTTGTCTTCCTTGACATTTAGTTAAGGGATCTAAAAACTACAAGTTAAAATTGATAAACTAATAATTTTTATTTGAGTTGGGGTCTATTCAATCGGTTCTTGGTATTTTTAATGACAAGAAATTGCGTTACTATTCACTATCTTGGTAATCATCTAGATTATATCCCATTACTATCCTTTCCCATTGAGTGTCTTGCTAATTGCCAACTTCTATAATCGGAGAAGTGTGAAGAAGAACCATCAAGACACCTCAATGTTGCTTTTACAGGTTGGTGCTCTTGCTGAGTTATGTAATGGGTCGTAGGAGATGAGCCCTCCATAATGTTTGGGACAAAGACCCATCATTTATTTATTTGCCTCTGTACTCCACAATTTTGAGATTTGTAATAGAAAAAAATCACATGTGGTTAAAGTGCACATTGTCAGATTTTAATAAAGGTCATTTTTATACATTTTGGTTTCACCATGTAGAGATTGCAGCAGTGTTTATACATAGTTTCCCCATTTCAGGGCACCATAATGTTTGGGACACAGCAATGTCATTTAAATGAAAGTAGTCGTGTTTAGTATTTTGTTGCATGTCCTTTGCATGCAATGACTGCTTGAAGTCTGCAATTTATGGACATCACCAGTTCCTGGGTATCTTCTCTGGTGATGCTCTGCCAGGCCTGTATTGCAGCCATCTTTAGTTTATGCTTGTTTTGGGGGCTAGCCCCCTTCAGTTTTCTCTTCAGCATATAAAGGTCATGCTCAATTGGCTTCAGATCGGGTGATTGACTTGGCCACTCAAGAATTGACCATTTTTTAGCTTTAAAAAACTCCTTTGTTTCTTTAGCAGTATGTTTGGGATCATTGTCTTGCTGTAGAATGAACGGCCGGCCAATGAGTTTTGAGGCATTTTTTTAAACTTGAGCAGATAGGATGTGTCTATACGGTTCAGAATTCATTATGCTATTACCATCAGCGGTTGTTTCATCAATGAAGATCAGTGAGCCAGTACCTTCAGCAGCCATACATGCCCAGGCCATAACACCCCACCACCATGTTTCACAGATGGTGCTTTGGATCTTGGGCAGTTCTTTCTCTCCTCCAAACTTTGCTCTTTCCATCACTCTGAGATAAGTTAGTTTTCATCTCATCTGTCCACAAGACCTTTTTCCAGAACTGTGGTTACTCTTTGAAGTACTTCTTGGCAAACCGTAACCCAGCCATCCTACATTTGCGGCTAACCAGTGGTTTGCATCTTGCAGTGTAGCCTCTGTATTTCTAAGTCTTCTTTGGACAGTGGTCATTGACAAATCCACACCTGAAGAGTGTTTCTGATCTGTCGGACAGGTGTTTGGGGATTTTTCTTTATTATAGAGAGAATTCTTCTGTCATCAGCTGTGGAGGTCTTCCTTGGCCTGCCAGTCCCTTTGCAATTAGTAAGCTCACTTCTTCTTAATGATGTTCCAAAGTTGATGTTGGTAAGCCTAAGGTTTGGCTGATGTCTCTAACAGTTTTATTTGTGTTTCTCAGTCTCATAATGGCTTCTTTGACTTTCATTGGCACAACTTCGGTCCTCATGTTGATAAGCAGCAATAAAAGTGGTGATGGAAAGACTGGAGGAAAGATTAGGTGCTGAGAGCTCTCCTATACCTGCATTAAGGAGGCAATTAAACACACCTGAGTAATTACAAACACCTGTGAAGCCATATGTTCCAAACATCATGGTGCCCTGAAATAAGGGGACTATGTATAAACACAGTTGTAATTTCTACATGGTGAAACCAAAATGTATAAAAATTGCCTTTAATAAAATCTGACAATGTGCATTTTAACCACATGTGATTTTTTTATATTACAAACCTCAAATTGTGGAGTACAGAGGCAAATAAAATGATTGGTCTTTGTCCCAAACAATATGGAGGGCACTGTATTTGAAATTGAAGATTTAACTATTAACCAAATCAACTTCAATTCCATCAAATGGGCCTCTGGTTTCACTAAAAATTGTACTGGAATAATGGGGTTTTAATCCTAAATACTGTGGGTTTTAAACCTAAAACCACAGTAATGGGCTTGCGTATGGTATATTCACCTAGGAATAAGAGGGCCTCCAGAAAAAAAGAACAAGAGATTAATCCTTTTTAAGTCAGGAAAATAAATAGTGATGTTTGAAAATTGTGGGCAGTGATTAAAGATAGTCTCTATAACCATTAAGAACAATAGTATACCTTCAAATCAAAAACATGATCAAGTAGCAATAACATATTTCATGTCCTTTTCTGCCAGAGAGGTCGCTTTCCTGAGATTTGGTGGCTGGTTTGCAGGCTCTCTTTTGTAAACAATAGTTTCTAAAACATGAGCACCTCGTTTCTCCCCAACACACGTGCCCTCCCCCCACCACCACCCCACGGTGCAGCGTAACTAAATCAAGACAGTTGGATTTTACATTTTTAAACAAAAACTGGGCATTAATGGACTGACTTTGACCTGAAAGCATAATATTTCCTAATGAGCTTTCTTGATGAATTGTACCTCTGTGTCTATGTATGTACTTCGAACTCCTTAATAATAAAAAATTAAATTCACCAAGAGTTTCCACGTGTGAAATTTCTGTACGAATACTTGATTGATTGATTGATTACCAAACACTGTGTTGGAAAGTAGATACGTATTGTGCCTCAAAGATTTGTAAATGTCTCGTGTTAAAACATGCACCATTGAGGAGATTGTGTGGGAAAGAATTGCAGATGCTGATTTAAATCGAAGGTAGACACAAAATGCTGTGACATCCAAGGAATGTCCCCCATTCCGTCTCTCCAGTGATGCTACCTGTCTGCTGAGTTACTCCAGCATTTTGTGTCTACCATTGAGGAGATTGTTGGGTATGTTTTGCCGGTGTTCCTCTTTCCTCATCGTTTATCTTAGCCCACAATTTTTAATCCACTTCTCCTTTGGAACTTGATATTGGAAAACTTCCATTGGCTTTTGGGCAGCCTTGCATAAAACAAACATAGTCTTGCATAGGACAAGCACAATCTCTCCCTTGTTTTGTTCTTGCCTGTTACCTTAACTTTCATTTCAAGCAGTCACGTTTGAGAATTACAGATTTGTAATGATCAAAGGAAAGGATATATTAACAAAGAATGGTGTTGGAGGTGATTCAGCCCACCTTGTGTTGAAAAATACTCATCATGGTCAAATCATTTACTTTCCCAGATGCTGGTTAATACATAAAAGGTCACAAAGTGATGGAGTAACTCAGCAGGCTGGGCAGTATCCCTGGAGAACATGGATAGGTTGATGTTAAGGTTGAGACCTTTCTTCTGTGATTGAGGTGTGGGTGGGTGGGGGGAGGAATCTACTTTCCCATTCACTCCCTACACTAGCAGCAATTTTGAGCCTAATTAACCAACAAATCCACACGTCTTTGGGATGCAGGAGGAAGCCGGAGCTTCCAAAGGAAACCCACGCGGTCACACGCAGAACATGCAAAACTCCACACAACATCTGAGGCCGGGATTGAGCTCTGATCTCTGGTGCAGTGAGGCAGCAGCTCTATCGGTTCCTTTGATAACTGGGATGAGAAAGGATCAGGCCAGGATAAAGTAGAACTAAGTGCTGGTATGTTAAAAACAAACTTGGAGGATATATTTCAGGTACAGAACCAAGGTCAGGGTCAGCGCTCTCTCTGTGATGGAAATGGGGAGAAGATTGGAAGAAAGGTTTAAGGTGCATGTCAGATGACCATGCAGAGGGAGAGTCACGATCAGGAAAGACATGAGAGGATGTTGAGAAGAATTGGCAAGATCTAACAGGCCAAGCAACATCTGTAGAAAGAAAAAGTTAACGTTAACGTTAACGTCAGACTTTTAATTCTTCCTAGATGCTGCCTAACCTGTTGTCACTTTCAGCCTTTCCACACTATCTCAGATTTCTGCCATATGCGGGTATTGATTTGTATTGATATTTCTCAAGTGTATAGGACACAAGTAGCTGCAGGTGTTGGAATCTTGAAGTGTTATAGGAACTCAGTGGGTCAGGCGCCATCTGTGGAGGGAATGGACAGACAAGGTTTTGGGCTGAGACCCTTCTTCAGATGTAAATCCAGCAGATGACGTGCAGATTCATAACAAGGCAGACATCGGTTCCACCACTTGGTTGTGGGCAGCAACGTTCCGTTCACTCCACACCTAATGACCAACGCCTTAATCCCCCCCCCCCCCACCCCCTCAGTTTGTACTGGGCAGGTACTAGGAGAGTGAGGCAAGGACAGGCTACAAAGGCAGGGGGAAAAAATCAGCGTAGCAGCTGAGTTGAGTATGTGGGGGAGGTAGAGTATGAGTAATGAGGGGATGTATGGGAGGGTCATGGAGTGACAGAGGGGAGAGGGAAGGAAAGAATATGAGAAAGGATGATGTAAGAGGTTTACGGGGGGGGGGGTTCAGGAGGGTTGGTTGTGAGAGGATTTGGAGCGAGGGTGAAGGGAAATAGGATGTGGGTGACAGGAGAGTGGAGGAATGGATGTGTCATTGATAATGAGTAGGTATGTTACAAACCTTACCTTCAGCGGCGCTGCAGTTCTGTCACTGGCCGTGTGCGCGACTTTGGCGCCTTTGAGGAGGGGGGCGGGATTAAAATGCCGTTTTCTCCTGCCTGTCCGAGATATATTTTCTCCGGCTTCTACCTAATGCTGAAAATTCGTTCCAACTGCCGTTCTCAGAATTTTTTTTAAAAAACCGCGGGACAATTTCAGCGCTGGAGCTTTAATTTCAGGTCACCCAAGTAAGATTGTTTCATATTTGTTTCAGATTGCTTCAATCTATAATAACTGAACATTTCTTTCAGTTCTCTTAATTTTTAAGAAAGTTATGGGCTTTTGACTGTCCTCGATCACAGCTTTTGAGTTAAATCAATGGAAAAGCAATAGGGAGGTTTCACGGCAGTCGGGTCACGGCCCATGACCCGTACTGTTGCTACGCTACTCCAAATGGATTACACGCGATGTACTGCAGGTAGGCACTTACCGTTGTTTCCAGCGTAGCGGGCCCGTTAAAGCCTGCTGAAATTGTCCATTTTTGCGCTGTAAATAATTATGTTAATCGGGATAAGCGTGTGAGACATTTAGCATACTTCAGAATTCCAAAAGTGAGGAGAAATGACGGTAGATAAAAACGAGAGCTGAAGGGACAACAACAGCCAGAGTGCTTAGCGAACATTGGCCGTTTGCTCACTGCATTTCATCAACTAAGGCATTATTTGTGTTTTTTCTTGATTCCTTTGGCATCTAAAAAGTTTCAGAAGTGATAATTCTGGCTGTAATTTTTTTTAATCGCCCATGGTTCTCGTGGGTTTTTACATACAAAGTGAAAACGCATCTGAAGAAAAATTTACAGCCAGATTTATCACTTCTGAGAATTTTTAGATACCAAAGGAATCAAGAAAAAACACAAATAATGCCTTACTTGATGAAATGCAGTGAGCAAACGCGATAATTCCCAATATTTTCAATGTTTACCAAGCACTTTAGCTGCTGTAGTCCCTTCAGTTCTCGCTTCTCTATACCTTAATTTCGCTTCACGTTTGGAATTCTAAAGTTGGGTACATGTCTCTCACACTTACCCCGACTCCCACAATTTTTTTCAGCGCAAAAATTCAACATTTTGGCGGTTTTTAACAGGTAGGAAAGTATGCGTTTCTAGCATTAATAACATATACCGGAAGTGACGGATGTCTTCCAGTTAGATTTAGCGGCTCCGTGCGTCGAGCCCTATGACCCAGTGACCTTTCGTGCAACCTCCCTATAGGGAACAAGATGCTAATTTCAGTATGAAAATGGCCATAACTTTTTAAATACTGAAGATATGAAAGTGAATTAGGTGTCAAATTAAACTTTGATCTGATGGGATAAATTGCAGACTTGATTTTTTAAATCTCAAAATGTTGTACCATTGCTATAATGAGGGGTAGTGAGGAAGGGAGGTGAGAAATGACAAGGAGGTCGAGAAGGTAAAGAAGGGAGGAGACGTTACAGTGACGGGGGAATTCAAGGTGGAGTACTGAAGAAGGGTCTCGACCCGAAACGTCGCCTATTTCCTTCGATCCATAGATGCCGCCTCACCCGCTGAGTTTCTCCAGATTTTTGTCTACCGGGGAATTCAAGGTGGTGGGTTGTGAGAACGACAGGGAGGGAGAATGCGAGAGTGATAGGGGAGTGGGGAAGGGAGAGTTACGGGGAGGGATGGAGGGAAGGTGGAAGATGGAGTAAAGTTGGCACTGAAGGGGGAAGAGAGAGATGGGAAATGACTGGGAAGTTGTTAATACGGCGGGGATGGACGGGACGGGTCGGTCGGGGACGAGGGGAGAGATGTCACAGTGAAGGGGGGGAGAGATGGGGATGATTGGGGTAATACAGCGGGGTGGGCTTGGGTCGGTCGGGGACGAGGGGAGAGATGTCACAGTGAAGGGGGGGAGAGATGGGGATGATTGGGGTAATACAGCGGGGTGGGCTTGGGTCGGTCGGGGACGAGGGGAGAGTTGTCACAGTGAAGGGGGGGGAGATGGGAATGATTGGGGTAATACAGCGGGGTGGGCTTGGGTCGGGCGGGGTCGAGGGCAGAGTACTTCTTCTTGTAGGATTCCGGCAGTGTAGACGCTGCTAAGCGTATTACTGCCCTCCACAGGTCAAAGTTTGAACTAAATTCTTACATACAGTCCTGTAACTTGCAGGAATTGAAGAACAGCCCTGGATATCAGTTGATGTTTCTCACTGTGTCCAAACAGAGATAAAACAGAAAAAGCCTCAACTCCAAGTCCTGTCAGTCTAACAAACAATACTTTTCTTTCTACCCTATACTTTTTACATTCTAGGAAAACATGCTTAACTGTCTCATTACTCGAGGGCAGAGTTGTCACAGTGGCGAGCAAAGATACCTTTGGTGACGAGCTCCAATCACGTGACAACGACGCGTCACGTGGTGTGGGCGGGGTTGCCGGGGTGACGGAGCGGGAGCCGGGCCTTGTGGGGAGGGACCGCCGCTGCCATCATGTCGATGGTGTTCGTGCCCCAGCGGCTGCGGGGCAAATGCGAAATAAACCAGGCGACTATCCAGAAGGTGAGCAGATCCGGGGCCTCGCGAGGCAGCGGCATGGTGGACCGACCCCCGGGAGCGGCTGCGCCCTCGTGTGTAGAGCCCCGGGGCGGTCTCGGCCGAGGGGGAGGTTGGGAGCAGGGAGTCGGGCTGAGGGTGCAGGCACCGGCCCTGGGGTGTGGAGGAGGAGGAGGCGTCTGGTTTTAGTGGGTGTGGGTACCGAGCATTGGGTTGTTGAGGTGGGGTGGGTGTTCTTTGGGGGGTTGGGAGGTACTGGGTGCCAGGTTAGGGTGGGGGTGCGTGGGATTTGGGTGAGTTTGGAGTTCAGTGGGTTGAAGGTGGCTGTAGATTGGGTGGTATTTGGCTTGGCTGTTTGGGTTGAGTGGGTTAGGTATCGAGCTGGGGTTTGGGGGGTTAAATATAGGTACTGAGTCTTTCAACCCCCATCACCATCTCTCTCCTCTTGTTGCTGTTAAACACCAGGTGTATTCAGTCCGTCTGCTCCAGCTGTGATTTAGGGGGAGTCTGGTGTCGCGCCTTTACCTGTGTTAGCGTGGCTGGGATTTGGGACAAAGATCAGTCGGGTCTCCTCGTTGCTGTCAAGGCCTGTCTGAAATGTGTGAACGTGTGTCTCAGTGGTTCAGCCATGAACTACTGACTGGAGGTCTCCACCTTCTCAGGAAGTGGATTCCAGATCGCAACCACCCTTTAGGTGAAAAATAATTTCCTCCGATCTCCTCTAAAACATGCACGCCACACCATAAACCTGTATCCTCTTCAGAAAGATTAGATGAAATATTGTAAGGTAATTACAATGGCAAAGTTTGAAAGGCATGTAGACAGGTAATTGGATAAGGAAAGGAGTAGAGGGCTAATCTAGGCAAATGGGTAGGCATTGTGGTCGGCGTGGATGAGTTTCGTCCAAGCCCCATTTTCTGTGCTGTATAACTCTACAAAGTAATGAGGACATAGCCTCTCACCTAACATTACTTTTTTTGAAAATAAATGAAATCTAATTAACTGCAGTCTGAAACACAACCGCATACCAAAGTCATGCCTCATGTATAATTGTTGAAGGTACACGGGCAATATACGTGGACATGTTCTCAAGGCATTGGAACTAGGATGCATGTATGGATTCAACCAAACTGCCCAACTGGGATCTTGCATAAATACGTGATTCCTGACTGCCCTGACATGAAGTGGTCAGTCACTTGGTTCAGTTAAAGAGTCGTACAGCATGGAAACAGGCACTTTGGCCCAATATGTCCATGTCGACCTAGATGCCTTATGTGTTAGGAAGGAACTGCAGATGCTGGTTTACACCAAGATAGATACAAAATGCTGGAGTAACTCAGCAGGACAGGCAGCCTCTCTGGCGAGAAAGAATGGGTGACTTTTCGAGCTGAGACCTTTCTTCAGACCAGGTCTGAAGAAGGGTCTTGACCCGAAACATCACCCATTCTTTCTCTCCAGAGAAGCTGCCTGTCCCGCTAAGTTACTCCAGCATTTTGTGTCTATCTTCTGTGCCCTATCTGTTATTCCCTTTTGCCCCCTGTACCTCTTAACCCGTCCCATCCGTGTACCTGTCCAAATGTTGTTATTCATCCTTCCAACATTACAGCCAACAGAGACAGCAGTTGTTGCCACCAGTTGTGTCAGCCAATGTAGTGGCTGAAATTCTGTCCTTGTTGCCCAGCACTATTAACTTCACGTCTAAACACTTCTCGGCTCCTTGTCTTGATATGATGGATATGCGCACGTTATTGAAAGTGACAATGTTTTGTGGTTTCAGTTACTGGACGAGAACAACCAGTTGATTCAGTGCATTGTGGAGTATCAGAACCTCGGCAAGGCTGCAGAGTGCACCCAGTGAGTTAACCAGCTTCTCATTCCCTCAGAGGGAGGTGGGGATTGGCACATCAACAAGATTTAGTTTAGTTCAGATTATGATTGTCACGTGTACCAAGATACAGTGAAACCCTTACATTTTTCCTATGTCTCACCAGCACACATTTCTTAAACTGGCCCACACCAGGCCCGTCATGCTGCTCCTTTCCCTTCGCACACTTTAGGACACTTTTTGACGAAAACTAGTGAATTGTGTGACAGGCAGTTTAGTTTAGAGATACAGCACGGAAACAGGCCTTTCAGCCCACCGAGTCCACGCTGACCAACGATCACCCATACAATAGTTATATCCGACACACTAGGAACAATTTACAGAAGCCAATTAATCTACAAACCTGAATGTATTTGGAGTGTGGGAGGAAACCAGAGACCTATGCGGTCAGAGGGGAAATGTGTGAACCTCGTACAAACAGCACCGGTAGTCAGGATCGAACCTGGGTCTCTGACGTTGAGAGGCAGCAACTCTACCGCTGCGCCACTTTGCTGTCCCTAAACTGCACGTGCACAGGGAGTTTCAGTCTATATCTAACCTGTTTAAGAAGGAACTGCAGATGCTGGAAAATCGAAGGTAGACAAAATTGCTGGAGAAACTCAGCGGGTGCAGCAGCATCTATGGAGCGAAAGAAATAGGCAACGTTTCGGGACGAAACCCTTCTTCAGACTGATGCAGGGGGAGGGGACTGGGAGAAGAAAGGGAAAAGGAAGAGGAGGAGCCTGATGGCTAAGGGAGAGCTGAGAAGGGGAGGAGACAGCAAGAGCTACTGGAAATTGGAGAGGTCAATGTTTATGCCGCTAGGGTGCAAACTGCCCAAGGTGCTGCTCTTCCAATTTCCGGAGGTGCTCAATCTGGCCATGGAGGAGGTCCAGGACAGAAAGATCGGATTCGGAATGGGAGGGGGATTGAAGTGCTGAGCCACAAGGAGATCAGGTTGGTTAATGCGAACACCGAGCTGAGGTGTTCGGCGAAACGATCGCCAAGCCTACACTTGGTCTCACCGATGTAGATCAGCTGACATCTAGAGCAGCGGATGCAATAGATGAGGTTGGAGGAGATGCAGATGAACCTCTGTCGCACCTGGAACGACTGCTTGGATCCTTGAATGGAGTCGAGGGGGGAGGTAAAGCGACAAGTGTGGCATCTCTTGCGGTTGCAAGGGAAAGTGCCCGGGGAGGGGGTGTTGCGGGAGGGAAGGGAAAAATTGACAAGGGAGTTACGGAGGGAGCGGTCTTTGCGGAAAGCAGATGGGGGGGATATGGGAAGATGTTGTGCTTGGCATGAAAGTATTGCATGGGACAGTGCAGCGGGAGCTTCAGTCTATGTACAGCCTATACTAGGCAAGGGAGAGGTTTAGAGGTAGTTCAGGTTTATTATTGTCACATACCAAGATATGGTGAAATGTTTTGCATGCTATCCAATCAGATCAGATAATGCTATACCAATATAATCAAGTCAAGTACAAAACTCAAGTACAATAAGTAGAGGAAAGGGGAAGATACAGAGTGCAGAATATAGTTGGCAGCCTTGTAGCGCAGCAGTTCCATAGACAAAGTCCAATGTCTGCTATGGGGCAGAGGTGAATGATAGTACCCTAACTTCTGGAAGGACTGTTCAGAAACCTGATAACAGGGGAAGAAGCTGTTCCTGGGTCTGGTGGTGTGCACGTTCAAGTTTCTGTAGCTTGTGCCTGACAGGTGTGGAAAGATAAAGCAAGTGGTGAATTGGCATATTGGGTAGAATGGTGTCGGTTTGCGGTGGGGTCAGGTGGCAGTGTCTGGAGTGCAGCTGCTGCTTCACGCTGCCAGTGTTGTTGAGTGTGGATGTGTCTGGGCTCGACTGTAACAGGACACCAGCGGCCCCAGTTGCAGCCATTGTTTACGATGGGGAAGTTTCAACCTGTCCAACAGGTTCCTGAATTAAACCTCGACGTTCGTGCTAGCTCTCGGCTTCTAATGTTGTGCAATCTCACCTTTCGCACCGATTGGCTGTCCCAAAGCACTGCATGCACAGTGGCGCATTTAAAATGCAGCTGTCGTTACAAGCACGAGGGAACAGTGATGTAGTAACGCCAACATCTGCCTACCACCACCACTGACAGCTGGTTCCAGGCACCCACCACTCAATGCATCTAAAAACTTGCCCTGCATCTCTCCTTTAACCTTTGCCCCTTTCCAGCACTTTTGTGTTTTGCTCAAGGTTCCAGCATTTATAGTGCCATGTATCTTTGTTATTTTATGGGGTTTAGCAGGAAGAAGAGAAGAAGTTGGATGAAAAAATCCGATACCTTTATTGTTGTTACACAGATACCAGCAGATCCTGCACAGAAACCTCATCTACCTGGCTACGATAGCAGACTCCAGCCAGAATGTGGCCAGTGCCCACCCTGCGGTAAGTGAGGGCAAACTGTCGAGTGGCAGATGAAATCAAAGTGCCAGACAGCTCAAACCCTGGCCTCCTGTCCATCCCTCAATCGTCCCCGTCCCCCCCCCCCCCCCACCCCGGCCTAGTGAGAGGGACAAAGTTTAAAGGAGATGTATGGGCCAGATTTTTTACACAGAGGGTGGTGGCTGCCTGGAACGTGGTGGAGGCAGATACGACGGGGGCATTTAAGAAGCTTTAGGATAGGCACGTGGATGTGCAGGGAATGGAGCGATATGTGTCACATGCAGACAGAGGAGATCAGTTTGTTGGCATCATGTTTGGCATGGACATTGTGGGCCGAAGGGCCTGTTCCTGTGTTATACAGTTCGATGTTCTACCTCTCTTCCTCCGCACTCCCTGCCTTCATCAAACTCAATGACCTCGGCAGGGAAGCACCGGTCGCATCCTCAACATCTTGCTCTTCTCTCCTCCAGCCGCTCGGCCAGCCAATGGGGATGGGCCCCGTGGGGATGGAGCCTGTCCCGAGAACTGTCGACCCCATGGGAAATGGAACTCCTCCCCCCGGACCGGGGAACCCTCACCAGATGGCAGGTCAGACCACTACCTCCGACGGAGCTTGGGGATGAGGGGGCAGGAGCAGGACATGCCACATGTCCCACAGCGCCTGGTGCTTGGGGAGGAGGGGTGCAGAGTCAGAAAACGACAAACACGGGGCTACTTCCTCATCTCCCCTCCCCTAAACATTTATCTGCTTAACTTTTCTGGGCTGGGACGGGGAGAGCTGAGATGAGTTGGGGCAATGGTAGAGTTGCTGCCTTACAGAGCCAGAGACCAGGGTTCAATCCTGACCAAGGGTTCTGTCTACAGAGTTTGAACATTCTCCCTGTGACTGCATGGGCTTTCTCTGTGTGCTCTGGTTTCTTCCCACATTCCAAAGACGTGCGTGTTTGTAGGTTAATTGGCTTCGGTAATATTGGAAATTGTCCCTAGTGTGTAGGATAGTGCAAGTATATAGGATGATTGCTGGCTGGCGTGGTCTCGGGCTGAAGGCCTGTTTCCCTGCTGTATCTCTCTAAAGTTGTGTGGATCATGAATCACGATCACAAAGGTCAAGGTATTACAACAGAACCGTGAGGCAGACACCAGGAACTTTTAAATCCCAGCTTGATCATGGAGAGGTCCAGTCAGGAAGAGTGACTGTGGAACGACAAGACAGTGATGAGATAATCTGGTTCACTGATCCCTTCAGGGAACGGCCCTCCTTACCCAGCAGGTGGGACGTGAATCAGATTCACTATGAATGTGACAGGATTCCCACATCCTCCATGAACCGGGCAGTACTGGAGTGCCTGCTGCTTGGCTGGGCAGGGAGTTTGGATCTGTATGCCACGTCATGTTGAATAATGCACGAGGGGCTGCAGTAAATCATCAGGTCAAGCAGCATCTCTAGCGGACATGAAAGGTCCCAACCTGAAACGTCGTCTGTCCATTCTCCCCACAAATGCTGCCTGACCCGCTGAGTTTCTCCAGCACTTTGTGTTTTACCCAAGATTTCATCATCTGCAGATCCTTGCGTCTCGTCGTATTGTTGTCCTGGATCTTGCTGGAAGATTCTAGATTCTTCTGAGGAATGGTCCTAATATGAAACGGCATCTGACCATTCCCTGCTCAGCTGTGATGTTTCCATTTTGTGGGGCAGATGTTGGTGTGGTGGGAGGGAAGCAGTGAGATCTCTTGTCCCCTGGGCAATGGTGCTGCTGTGTGCTGGAAAACAAAACACCCTTGCTTCAGTCCTAATCACTTTCTCTCTCTCTCTCTCTCTCTCGCACACCAGCTGGAGCTCCCTTTCCCCATGGGCAGACTCACTATCAACAAGTTAATCCAAGCACTTCCGTGAGTTTACCTGCCGGTAGCCAAGGCAACATGGGGAGCTTCAACCAGCCGGTGGCTTCCCCGCAGGGCATGCCTGCCCAAGAGCAGCTGGGCTTGAGTGTGGGCTCCACCCTGGCCACTCATCTACAGCCAGGTGTGCAGCAGGGCCCAGGTAGGTCATGTGCTTTATGCCCCCCCCCCCATCTCCGCTCCTTGCCTTTGAGAGAGTGTCGAGTTAGACCCCTTTAGGTTTATTATTATTGTCACATGTATCCGATTGCATGCTTTCCAATCAGAGCAGATAATATACATATAATCAAAACAAATTCAAATACAATAGGCAGAACAAAGGGGAAGATACAGAGTGCAGAATATAGTTCTCAGCATTGTAGCACATCAGTTCCACGGACAAAGTCCAATGTCCGCAATGGTGTAGAAGTGAATCAGATTGTACCCTAGCTTATAGAAGGACCGTTGAGAAGCCTGATAACAGAGGGCAAGAAGCTGTTCCTGAGCCTGGTTGTGCACGTTTTGAAGCTACTGCACCCTTTGAAGATGGGAGCGGGGAGTTCTTCAGTCTGAAGAAGAGAACCGACCTAAAATGTTGCCTATTTAGGTATACTTTATTTATTTATGCGTGCAGTGAAATCATACTGTACATGAATACAATGGAAATGCAGCACAGTGCTGCAGTTGTAGAGCTGCTGCCTCAAGACCCAGAGTCGAAACATTTCCCAAGGCACCAGGACAGACTGACAGCTCCAAGGTCACCTTGTGCACTTTGTCGACAAATTATTTCAAGCTAACCTGACTGTAAACACTTGTACAGCGGTAGTACAACTTGTGCTCGCAGTCTTTGGGTAATTAGTTCCACAGCGCAACATTGTATTGGCCATAGCGTGTGAGGGCTTCAACAGAAAAGGGGCTGTCCCACTGCGGCGACCTAATTGGCAAGTTTAAGAGAGTTTCAAAAAGTGTCATGTTGAAGACCTTCGACTATGTTGAAGACTATCTTCGGGAAAATTGGACACCGAAAAGTGAAGAGTGAAGACGACTTCCTTCGACCTCCCTTCGACTATGTTGAAGACTATCTATGACTATCTTTGACTACCCTCGATTACCTACGAATAACATGCCGACCTACTACGACCTACTTCGACTAAACCTACGAGTAAAATATATATCGATTTTTTTTCCATGGTGATCTTTTTTTACTCGCGGGCATTTTTCAGCATGTTGAAAAATACGCCGCGATCTAGCTGAGGCCTCGAGTACGCGGAGACTACTCTCGAGCATGAAGGAGAGTTACAAAGACCTCCTAGGATCTCGTGTCGACCATGCTCTGAGTATGAGTGGAGGGCAAAATCTTCTAAACTTGCCAATTAGATCGCCGCAGTGGGACAGCTCCTAAACAGTCAGAAGAAAGGTCCCGACCCAAAACATTGTGTTTTGCTCAAGATTCCAGTATCTGCAGTTCCTCGTGCCTCCTGACTGACAATCCCCAGAGAATGCAGATGATGGAATCCTGAGCAAAATACATTGGTGGAGAAGCTCAGCAGGTCAGGCAGCATCTGTGGAGCGAATGAACAAGAGATGTATCAGGTCGTGTCCATTCGTCAGGCTGATGGAGTAAGGGGGAGAAAGCTGGAAAAAGGGGTGGGGCTAAGTCTGGAGATGATAAATGGGTACATGTGAGGCGGGTGGGGCACAGGGATGGTGAAAAGCCTGGCAAGTGATAGTTGAAGAGCAGTAGGAAGTACAGGTTGGGGGTGGGGGGGGGGGGGTCATCACTTGGATCATCTGTTAACTGGAGACTCGGCAGGTCCGACCTCTATCACCGGCTATCATTTGACTTGACTGGATAGTGCACACAAGCTTTCACGCTATCTTGGTACATGATACCAAACACATTCTGCGACAGCACGTTGACCAAACTCAAGTGTTTAATTGTCATATGTACCTAAAACAGAACAATGAAATAGTTACTTACAGCAGACAGATCTGTAAACACAGTATTCATAGACAACATTATATTGCAACAATTCAATAAATTAAAAACCCCAAAATTAGTGCCAAAGGCCCGAAGTCCTGAGTGCAACCAAGACAGTTCATAGTTGATAGTTTATTTGGAGTTGTGTAGTGTTCAAGAGCCTGATGATTGTTGGGAAGAAGCTGGTCTTGCACCCGGTGGTCACGGTTTTCAGGCTCCTGTACTATCTTCCCGATGGTAGCGGTGAGGTGAGAGCCTGGCCAGGGTGGTGTGGGTCTTTTAAGCTGGTTGCAATAGCAACGGCGAAGGTGGCCGCTATTTGTGTACATTGGGTATGTAGCAAAGAATCTCACTCTGCCTAGTCACATGAGACAATAAAGTATTCCATTCCAATCGATGATGAAGGTGCAGTCTCCGAGCGGAGCTGTCTCTGTCGGCAGAGTTTGGAGTTCCTCATCTTCTCTGTGTGGGGGGAGAAGCTGCTTCACAGTACACGTTAGGGAGGCTCACAGGGAAAGTGCTTTACCCCTGTTTCTCTCTGCTGCCAGCGCCTGCACAGCAGCCAGCACCTCAGGGAGAATTCTTCAACCCGCAGTTCAACCAGGCACAGCCTCCCACTGAGGGTATGAATATGCAGCTCTATCCAGAAGGTAAGCAAGCGACCGTGGCAAGGGTGTGGCACAAGAAACAGGACATTTGTCTGCTCTCCCATTTAGTAATATCGTGGCTGACGTCCTCTCCTTGACCAAGTGGCCAGAGCAGTTGAGTTTTGGTTTTCAAAGGGTGCATTTTGGGCAGGGAGGGGGTTCTGTGTGATATAGGCTCTTGGCCAGCATGCTGGGTGTGAGGTTTGTTCAGCGTGTGGGCATCAGAAATAAACTGGCAATTGTACAATCCAAAACGTCGTCTGTCATTCCCTCCACAGATGCCGCCTAACCCACTGAGTTCCTCCAGCATTTTGTGTTTTGCTTATGCTTCCAGCATCTGCTACTCTTGTCTACAATTAGATGAACATTTGTCATTTGGCAAATGCTGGAACCCAGTGTTATGATAGGTGCAGCAGGACAGTTAGGCAAGGAAATGATATAAACGGTACCCGGACATGGTGTCAAAGGACGAGAAGCCGAAGCAAAGAAGTGGAAGCCAAATAACCGAACTGAAATGAAGCCGAAACGCCAAATGACCGAAAGCGTACGAAGCCGAAACGCCAATTAACTAAAAAGGTGGGACGCCTAAATGCAAACTAACCGAAATGGCGGGACGCCTAAAAGCCAACTAACCGAAAGGCTGCGTCACCTAAAAGTAAACTCACTGAATGGCCGCTCTGCCGAAACGGCAATTAACCGAAAGGCTGCGTCATATCCGTTATTTGACTTTTCGGTTGAACGGCCGTTTTGTTAGTTGGCTTGTAGGCGACACAGCCTTTCAGATAGTTGGCTTTTAGGCATCCCGCCCTTTCGGTTAGTTTGCATTTAATTGTCCCACGTTTTCGGTTATTTGGCGTTTCGGCTTTGTTTCCGTTCGGTTATTTGCCTTCCACTTTTCTTCGGCTTCTCGTCCTTTGACGCCACGTCCGCACACGGATATAAACATGGATTCAACATAGTTGTGTAAAAGGGAAATTATTTGACAATGTGGTAAAGGAATAACTGCAGACATAATGTGTTGGATTTACAAGTTAAAGAATCAAGAGTGTTTAATTGTCGTGTATACCGAACCAGGACAATGAAGTTCTTACTTGCAGCAGCAGAACAGATCTGTAAACACAGTACTCATAGATTACATAATAAACCAAAACAATTCCGAGGGGCAGATGCTAAAATTATGTGCGGCATCGTCACGATCCCAGGGTTGAGATATAAAATGGTAGAGGGCTTGGTTTTAAGGTCAGAAGGTTTAAAGGAGATATGCCGGGCAAGTTTTTAACAGAGGGTGGTGTGGGCCTGGAACACGCTGTCGGAGGTGGTGGTGGAGGAGGCAGGTCCGATAATGATGTTTTCGAGGCTTTTATTTGGGCACATTGATACGCAGGGAATCGCGGGATATGGATCACCTGCAGGCAGAGGAGATTAGTTTAACGCCATCATGTTCAGCACAGACATAGTGGACCGAAGGGCCTGTGCTGTACTTTGTTTTGTGCTGTGCTGTACTGTACTGTGTTCATGCTCGCGTGTGTGTGATGGGTGGAGGCATTCCTGTGGCTGATGTTCCTTCTCTTGCTGCAGGCAGTGGCTGGTATGGACCGCAGCAGGGGCAGTTCCAGCAGAACCCTGGTGCCCACCAGCAGACCTTCTACCAGCAGTACATCACCCAGCAGCCAGTGACCAGCACACCTCAGGAATTCAGTGAGTTTCTCAGCCTCCCGGGGCATAGACTGCAGGAACCACTCCGGGCAGGACAGCTGCACTACCCGTGCAGGGACACTGCTTGTTACTGACGGTAGAGTCTACAGAGGGCCAGAGCTTCATCCAATCTCATGGTCACCACAGCAGAGTCATTCATAGAGCCGTACAGAACGGAAACTGGCCTTTTGGCCTACCATATCCATGCTGACCAAGTTGTCAAACTGGACTGGTCCCATTTGCCTGTATGTGACCCATATCCCCCTAAACCTTTATTCCACTGTTCCTGTCATGCCTGTTCTCTGGGGCCCTCGTGAGTAGTAGAGCCCTGTCCTTTACCTTACGTTGGGGTGTATTTCCGTCCAGGAACACCCTGCGTTTGTGGTTAAGGCCCTCCTGAACCTCCCAGCTGTTCTCAACAAAACCATCCTGATGTTTCTTGGAGTCTGTCCACAGCACACTACAAAGTGCTGGAGGAAGTCTTCTGTCTGAAGGAAGGAATGGACAGATGACTTTTCAGGTTGGAACCTCTCTGGTTGATGGATAACCTCTATTCATTTATCGTAATTGTATCCAGTTCTATAGCTCTCTCTGACGTGTCAATGCATTAATTACATTTTCTGCTTGCTGCAGATTCTGCACAGAACTCTCAAGGACAATTTAGAAGCTTCCAGCAAGATCCAGGGCAACAGTACGTGTCGTACAGAACTCAGCAGCCTGCCCCCACCCCAGGCCAACAGCAGGCATTCCCCTACGGCCAGGTATATGCAGGATACAGGAACGCAATGAGATTCCAGTCATAATCACAGTGTCGCATATCCCTCCCATCCCAGTCACACTGAAATACCCCATGTACCCAATACCATCCTCTGCCACCATCTGAAGACAGCAAATGCCGTCTATCCTAACCCCCCCCCCCCCCCGATGCTGCCTGACCCTCTGAGTTGCTCCGACACTATGTGTTTTAACATAGAACAGTACAGCACAGGAATGGACCCTTCGATCCACGATGTTTGTGCTGAACAAGATTCGGAGATTTTGTTCCAAGATTTCAGCATCAGCCGTTTTCTGTGTCTCTCCACCCCTCGTCCTGTGATTGCCCACAGCCCTGTGACCCCTCACAGCAAGGGCAGAGGCATGGCCAAGGAGACCCTCAGTACTTTTTCTAACAGCCGCTGACTGCCCGTCTGTCCTTGATGAGACTACAGCTGATGCTGGGTGTCGGGGCTGACCACTAAAGACTCTGCCCACGTGAGAGTTGTAGGTCAGCTCCCGGCTCTCCCCCACCCTCTCCACTCATCGCCTGTTCTCTGGGGCCCTCGTGAGTAGTAGAGCCCTGTCCTTTCCCTTACGTTGGGGTGTATTCCCCTCCAGGAACACCCTGCATTTGTGGTTAAGGCCCTCCTGAACCTCCCAGCTGTTCTCCACAAACCCATCCTGATGTTTCCTGGAGCCTGTCCACAGCACAAAACAAAGTGCTGGAGGAAGTCTTCTGTCTGAAGGAAGGAATGGACAGATGACTTTTCAAGAGTCAAGAGAGTTTTTTATTGTCATGTGTCAGGTTGGAACCCCTCCGGTAATTGGAATGTTGGGGAGAGAGAGGACGCTGGATGTAAGTGGGGGGAGGACAAAGTCTGGCAAGTGATGGTTGAATACAGGTCAGTACATCCATTGATGCTGCCTGACCTGCTGAGTTCCTCCAGGATCACAGGAAGAAGGGGGGAGGGGGGGAGTAAAGGGAGGGTTGCCGGCTGGTTAATAAGTGAAAATTGGAGAATTCGATGTTCATAACATGGGGTTTGTAAGCAACCCAAGCTTGTGCTGTTCCTCCAGTATGCGTGTGGCCTCATTCTGGCAATGAAGGCCCAGGACAGAAAATTTAGTATAAGAATGGGGGTAAGAGTTAAAATGGTTAGCAAGTAGGAGATGTGAAAGCTGGGTTGTGCTCGTTGTGACTCGAGTCTCTTGTCTTGCAGGGAGCTGCGTTTGGGGGCTTCCAGTGAGGGGCCGCCGCGACACTGCAGCTAAGCAGCAGTGACAACCTCTCCCGGCCTAGTCTCAGCCACGCAGCGCTGTAAAGGCAGATTGGTGAGAGCGGAGGCCATCTCACCTGCCGCCACATCTAAGGGGATCTCAGCGCATCCACTTCTAGTTTACACCCACCCAATCTCCCCATCCCTGGCCCCATTTCCACCTTCAACCAACCCCACCCCTGGTCGCTCCTGACCCAGAGATGTCACCATGTCCCAGGCAATGTCCCACACGTGGCCTCCTATCACCAGCCCTACCACACCCACCCCATCGCTTTCCGGCCCACCTGCACCATCACCGGTCCACCTCCATCCCGCCTCACTACCCACCCCCTGGCCCACTCATCACATCCCCCACCTGCCATGGCCCATCCAACTCCTCCCACCCTGCCCCAACCCCTTTAGCCATCTCTACCACCCCCCACCCCCTTCCACCCCAATCTCCCGACCCTCTCAGCCACCTCTGACACTCCCCATTCCCATCCCATGGGTCCTGTGCCGTGTGTCTCCTGATGGTTATATCGGCGCAGGTTTCTACGATGTTGCCTCTTGGTTCAGCACCAGCAATGGCCATTCCAGTGCTGGCTCTCATGAAAGAAAACTGAAAGCTGTGTTCTTGAATCTGCTCCCACTGCCCTGGTCTCTGATCGCTGCCGTGCGAGTTAACAGCAGTTCCTGATACTTCCCCTCTCCCCCCCCGTTACTCGGTGGGATCCATGTTCTCCAGAAATGTCCGCAGTGAGCAGAATGGGGGCATAGGACAGAAATGGACCAGCCCTTGGCATGAAAGATGCTACCCTCGCCCTGCCCTTACAGCCCATCCAATGGGAACTGGCGGGGGTGGGGTGAGGGGGGAGTCTTGCAGCTGTAAATACACTCCAAGCACGTCGGTAACAAGGCAACGTCGAGGACGTCAAAGACAACACCGCTCACCTCGACTGCGCATCCAAACCAGCCTCTGCTCACCCTCACTGGGCCACAGTGCGAAGCAGTTTTAATCTTGGGAAGTAAATAATTTGGGTGTTTGGTGCTTTTAAGGTGACATGATTTGAGTAGGTTAAAGTGGTTGGAAAGTTGATCAAAGAGCAGGTTGGATATATCTGGGAATCTGTTTGTGTGAGTAGTGTAATTGTTAAATTGCTGCAGATTATTAAAATGTTGTTAATAAAATGTTTACCATTGATCTGTGCACAAGTTGTAACTGCAGCTAGTCAGAAACACATGCCCGGGTTCTTCAAATGAAGAAGGTTTCCAACTTGAAACTTCACCTATCCATGAAAAAGCTACTTTTATAACAATCAAACAGGTTCGCTTCTTAATAAACAGACAACTCACAAACGTTTGGTAGATCAGTTCAAAACTTTACATATTATCGGCCGATGGAAGTGGTAAGGAATCCAGTCAAGTGAGCAATACAGACACTTCATTGTCCTCAATTCCACTTCCCCGAACAGCAGAATTACATCGTATTATATAGTGTTTTTTTGTCACCTTCGCACATTCCACAAACATTAGTCATGTCAGAGGTACAGGTTTCACGGCAGTCGGGTCACGACCCATGACCCGTACTGTTGCTATGCTACGCCAAATGGAGTACACGCGATGAACTGCACGTAAGCACTTACCATTGTTTCCAGCGTAGCGGACCCCTTAAAACCCGCCGAAATTGTCAATTTTTGCGCTGTAAGTAATTATGCAAATCGGGATAAGCGTGAGAGACATTTAGCCTACTTCAGAATTCCAAAAGTGAGGAGATATGATGGTAGATAGAAGCGAGAGCTGAAGGGACAACAACAGCCAAAGTGCTTGGTGAACATTGGCCGCTCGCTCACTGCATTTCATCGAAAGTAAGGCATTATTTGTGTTTTTTCTTGATTCCTTTGGCATCTAAAAAGTTTCAGAAGTGATAAATCTGGCTGTAAAATTTTAAAATCGACAATGGTTCTCAAGTGGGTTTTTACATACAAAAAGAAAACGCCTTTGAAGCAAAATTTACAGCCAGATTTATCACTTCTGATACTTTTTAGATACCAAAGGAATCAAGAAAAACAAATAATGCCTTGCTGTTGGTTAAATGCAGTGAACAAACGCGATAATTCCAAATATTTTCAATTTCGATATCTGCACGGCCAATGTTCGCCAAGCACTTTAGCTGCTGTAGTCCCTTCAGCTCTCGCTTCTCTTTACCTACCTTCATTTCGCTTCACTTTTGGAATTCTGAAGTTGGGTACGTGTCTCACGCTTACCCCGATTTCCACAATTTTTTACAGCGCAAAAATTCAACATTTTGGCGGTTTTTAACAGGTAGGAAAGTACGCGTTTCGTGTATTAACAACATATACTGGAAGCTGCGATGTCCTCCAGATGGATTGAGCGGCTCCGTGCGTCAAGCCCTATGGCCCAGTGACCTTACACGCACACCCCCTATTGCCTGTATCGCAGGTGTTGGGTGAACCCGCTGCCGGCACCGGCAGGAGGCGCGGTGGCTGGAGGACCCGTCACTACTGCCGACAGGAGGCGATGCCCGCGGTGGCTGGAGGACCCGGTGCCGGTAGGCGGCGCGGTGGCTGGAGGACTCACTGCCGTTACCGGCAGGAGGCGCGGTGACTGGAGAATTCGCTTGCCAGTAGGTGGCGCGGTGGCTGGAGGACCCACTGCCGGTACTGGCTGGAGGACCCGTCACTACTGCCGACAGGAGGCGATGCCCACGGTGGCTGGAGGGCTCATTGCCGATACCGGCAGGTGGCTGGAGAATTCGCTTGCCAGTAGGTGGCGCGGTGGCTGGAGGACCCGTCACCATTGCCAGTAGGTGGCGCGGTGGCTGGAGGACCCGCTGTCGGTAGGTGGCGCGGTGGCTGGAGGACCCGCCGCCGTTGCCGACAGGTGGCGCGGTGGCTGGAGGACCCGCTGTCGGTAGGTGGCGCGGTGGCTGGAGGACCCGCCGCCGTTGCCGACAGGTGGCGCGGTGGCTGGAGGACCCGCTGTCGGTAGGTGGCGCGGTGGCTGGAGAACTCACTGCCGTTGCCGGCAGGAGGCGATGTCCGCGGAGGCAGCCGGAACCCTCGGCTTTCCCCGGCGAGCGCTGCCCGTGTCTGGGCCTCGGGCTGTGGAAGATGGCGCTGGTCGGGCCGGTCTCCCGCGCTCTGGCCGAGCGGTTGTCCAGCTGCCGGCTGTTGGTCGTGGGCGCCGGCGGCATCGGCTGCGAGCTCCTCAAAAATCTGGTGCTCGCCGGCTTCAGGGACATCGAGTTGGTAAGCGGGAGACACGGGGCGGCTCCGGGGGCGGGGAGGCCAGGCCCGGCGTGGGGCGCCGGCGGGCACCGAGATCCGGGCCTCTCCTTCGGCCTGGGGGCGTGGGCAGCAGGAGTAGAGCGGCCCGGGGAGTGGAGGCCTGGTTCTGCCCGGCTCTGAGCGCGGTGGGGGGCCCTGGGTCTGGGGTGTGTATCCGGGACCATGGGCTGGGCAGATGGGGATCCCTGTCAGGGGAGCGGGGTGAGCCGCGCCTCGGCTGATGTAGAAGGGTCGTGGAGAGATCTGCTGGGAATGGGGAGGTTTAGAGGGATATGGGCCAAATGCGGGCAGGTGGGTAGTGTAGTGTAGATGGGGCATCTTGGTCGGCATAGGCAACTTGGATTCCGTGCTGTGTGACTCGTTTGAAACTCTGGGTCAAGATGCATCTTTACGCCGATTTGGGTCAAGATCCTTTAGGCTGGAGGGTTGTTAGTTTTGGGGTGGGTGGATGAGCAGTGGGTTTGATGCTGAGGGTTGAATGCAGGAGCTGAAGGCCGGACTATTTCTTTATGTCCCAGTGAAGTGCCTATTAGAGTCATAGAATCGTACAGCACGGAAGCAAGCCCTTCGGCCGAACTCGTCCATATTGACAAGATGTTGCATCTAAAGTAGTCCCGTTTGGCCCATCTTCCTCTGGACCTTTCATATCCACCGTTGTGTCGTGGAAAACAATAATCAACAAGTGCTCTGCAAGAGTCCTTGAAGAGCACGGTTTACGTGTTTAAATGTGTTTAGTGAAAGCAGTTACTGGGCAGAATGCTGATCTCCCCTACTCTTCAAAGGGTAGCCATGAGAATCCTACAGTTCACGTCAAAGGGGAGATCAGAAAACATCAGGAAGGACTGGGTTTCAGAAGGAAGTCACAAGGGGAGACTGAGGTGGGGGGGGGGGGGGGTGGGGTTTGGGAAGTGATGGACATCAGCCCAGGGAGGCTGGAGAGGAATAAGAGGGTTAGGTAAGCCAGTGAAGTGCTTAATTGAGTAATTATTAAAATTGAGGATATATTAGATGCCTTGATGGGCATAATGGTGGATATAGCCGCAGGATCTTACAACCTATTCTATAGGTAGGGCAAGATATTTCTGGGTCTCCGACAGCTTAAAAATCTTTTGTGGGGCCTTGGGCTATGTGAAAGATTTTGGAAGATGGCTACAAAATTAAATGAGATAGACATAGACATAGAAAATAGGAGCAGGAGGAGGCTATTCGGCCCTTCGAGCCAGCACCGCCATTCATTGTGATCATGGCTGATTGTCCCCAATCAATAACCCGTGCCTGCATTCTCCCCATATCCCTTGAGTCCACTAGCCCCTAGAGCTCTATCTAACTCTCTCTTAAATCCATCCAGCGATTTTGCCTCCACTGCCCTCTGTGGCAGGGAATTCCGCAAATTCACAACTCTCTGGGTGAAAACGTTTTTTCTCACCTCAGTCTTAAATGGCCTCCCCTTTCTTCTAAGTGTAATTAGATGCTTAAATCATAAAGATACAAATGTGCTGGAGCAACTCAGTAGGTCAAGAAGCACCTCTGGAGAGCATGGATGGGTGACATTTCGGATCAAGACCCTTCTTCAGACAAGATGCTTAATTGACTTCATTAGCCTGGCTATATATTATTAAAACAGGGACTTTATAAAACGTTGGTTAAGCCAGGCTATAGAAAAGACACTGGAGAGGGTGAAGAAGAGATTCAGTGGGATATTACCTGAGATGGAGAGTTTCAGTTCAGAGGAGGGTTGTGTTTGTTTTCCTTGAAGCGGAAGAGGCTGAGAGAGGATCTGATTTGAGATGTGCGCAATTGTGATGGGCATAGGTAGGGTAGGTAGTTGCGTGTTCTACATGTGAGAGGGCATGGGTGTAGGCTCTGGGGTAAGTGGTTTAGATGAGATGTGAGGAAGATGTTTTTTCACCCAGAGGGTATTTGGAATCTGGGACAACTGCCCAAGGGGTGGTGGAAGGTATTGAGCACTCAAAGCCACTGGAAAACAAGATGAGCGTAAATGGGTACATGATGGTCGGCATGGCATTGATGGGCCAAAGACATGTTTCCAAGCTGTGTGACTATTAACGCTTGTGGATAGGCTGAATGGCCTCCATGTAGTACATTTTGTGACGAAGAAACCATTTAAATTAAATAATTTATTTAACTCCTGCACCATCTTTGGAACCGACAAAACTTTGTTTCTCTCCATCTTTACTCCTCTAGGTTGATTTGGATACGATTGACGTCAGCAACCTCAACCGGCAGTTTCTGTTCCAAAAGAAACATGTTGGAAAGTCAAAAGCTCAGGTATGATTTGCCATCATCTTTAAGATTATAAGAGACCCAGGTGAGGCCACATTTTGAGCACTGTATAGTTCTGGCCTCCCATCTGTTGGAAGGGGGTCATTGTTGGAAAGGGTGCAGAGGAGATTTACCAGAATGTTACTGGAGCTTGAATTATGGCGATAGGCTGGGAGTCTTTTCAGCATGGACAAATTGGGCTGAGGGGTCTGTTTCCACTTTGAATTACTCTGACTCTTAAAGACTTTAAATGACTCTTAGCTGGATGAACCAATTTAACTTGGCAGAAAGGTCAGTAGTGAGGGAGATATACTCACCCTGGAAAATGAGCAGACGAGTTGGGCTTGATGGCTTGTTCTATCCTGCAGCACATCTGTGATTGGTTTGGATGCTGCTTTTGACCCTGTATTTATTTGGTTTGCAGGTGGCTAAGGAGAGTGCCCTACAGTTCTGTCCTGAGGCTAAGATTACTGCTTATCACGACAGCATCATGAAGTAAGTCGCATTTTTTCTGGGTAAGCAACAATTGGAGTCAAGGAATGAAAATCAAGCAACAAACACAGCAGATGCTGCAAATCTGAAATAAAAAAACATTAGGCCAGACAAGTTCAGTCAAGAGAGGAACATTTGGGTCGGGACCCATTATCAGAGCTGGAGAAAAGAGAAAAATAGGTTATCTCTTTCCAGAGATGTTGCCAGACCTGGTTGTATTTCCAGCACTTTTTGACTCTTAATTAGAGTCATTTATTTTAAACCGATGATTAGGCTCCTGAGCTACATGAGAAAGAGAAGAATGTTCGTCAATCTGAAAGGTGTGACTGTGCTTTGGGTTCCAGTACCTCACTGCTTCTCTCTCAGATCAGGGTAGCTCCCACCAAGAGAAAGAAGTATGTGGTGTCACATGTAACTTTCAGAACACCCCAACGCTTTGCATCAAAGGAAGGTTTTTACGGTGAAAGATTTGGCTGTACTAATCTGCTTCCCACTGCAGTAATGTAAAAAGAAAGTAAAGTATTGATCAAATGATTCATATAAAGGGAAATAGATGCTGCGCAGAATTTCATGTGTGGGAATTATGTAATTCTTCGTCTTATCTGAAACCCTCCTATAGGGCAACACAGGTTGTTGGCCTGTGTCTTGTGTTCGGGCATTAACCATATGGATGTATATGTTCAATGGGTGATAGCGGCACTAAGTAGAAGAGTGTCTTTATTAATGCAGTTGGTTTCTGGAACACCCTGGCCCAGTAGTTGCATTGCACAGCCAAATATGAGCAATTAACAGACACTTAGACAGGTACATGGATAGACAATAGGTGCAGGGTAGGCCATTCGGCCCTTTGAGCCAGCACTGCCATTCACTGTGATCATGACTGATCATCCACAATCAGTACCCCACCCCGTTCCTGCCTTCTCCCCATATCCCTTGACTCCGCTATCTTTAAGATTTCTGTCTAACTCTCTTGAAAGCATTCAGAGAATCGGCCTCCACTGCCTTCTCAGGCAGAGAATTCCGCAGATTCACACCTCTCTAGGTGAATTTTTTTTTCCTCATCGCCGTTCTAAATGGGCTACCCCTCATTTTTAAACTGTGGCACCTGGTTCTGCACTCCCCCAACATCAGGAACATGTTTTCTGCCTCTAGCGTGTCCAATCCCATAATAATCATATGTTTCAATAAGATCCCCTCTCATACTTCTAAGTTCCAGTGTATACAAGCCCAGTCGTTCCATTCTTTCAGCATATGACAGTCCAGCCATCCTGGGAATTAACCTTGTGAACCTATGCTGCACTCCCTCAATAGCAAGAATGTCCTCAAATTTGGAGACCAAAACTGCACACAATACTCCAGGTGAGGTCTCACCTGGGCCCTGTACAACTGCAGAAGGAACTCTTTGCTACTATACTCAACTCCTCTTGTTATGATGGCCAACATGCCATTAGCTTTCTTCACTGCCTGCTGCTCCTGACTTTTCTTTTTGCTTCTAGGTTTATTTAATGTAAATGTAATTTAAATTTAAATGTTAACAGCTGCTGTGTTGTAATTCAAACCCACGTTTCTGAATGAATGGTCCAGATCTCCGGCTGCCGGTCTAGTAACTAAACAACTACACTGAATTAATTTCCACATACCTCGACTCCGTCCAATCCCTCCCTA
Organism: Amblyraja radiata; assembly: GCF_010909765.2. Classification (NCBI taxonomy): domain Eukaryota; kingdom Metazoa; phylum Chordata; class Chondrichthyes; order Rajiformes; family Rajidae; genus Amblyraja; species Amblyraja radiata. Next base: position 27,826,499 of record NC_045972.1, on the reverse strand, counting down.
CCTATGTCCAGGACACCTCACACGCTCTTCGATTCTTCAATAACTTCCGTTTTCCAGACCCCACTCCCTCATCTTTACTATGGGTGTCCAGTCACTCTACACCTCCATCCCCTACCAGGAAGATCTTAAAGTCCTGCGTTTCTTCCTCACCACAGAACCAGCCAATTTCCGTCTACTAAAACTCTCCTCTGCCTAGCACAACTGGTCCTTACCCTCAAAAACTTCGACTCCTCCCACTTCCTCCAAATCTAAGGCGTAGCTATGGGCACTCGCATGGGGTCCAGTTATGCCTGCCGCTTTGTAGGGTACGTCTAACAATCACTGTTCCATGCATACACTGACCCTATCCCTGAACTCTACCTCGGCTACATGGACAACTGCAATGGTGCTACCTTCTGCATCCATGCAGAACTCGCTGACCATCAACTTCACGACCGATTTCCATCCTGCACTCAAAATCACTTGGATCATCTCTGACATCTCCCTACCGTTTCATGATCTCACTGTATCCATCACATGAGATAGACTATTGACCAATTCTCCTACAAACCCACTGACTCCCATAGCTATCTAGACTGCACTTCTTCGCACCATGCTTCCTGTAAAGGCACTATCCCCTACTCCCAATTCCACCGTCTACGCTATATCTGCGCCCAGGATGAAGTTTCCCATACCAGGGCATCGGAGAGGTCATTCTTTGGGAAATGGGGGTCCCCCTCTTCCATTATTGATGAGGCTCTCACTAGGGTCTCCTCATTATTCCGCAGCTCCGCTCTTGCTCCCCCTCCTCCCATTCGTAACAAAGTCAGTCCCCCTTGTCCTCAACCTTTCACCCCATCAGCCGACGCATACGGCATATAATCCTCCAACATTTTCACCACCTCCAATGTGATCCCACTACTGGCCACATCTTCCCATCTCCACTGCTTTCTGCAGATACCGCAACTCCCTGGTCAACTCGTCCCTACCCACGCAAACCACCCGCTCCCCAGGTACTTTCCCCTGCAACTGCAGGAGATGCAACACCTATCCCTATACCTCCTCCCCAGAACAGTTTTTTCAGGTGAGGCAGACGTTCACTTGCACCTCCTCCAACCTCATCTACTATATCCGCTCTTCCAGGTTTCAACTCCTGTATAGACCAAGCGCAAGCTCGGCGATCGTATCGCTGAACACCTCTGCTCAGTCCGCCTTAACCTACCTGATCACCTGGTTGGTCAACACTTTAACTCCCCCTCCCATTTCCAATCTGACCTTTCTGTCCTGGGCCTCCTCCATTGTCAGAGTGAGGCCCAGTACAAATTGGAGGAACAACACCTCATATTTCACTTAGGTAGCTTACACCCCAGCGGTATGAACATTGACTTCTCTAACTTCAAATAGTCCTTGCTTTCCCTCTCCATCCCCTCCCCCTTCCCAGTTCTCCCACCAGTCTTACTGTCTCCGACTACATTCTATCTCTGTCCCGCTCTCTCTCCTGACTCTCAGTCTGAAGAAGTGGCTTAATTCGAAACGTCACCCCTTCTCTCCAGAGATGCTGCCTGTCCTGCTGAGTTACTCCAGCATTTTGTGTCTACCTTCGACTACACTCACTATCCCCTTCCCAAAGGCATCTGGGTGTGGGCAATTAATGCTGATTCCAAAATACAAATCAAAAGTGCTCAAAATACTTAGCATGTCGGGCAGCATCTGTGGAGAAAGAAATATAATTCTGCTGTAAGCTAATCAACCTAAAACTTGAACTTTATTTATTTTCCAACTTTAGCCTCGTGAACTTTACCCTCTTCAGTCAGAATCTGTGGAATTCATTGCAACAGATGGCTGTGGAGGCCGTCCATGGGTATTTTTAAGTTGGAGATTGACAGGTTCTTGATTAGTAAGGGTGTCGGGTTATGGGGAGAAGGCAGGAGAATGGGGTTATTAGGGAAAGATAGGTCAGCCATGATTGAATGGCGGAGTATACTTGATGGGCTGAATGGCCTAATTCTGCTCCTAGAACTTATGAACACATTGCTTATTATTTCTGGCATGTTCTGTTTTGCGTTTCAGACTTGCAGCGTCTGAAATGTTCTTCCCATGTTGCTTCCATCTCAACTATGAATGACCATGGTAGTGTAGAGATATGAATTGAAACAACCCAAAACAGATTGTGTTTTCCTAATCTAAATGCATTCCAACTGAACCAACAAATTCTCTTAGAATTAACTCAGCGTCCACTGAATCAAATAATAACAATCATTACAATTTGTCTGAAACAGACGTTTGTGCATATTGAGGCACACAGAATTTAATGTGAAAAAAACATTCACGTTAAACTCTCTCAACAGTGTGAATTTGTTTTTATTTCTACTAACCGATTTTAAAAAATCATTTGTTTTTCTTTGCAGCCCAGATTATAATGTGGAATTCTTCAGACAGTTTACGCTTGTGATGAATGCTCTAGATAACAGAGGTAAGGATTCCCGGGCCTTGTGCTCTTCTAGTTTTAAGACAAATAAATTTGACCGATATCTGGAGATTTAGAGGGAAGTGGGCCAATGCCATCTTGGTCGGCATGGGCAATGTGGGCCGAAGGGCCTGCTTTCGAGCTACACAGCTCTATGATAAAGCGATGGATGCTAGGCATAGTCATTAATTTAGACGGTATGTGTGGGATTATTTTTGTTAAATGTAATTTGACTGCACAAATGCTGAAATTCTAAGTACATTACAATCACCATAGCATCAGGAAGAGGCCTGTCAGCCTGCCCAGGGAATTTCCCAGCTAATTAGATCATTACTGATCTGTGCCATATCCCATTCACCAGCCATTGGTCTTCATTTTCATTTGCTTACCTTGCCAACAGCAGTATATTAATCATAATTGGTCTATTAATAATCTGTTCTTGTGATGTTAAGAGAATGTTGGTCAGGACACCGGGGAACATTCTCCTGCATTTCTTAGAACACCATAAGACGTAGGAGCAGAATTGGGCCATTGAGTCTACTCTGCCATTCAATCATGGCTGATCTATTTTTCCCTCTCAACCCCATTTTCCTGCCTTCTCTGGTTAACATTCAACGCCCTTACTAACCAAGAAGCTATCAATCTCCGCTTTAAAAATACCAAATAACTTGGTATTCACCACCACCTGTGGCAAAGAATTCCACAGATGCACCACTCTGCACTTGCCAAGGAAGGTATATGTCCAGCTGAGAGAACATAATAGAAAACAAGTAGGCCTTGTCACCCACACCCCAATGGTAGATTAATGGTAGACCGCTATAGTGTGCCCCTAATGTCATTCTGGGGGGGCTCATGGGATTAGAAAGAGTCTATGTCACAGGGGCTATTGTATGGGTGATGAGATTGATCTGAGAGACAGAATGAATTTGATGGGCCAAATATCATAAGGCAGCACCTGTGGAGGGAATGAACAGACAATGTTTTGGGTCGGGACCCTTCATACTCAGATTTGTAGAAGACTGAAGAAGGGTCCTAGAGGGAGTGTCACCTGTCCATTCCCTCCACCGACGCTGCCTGCCCCGCTGAGTTCCTCCAGCACCATGTGGTTTGCTCAAGATTCCAGCGTCTGCCATCTCTTGTGTTTCTGGAAACAGCAGCTGATGCTTCACGGTTGCGTTTTCAGATCCCTGATGAGATGAGATTGTTTTTATCTATTTTTCAGCTGCCCGTAACCACGTGAATAGAATGTGTTTGGCTGCTGACATTCCTCTGATAGAGAGCGGCACTGCTGGGTACCTTGGCCAAGTCACTGTCATCAAAAAGGTACTACGTCTGGCTTGTGTTTTGTAACAGTCGGTGTATCAGTCAAAAAACTCCTCTGTTTACCCATCACAAAATGTTGCCTCTGATTGGCATATGAGGATGTTGCCAGGTCTAGAGTGCTTGATCTACAGGGAGTGGTTGGGCAGGCTAGGACTTTATTCCTTGGAGCACAGAAGGATAAGGAGCAATTTTGTAGTGGTGTTTCAGATCATGATGGGAATCGATAGGATGCAAGCATGGAGTCATTTACCCAGGATATGAGAATCAATAACTAGAGGACATAGGTTTATAGTGAGTGAGGATGGATATAATAGGAACCTGCGGGGCAACTTTTTCCACAAAGAGAGTGGTGGGTATATAGAACAAGCTGCCAGAGGAGGTAGCAGGGGTAAGTACTATAACAACATTTAATAGACATTTGGGCAGGTACATGGATAGGAAAGGTTCAGTGGGATATGGGCCAAATGCGGTATGGGAACTAGCCTGGAATGGGCATCTTGGTCAGCATGGATGAGTTGGGCTGAAGGGCCATGTTTCTGTGCTGTATGACTCTGAGTAAAGACAGCCCTTCATTATTCGGTACGAGCAATAGTAGCCTGCATGAGCATTGGTTGAATTAAGTTAGATGCTGATGAGCAAGTAAGCACTTAATCGACAATTCATATTAGGAAAAAAGCAAAGTCCTGCAGGAACTCAGTGGGTCAGTCAGCATCTGTGGAAGGAATGGACATGCAATGTTTTACATTGGGATCCTTTCTTCCCCATCTGACTCATCTGCTAAATCAACCTTTCCTCACCTGTAACCGCCTATCACTTGCCAGGCTTTGCCCCACCACACCTCTCTTTCAACTTTCTCCCCCAGCCTTCTACTACATCTGAAGAAGGGTCCCGACCTGAAACATCTCTGGAGGACATGGACCAGTGATGTTTCAGGTCGGGACCCTTCTTCAGGTGGAGTAGAAAGCTGTTGCCCGACCTGCTGAGTTCCTCCAACACTTGGTGTTATGCTCATGAAACTATCATTTGCAGTTCCTTGTGTCTCCTTTATCCGGGTTAAATTCAGCTAAATTAAATGCCCCCTTACCAGTTAAGTGGGCTGAGTTTAGACTAAGTCCTTTCATTATCCTGTATCTGCACAACGTGGACGGCTCGATTGTAATCATATGTAGTGTTTCCGCTGACTGGATAAACACAACTGCGCTCCAAAGAATAAAGCCCTAACTTGTTCAACCTTTCTCTGTAACTTAGTTGCTGAAACCCAGGCAACATTCTAGTAAATCTCCTCTGTACTCTCTCTATTTTGTTGACATCCTTCCTATAATTAGGCGACCAAAATTGTACACCATACTCCAGAATTGGCCTCACCAATGCCTTGTACAATTTTAACATTACATCCCAACTTCTATACTCAATGCTCTGATTTATAAAGGCCAGCACACCAAAAGCTTTCTTTACCACCCTATCTACATGAGATTCCACTTTCATGGAACTGTGCACAGTTATTCCCAGATCCCTCTGTTCCCCTACATTCTTCAATTCCCTACCATTTACCATGTACGTCCTATTTTGATTTGTCCTGCCAAGATGTAGCACCTCACACTTATCAGCATTAAACTCCATCTGCCATCTTTCAGCCCACTCTTCCAACTGGCATAAATCTCTCTGTAGACTTTGAAACTCTTCTTCATTTCCCGCAACCCCACCTATCTTAGTATCATCTGCATACTTACTAATCCAATTTACCACACCATCGTCCAGATCATTGATGTACATGACAAACAACAGTGGACCCAACACAGATCCCTGTGGCACCCCACTCGTCACTGGCCTCCAACCTGACAAACAACCATCCACCATTACTCTCTGGCATCTCCCATTCAGCCACTGTTGAATCCATCTTGCTACTCCACCATTAATACCCAACCATTGAACCTTCTTAACCAACCTTCCATGAGGAACCTGGTCAAAGGCCTTACTGAAGTCCATATACACAACATCCACTGCTTTACCCTCATCAATTTCCCGAGTAACATCTTCAAAAAATTCAAGAAGATTAGTTAAACATGACCTTCCAGGCACAAATCCATGTTGACTGTTCCTAATCAGACCCTGTTTATCCAGATGCTTATATATATTATCTCTAAGTATTCTTTCCATTAATTTGCCCACCACTGACGTCAAACTAATAGGTCTATACAACAAAAAGCTTTTCACTGTACCTTGGTACACGTGATAATAAGCTAAACTAACTAATTAACTCTGGGCTAAGATGTAAATTGGTCTCAACCATGAGCAATCTCAGCATTTTTATTGAACAAAAACACTGCTGTAACTTGAGTGGCCCCACAGTTAATACCCTTGTATGTCAGGGTCTCGCCTGCATCTCTTTCTCAGTGTTGTTGCTTTCCTCCAGTGTTTTACATTAGTTTTCATTTTCAGACAACAGTGGAGGCAGGTTGAGTAAGAGTTTGGGATCTGGTCTGATGCTGGGGATATTAAACCGTTGTTGTTAATTGTCTTTGCGCAGGGCGTAACGGAATGCTACGAGTGCCAACCTAAACCGACACAGAAAACATTCCCAGGCTGCACAATCCGAAACACTCCTTCAGAACCCATCCACTGCATCGTGTGGGCAAAGTACCTGTTCAAGTAAGCAGCAGTGGTGTGCAGCATTGTCTCACTCACTCCCTGGAACACATTTAAAAAGAGACAAGCATTGTATGTATGAATGTGGCTTGAAACAAAGTGTAATGGATGCAGCCAATGGATTCCTGCTTCTGTGAGGAATTGTGCATGATAGACACATTGCAGAGAGTTGTAGATTTAGCCCAGTCCACCACAGAGGCTAGACTCCCCACCATCAACTCCATCTGTGCTTCGCTGCCTCGGAAAGCAGCCAACCTGATCAAGGATCACTCACACCCCGGTCACTCCCTCTTCTCCCTTCTCCTGTCGGGAACAAGAGACAAATGCTTGAAATCACATACCACTAGATTCCGGAACATCTTCCCTTGTGTTATCAGACTGGGTTTGATCACATCAGTTTGGGTGGCGCAGTGGTGCAAGTAGAGTTACTGCCTTACAGCGCCAGAGATCAGGGTTCAATCCTGACGACCGGTGCTGTCTGTACGGAGTTTGCATGTTTTCCCTGTGACCTTGTGGGTTTCCTCTGGGTGCCCTAGTTTCCTTGCACATTCCAATAACATGTGGGTTTGTAGGTTAATTGGCTTCTATAAAAATTATCCCAATGTGTGGGATAGAACTAGTGTACGGGGTGATTGCTGGTCGGCGTGGATTCGGTGGGCCATAGGGCCTGTTTCTGCGCTGTATCTCAAAACTAAAGTAAAAAGTAAGAGAGGATTTGGAGTTTTGTAGAGCAGAGTGGGTTTGACTATTGGGAGTACATCTTCCAAATGGGCCTGTCGATATTTTCTGTTCTTTCCTTAGCCAGTTGTTTGGAGAGGAAGATGCGGACCAGGAGGTATCGCCCGACACGGCTGACCCAGAGGCTGCCTGTAAGTACACGCGGGGCCCTTGCCATACTTCCTCTTAACGTCACCTGTAGTAACCTACAGAGAGAGACGTCAGCCTTGCCAGCTGCAAATCCTGAGGCAGACTCCAGGGCTTTCAGCCGCATTAAATGTCTTTGCATTTGTTGGCAGGGGAGCTGTCAGATGCAGTGGCGAGGGCAGGAGCTTCCAATGAGGATGGTGGCATCAAACGTGTTTCCACAAAGGACTGGGCCAGATCCACGGGGTATGATCCTGTCAAAATATTCAACAAGGTATCGTCACTGAGATTCTTGCAGCCTCATTACACGGTGAACCGTCGTCAGGAGAAGGTGTAGAGGTGGCAACTGGTTCCATGGTCGGGGTTTGAGCTCCTGAACCAGTTGGGCCCGGTGGATATGGGGTCGTTCCATCCTAATGTCCAGCGATTCATTCGCCGGGATCTCCCCGTTCCACCAGCTCGTCACTCTTGACGGGACTGAAGTTCCATGGCCTGATCTGCTGCAGGAGATGGGCAGTAGATTTGCTTCCGTATACGGGCAGAGAGCATCCTTGACAGGGGATGGAACTCGTGCTGTGCTCTGGTTGAGAACAACTGTCCTCTTTCTGTGCTGTAACCATTCTATGAAACTGTTGGTATTAATCCTCGGTCTCCTTGAACTTGGTGTATCGCCGGTTTCATGTTGAGCTGAGGCAAGGGGTGCAATTATTCAGGGTTTAATGGTGGCAGAGGTTCAACTAAAGATTATCCGTCCATTGCAGCCACGATTCCTCACTGCCTTGCATGACGGACACAACCGCTGTTATCCACCCTCGGTCTCACTGATTAGAACACGTTGGGAATCTGGCTTCCCACCACCACTATACACTGCACACACGGGCTTCCCATGGCCACTATGCACTGCACACACAGGCTTCCCATCACCAGTACACTGCACACACAGGATTCCCATGGCCACTATATACTGTAGACACAGACTTCCCATGGCCAATATACACTGTAAACACAGGCTTCCCATGGCCACTATACACTGCACACACATGCTTCTCACCACCACAATACACTGCACACACAGGCTTCCCATCACCGGTACACTGCACACACAGGATTCCCATGGCCACTATATACTGTAAACACAGACTTCCCATGGCCACTATGCACTGCACACACAGGCTTCCCATCACCAGTACACTGCACACACATGCTTCTCACCACCACAATACACTGCACACACAGGCTTCCCATCACCAGTACACTGCACACACAGGCTTCCCATGGCCACTATGCACTGCACACACAGGCTTCCCATCACCAGTACACTGCACACACAGGATTCCCATGGCCACTATATACTGTAAACACAGACTTCCCATGGCCACTATGCACTGCACACACAGGCTTCCCATGGCCACTATACACAGTACACACAGGCTTCCCATCACCACTGTACACTGCATACACAGGCTTCCCATCGCAAAACGTTGGTATTGGTTTATTATTGCCATGTGTACTGAAATGCAGTGAAAAGCTTTGTATGTGTGCTATCCAGTCAAATCATACCGTACATGACTATAAAAGGTAGTGCAAAAAGATAAATAGATAAACTAGAGTGCAGAATATAGTGTTACAGTTGTAGAGAAAATGGAGATTTTTTAAATGTATTCTAGTATGAGGTAGGGACTACATCGTAATTTATAGAAGGACTGTATAGTAGTTTGATAACAGCAGGGATGAAGCTGTTCCTGAAACTGGTGGTATGTGCTTTCAAGCTTTAGTATCATTGCCCAATGGGAGAGGGAGTAACTGGGTTAGAAATGCCCCTTCGTTATGTCGGCTGTTTTTCAGAGACATCGTGAAGTATAGATGCAGGCAATGGTGGGGAGGCTGGTTTATTTAATAGAGTGGGCTACATCCACATTTCTCTACACTTGAGCATTATGTTATCAGAAAAATGAGATGTTATTAAACTTCAATTCAAATTTCAGATTCTTTAGGCGATGAGTGAACAATCTTCACATACTGATTCTTTTGCAGCTTTTCAGAGATGATATAAAGTACTTACTGACAATGGACCAGCTGTGGCGCAAAAGGAAAGCTCCTGTGCCACTGGACTGGACTGCTGTAGAGAGAGTTGGTAAGTCTGCAGAAGGAAATAAACAGTAAGCTTGCCAGCATCACCCAGAAATCCCCTTCAGTTTGGCTCTGTGGCAGATACAGGGTGTGTCTGATCCAGGGTGCTATCCAGTCAAATCATAACATACATGACTATAACAGGTAGTGCAAAAAGAAAAATACCAGGGTTTAATTAACGTAAAGCAATACATTCCAGAAACAGCCTCATATCCTCTTAACTCCTTCCTATCCATATCAGTCCAAATGCCCTTTAAAACTTGAGATCATATTTTCTCCTGGTGCCGGGATGTGTTAACTCCAATCAACGTGTTGCAGCTATCGAAAGGTAGCAAGGATTCTGTAGTGGAACAGTCAGGGGGCAGGTGGGTGTTAGTTTAGCTTAGTTTACTCAAAGATTGGTGTACCCAAAGGTTGATGAATCAAGTAGCAACTCTCGCATCAACCTTTGGATGCACCAATCTGCTCCCTAGGACCTGTAGAATCCTCGCTTCCAAACAAGCACTGCAATAACACCCTATGCAAGGGTATAACATATATTAAATAAAATATAAACGCACAATGCATGTACATAGAATATATAAAATAACAACACACACTGCAAGGACATAAAATCCAAAAGCACGATTATGATGCCGAGGCTTTATAAGACACTGCTTAAACTACATTTGGAGCATTGAGAGCAGTTTTGGGCCCTCTACAATGCATTCAGGAAGTATTCAGACCCCTTCACTTTTTCCACATTTTGTTACGTCACAGCCTTACTTTAAAATGTATTAAATTATTTTTTTTTATCATCAATCCAATCTACACACAATACCCCTGAATGAAGAAGCGAAAACAGGCGTTTAGAAATTTTTGCAAAGTTTTTGAAAATAAATAACTGGAGAATGATCCCAGGGATGATTGGGCACACATGATGAGTGTGTGATGGCTCTGGGCCTGTACTCGCTGGAGTTTAGAATGGGATCTGATTGAAACTGAATGAATAATGAAAGGCCTGGATAGAGTGGATGTGGACAGGTCTTCTCCCTCCACTGTGTAACGGTGTTGTTTGTGTCGATTAGAGATGGGCTCGTCCCTGCAGCAACCGAGCGCCTCTCCGACCGGCCTGAAGGACCAACAGGTCCTGGACGTGAGGAGCTACGCACACTTGTTTGCGCGAAGTGTGGGTCACCTCAAAGCTCGTCTGGCGGAGAAGGGGGACGGAGGGGAGCTGGTCTGGGACAAGGTCAGAACGAGTTCTTGTCATGGTTGTTTTCTGAACGTTAACCAGTGTTTATTGCTTTTAATTAATTAGTTCAGGTTATTTGACTTGGAGACCGAATTAACATTTCCACAGAAGAAGGAAACAATCCTGAATGGGTGATCGGTTGTTGGTGTGGGGTGAAGGGCCTGTTTCCATACTGTATATTTTAATGTCAATCGTCATCTCCGTGTTCATGGATGCCCCCTAACCTGATGTTGGGAAGTTGTCCACCCCTAACACAGGACCAGAGTAGTAAGCCGAGCGGTTTGGATGCAGCATCAGAACCTCTTTCACCAGCCGTTGCTGCTGCCAGACGGAGAGGCAGTCAGCAACCGCTGGGCATGAGGTGGTGATAACTGCAGGGGTACACGCGCTACCAGGCGAGATATCATAGAGCGTGAGGACAGAGGAGGCCGTGAAGATGGTGGGGTGTTCAGAGATATGGTAACAGAGTTCCGAATTCTGCGATATGGGGGCTAATCAGGGACTAATGTAGGTCTGTAGGCATGGAGCGATCTGATAGGTTACGATCTGGGTGCTTTGGGTAACCCCTGACCGATGGAGGAACGGAGGCCACAGGAACATGCTGGAGTGCGGAGATGGTGCCTGGGCTGTGTGTATACAGGGCATTGCCTGCTCCTGAACTAATGGCCGTCCCTTTAATCTGTGTGCCTTGGTTGTGTCCCCAGGATGATGCACCAGCCATGAACTTTGTGACTGCTGCTGCCAACCTGCGAATGCACATCTTCAGTATTAACATGAAGAGCAAGTTCGACGTGAAATGTAAGGTTTGCACGTTAAAGCTTAGTTGCCAACGTATTCTCTGTCTTGAATCACCTTGCTGTTATGCCTTTGATGTTGATCGTTGAATAGCTACGACTGCAGGAACGCTGCCTGACGCCCCTCTCTCTTTGCCCTTGAATGCCAAGGTCATCAATCCCTGTCAGAATAGCCAGGGACACTGTGTGAGGAGCAGGTTAAGAACACTTTAGGAATTGGATCAGACACCCACTGCCCTCGTGTTTCAGCACTGCTCCTGAAAACATGTTTAAAATGATTGCCGGTGTTTCTTGTCGCTGGGATGTGACACCACTGGCATTCATTGTCCATCAGTAACTGTCACTGCGCTTCAGAGGCAAGTTCGAGTCAACCACATTAGTGGGTCTGGAGTCACATATACATCAAACCTGTACGCGAAGCAGATTTACACTGAGCCCGATATTCTACACAATCATCCCTTGCCTTTCTCCTCAGAGTTCTCCAGCAGATTAATTGTTGTTCTAGATTCCAGCATCTGCGGTCTCCTGCGACTCCAACCCTGTCTCTGAGATCAGGTCACCAGCCACCCTCGTCCACAATGGGTGATTGTCACAACAGGAACTGAACACTGCATTGTTCACCAAGCTACCTTCCAAATGAAATGTTAAACTTTGCCAGATCCTCTTCTTGAAACACACCTACAAGATCCCACTGTACCCTTTTGGAAATGTGTTCTTCCCGGTGTCTTGGGTCAACAATTATTCTCTCAATCGACATGACTAAAGTAGATGTGTAGGAAGGAACTGCAGATGCTGGTTTATACTGAAGATGGACACAAAGTGCCGGAATAACTCAGTGGGTCAGGAAGCTTTTCTGGAGAAAAAAGATGGGTGATGTTTCGAAATGTCACCCATTCTTTTTCTCATGAGATGCTGTCTGATCTGCTGAGTTACTCCAGCACTAAACTGCAAGACGTCTGTTGGTCAGACAAGTTTAGCTTTTATGAGTTTGTTATTGTCACGTGTACCGAGGTACAGTGAAAAGCTTTTTTTACACGCTCTCCAGTCAGCGACAAGACTATACATGATTACAATCAAGCCGTCCACCGTGTACAGATAGCATAGTTAGTGTACGAAATGCTGCTGTTGAAAATGGGCTATGTATATAAAAGGAATATATGTGCAAAGATAAATACTCTGTAGAAGAGGCAGTGTTTGTGGAGAGAGAAAAACAAAGATCTTTCTCAGAGTTGAAGATGTCTTTCTTGCATTTATGTATACAACCTGATTACTTGGACCAGTTGGTGATCAAGCAATGGTTGTCTAGCAAAGAATTAATACGCGGGAGAAAGTCGAGAGCTCGTAAACACTGTGCTGTGCCAGCAGATGGCAGCACTAGACTGATGGACAAATGCCTCTGCTGGACTCTGTACTGGTGCAGGGAGCTCTCGTAGCTGGTGGCCAGCTCCACTGTTCCTTTGGTGGAAGCATTGAGTGGAAGTCAGAGAGGGAGAGAACAACAACTGTTTCCTTGGTGCCGTAAAGGCATACAGCTGTACAGCACAGGATCAGGCCCTTCAGCCCGCCATGTCCATACCAACTAATTTGGCGTATTGGGCCTGTCCTTGATTCTGTTGGCTGCTTTCATTTCAGGTCAATGACCATTCATCATAACCGAGAGATGTTACGAGGCGATGCACCATCTGTTGCATTTGGCCCCTATCCCTTTACATGCTTCCTGTCATATATACAAATATATTTTGAAAATCATAATTGTATCCGCTTCTATAGCTTCCTCTGGCAGCTCATTCCAGATATGGACTACCCTCTTACTGGAAAAGTTGTTCCTGAGGTCCCTCTTGAAAACTTTCCTCTCGCCTTAAGCATGTGCACTCGAGTTTTAGAATCCCTGGGGAAAAAGACTGTTCACTTTATCCATGCCCCTCGTGATCTTGTACACCCCAATAAGGTCACCGCTCGGCCTCCTGCACTCCAAGATAAAGAGTCCAAAGATAGGTGCAATTAGTGAATTCCGCTTGTCTTGGTTGTCGTACAGAAACATTTCACCCCTCCATCCATGTTAACCATCAAGACCCTATCGTGCTAATCCCATTTTCCAGCCCTTGGCCTAGAACTTGCTATGTTTTAGTGATCTAACTGCTTGTCTAGATATTCCTCACACATTGTGAGATTCTCTGCCTCCATTAGCTCCTTGCAGTGTGTACCAGGTGGGAGCAGGGAATACAGAGTCAGGTGTCTTCCTATAATGGCCCTTTGGGAAGTGACGACTGGTTTGGTTGGGATTTGTTCTGTAGTTGGCCAGGCTGTTGGCCTCATTGTCCAAGGTCAGCAGTGAAGAGAAGACTCTGTCAGAGTTTTAAAGCACTCATTGTCCCTGGAACTGAACCCCAGCAACAATTCCTTTGGCAGTGAATTGGGAGCGACACTCTCATGATCAAACACAGGCTGCACGGTGGCGCAGAGGTAGAGTTGCTGCCTCACAGAGCCAGAGACCCGTGTTCGATCCGGAATACGTGGGCTGTCTGTACGGAGTTTAAACATTCCATGACCATGAGGGTTTTCTTCAGGTGCTCCAGTTTCCTCCCACACTCCAAAGATGTACAGGTTTGTAGATTAATTCGGCTTTGGTAAAAATTGTAAATTGTCCCTAGTGTATTGGGTAGTGTACGGGATTGCTGTTCTGCGTAGACTCAGTGGGTGGAAGGGACTTTCCGTGCTGTATCTCTAAACTAAATTAAACTAACAAAGGTCTAGTTGGTTGTGGTGAAAAGCTGCAGCAAACTTTGTGTCCCTGTGTTTTGGATCAGCAGGTTTGTTAATTCATTAATTTACTCCAGCACTTTGTTTCCTTTTATGTAAACCAGCATTGGCAATTCCTTATTTCTACTTTTGTTAATTTGCCTCCTTGCTCTTAGCCATGGCAGGCAATATCATCCCGGCGATCGCCACCACCAACGCAGTCATCGCTGGCCTTATCGTTTTGGAAGGACTGAAGATTCTCTCAGGCAACATGGAGCAATGCAGGACAGTGAGTTTTGGGAGAAGTGGCGCAGTGGGGAGGATGGAGAAAGAGCCACTGGGTGGCTCAAGTCTACTGTGTGGAGCCCTCTAGTGGGGTCTCCAGCCACTGGGAGCTTCCTTCTTCAGTAGGGTCTGGGACAGAATGATCGTGGTACAAGTGTGGCGAATGATGTGGACGCTGGGAGAACATGAATGTGATAGATATCAGTATTGGTTTTTTATTGTCATCTGTACCACGATACAATGAAAAACTTGCTTTGTGTGCTATCCATTCAAATCATACTCCACAAGTATAATCAAACCATGCAGTACAGGCAAAGGGAGTGCAAAGAGAAAATACCAGAGTGCAGAATAAAAAGTACAGATAAAAATAGTGTCAGGTCCGCAATGAGGTAGATTACGTGATCAGGAATATATCCTAGCTTATGGGAAGATGCTATTGCTGTATCCAGTGGTGGGTGCTTGCAAGCTTTTGTATCTACTGCCCAATGGGGAGAGGGGATAGGAGGGAATGACAGGGGTGTGAGTGGTTCTTGTTTGTGTTGACTGCTTTCCCAAGGCAGTGTGAAGTGTAGATGGAGTCGATGAAGGGATGCTGGTTTGTTTGGACTGGGCTACATCCACAACTCACTGCAATTTCTTGTAGTCTTGCCACATTGAGCTGTGGTGCATCTCGATGGGATGCTTTCTACGCTGCATCTGTCGAGGTTGGAGACGTTGAACTTCCTTACACTATTGAGGAAGTCGAGGCATTGCTGTGCTTTCTTGGCCACAGCTGGTCATGTAAGGGGCTGAATAGCCCTCTACCACCTGTGTGCAAGTCTGTGGACCAACCAAATCATCCTGCCTCCATCACGTTCTAGACCGTTCTGTTTCTCTGGAGTGAGCGTTATCATTTCTTAGCTGTACATGGAAGCCCTGGTTCCCTCTGTCACTTTTAACCGTTGGCTTTGATGTTGGCAGATCTTTCTGAACAAGCAGCCAAATCCGCGGAAGAAGTTGCTGGTGCCATGCACCCTGGACCCGCCGAATGCCAGCTGCTACGTGTGCTCCATCAAACCCGAGGTGACCGTCAAGCTCAACACCCACCGCGTCTCCGTCCAGATGCTGCAGGACCGGGTAAATCTCTTGCACTTCTCTCACAACATGGGGGTGCCCGAGAGTGTGGCCAACACTAACCCCCCCCCCCCCCTCCACTGCCAGCCCCCTCACCCGTCTGTCCCATGTACAGGTTGCCCACAATCTCACTCAACAGCACATCAGGCTTGAGTGGGTGTGTACACACCATTCACCACACAAACCTCTGTGCCACCCGCTGTCATAGAGGGTCTCAGCCCCAGGTTCGATCCTGACGTTTGGTGCTGTCTGTGTGGAGTTTGCACGTTCTACCTGTGACCGCATGGGTTTCCTCCGGTTTCTTCCCACATCTCAAAGACGTGCAGGTTAATTGGCTAACCTATTGGCTCCCACTTAGTAAACTGATAGGTTAATTGGCCTCTGTAAACTGTCCCTAGTGTGTAGGGAGTGAATGAGAAAGTGGGATATATAGAACTAGTGTGTGAATGGGTGATTGATGGTCAGCACAGACTAGGTGGGCCGAAGGGCCTGTTTGTATCACTAAATCTCTAAAATGTACAGCACAGGCACAGGACTTTCGATCCATCTTATCCATGCCGACTGTTAACATACTGGGCAGGTCTCACTTATCTGCATTTGGCTGGTGCCCTCTAAACCCTTTCTATTCTGATAACAAAGTTGTAGCTTACCCAAACTGCACACACACAGTATTATCCATCGCCACAGAGAAGATACTACATTTTGTTCCTCCACTGCAAACTTTTTTATGTTAACACCTCACAGCTCCCTGTTGCCCTCACCAATACTCCACCCCTTCCCTGAGACCACAGCCTTGAGTCTTACTCCCAAACCTGCAAACACCTTTCATCTTGTCCGCAATTTCCCACTAAGCCAAGTCACGCTGCACCTTCCCCCTCTCCACCTCCCCCCCTCTCCTTAGCTCCCATCCAGATACCCTCTGTATGGGAAACATTTCCCTTGAGATGGAGCCACAGGGAACTGCAGGTGCTGGAATCCTGAGCAATAATCAGTGCTGGGGAAACAACGGGTCAGGCAGCATCTGTGGAGAAAATGGACAGGCAACATTTTCGGTTGGGACCATTCTTTCCCTTTAGATCTTGTCTGAACCCCTGACTCCTCATTGTAAACCAACACCCCACTGTGGGGATAAGGTTCCTACTCTATCTTAAATGCCCCTCATAATTCTATATATCTCTGTCAAGGCAGCCACCTCTGCACCAAAGGCGACAAACTAAGCCTGTCGCTTCTGTCCATATAACTGCAATGCCTCCAGAAAAACAAGAACCTGGTGAATCTCCGCACCCTTTCCAGCACAATCGCATCCTTCCAATAAACCGTCCCCTAGAAATGGTGCCATCGGTTTAGATTTGCCGTGCTCACTTTCTGACCTTTCTAGTTTGGGCGGTGACTCAATTCTCCCAGCATGTGGATGTCTGGGGTGTAAAACTGTTGGCTCCACGGAGAACATTCTCCTGTGTTAACGGCTGCTTCTCTGGATTTGCTCAGATCTTGAAGGATAAATTTGGAATGGTGGCTCCTGATGTTCAGATAGAAGACGGCAAGGGAACAATCCTCATCTCCTCAGAGGAGGGAGAAACTGAAGGTACGTACATGTTCCCAGTCTCTCCTGACCGGATCAGAGGGTCATGGGTTCACGTTTCTGCTCCAGGGACAACGATTGGGTTGATAGTCTGAAGAAGGGTCTCTACCCGAAACGTCACCTATTCCTTCGCTCCATTGATGCTGCCTCACCCGCTGAGTTTCTCTAGCATTTTCGTCTACCTACGATTGGGTTGATCTGTCCCAGCCTTGACGAAACAATTGAGATCCGCAACACACGATGAATGACACAGCTGATGCCTCGCAGCGCCGGAGACACTGGTTCAATCCTGACATCAGATGTTGTCTGCGGATATTTGCACATTCGCTCTATGACCGCATGCGTTTCCTCCGGGTGCTCCGGTTACCTCCCACATCCCAAAGACGTGCAGGTCTGTAGGTTAATTGACACACTGTAAAATGCCCCGAGTGTGCAGGGAGTGGATGAGAAATTGGGATAACAAAGAACTAGTGTGAACGGGTGATCGATGGTTGCCGTGGACTTGGTGGGCGGAAGGACCTGTTTCCATGCTTTATCTTTCACTCTCTTGGGTGGGTGTGAAAGATCTCGCCCTGCTGTTGATATGTTGAAGAACAGGGAGTTTTAACCAGTACTTATTCCTTCGTGGACATCACCAAATAGGATTCTTTGGCTGCTCTCTGGGGAGTTTGCTATCCATCACTGGTTCCACTGTTGCAACAGTGGCGATGTGCGACGCTTGCAGAGTTTAGCGATGAAGAATCCTGACTGACCGTGTAGCTGTGCACAACGCTGAGATTAAGGTGTTGGCTGAGCAAAGGCTGGGCTTTGGGTGCTGTACCTGACGGATCTCTGGTGGTCACATGTTCAATCAATAATGTTTTATTATTAATGTTTAATGTTTTATGTGTCATTCCTAACTCACTGTATGTCGTTGTCACTTGTGGGCGGAGCACCAAGGCAAATTCCTTGTATGTGAATACTTGGCCAATAAACTTATTCATTCATTCATTCTTTGCAGCAAACAACAACAAGAACCTCGCTGAGTTTGGTATCCGTAACGGCAGCCGTCTACAGGCTGACGATTTCCTACAAGACTACACTCTGACCGTCACGCTTCTGCACAGGTGAGAATCCCTGCCCTCACTGCTCCATGTGGCACGAAGCTCAAACGGTTTACGTGAAACATCCTATCTCAGCGGCGTTCCCTTCCCTTGTGCCACGAGGTATGTCTGCTCACCCACTGGTATATCATTGGTGTGAGCTGAGAGCAAAAATGAGTTTATTATTGTTATTATTACCTGAGGTACAGTGAAAAGATTTGTCTTGCATGCTATCCTTTCAGATCACATAAATATAATCAAACTCGGGTACTCAAATAGGTAGTGCAAAGGGGAAGATACAGAATATAGTTCTCAGCATTGTAGCGCATCAGTTCCATAGACAATGTCCGCAATGGGGTCGAGGTGAATTGGACAGTAACCTAGCTTATGGTAGGACTGTTCCGATGCCTGATAACAGGGAGGGGGAGAAGCTGTTCCTGAGTCTGGCGGTGCGCGCTTTCGAACTTCCATACCTTCTGCAGGATGGGAACAGGGAGCAGAAGGAATGACTGGGGTGGGACAAGTGAAGTGGAGGTGATGATGTGGATTCTGGGGTGGATGATGGACCAGGCTCCATCCACAACTCTGAATTTCTTGGGGTCTTGGACAGAACTGTTCCCAAAGCAAGCAGTGATGCAATCTGACGGTATGCTTTTTACGATGCATCTGTATAAGTTTGTAGTCACTGGAAAGGTGCTGAATTTCTTCAGTCTTCTCAGGAAGTAGTCTTCTTGGCTATCACATTAATGAGTCATGGACCGCACACAGATATCACAGTTAGTCATGGCCTTGTCCAGTTTGTCCCAATTGAGACAGCAGGTCCACAGCTCTCTGATGAGCAGCAGATTCTGAGGGAAACCCAACGGGTGAACTGAACGTGGACTTACGTAAGCAAGTTCCTCAATGCGACGTGGAGCAAGTGTTTGTTGACGAAGCATGTGGCTGGTGATAATTCCTGGTTTATAATGGACCCCGCGGGCCGCTGACCTGTTCCTTGTCTTCTGTTTTGGCCGCTTGAAGTGAAGATCTGGAGAAGGACGTTGAGTTCGAGGTGGTCGGAGATGTCCCAGACAAGGCGTCTCATCGGCTGAGCGAGGAAGATGGCAAGGTCATCACCAACGGCAGTGACGATGGGGCCCAGCCATCCACGTCCAGAGGTAACGCGTCACCCTCCCGTTGGAGCAAGCAGGCTTTTGCCTTTACCCTGTCAGCCTCTCCCAGCCCAGTGACTACCCTTCTCTCCTCATCCCTCATGATCCCTGGGCAAGTGCACTTGCATGCTCGCATGCTCCCCACGGGGCAATCACCTCATTCCATCCGCCGCCTTCAGCATGAGTGTGGCCTTCACTACAGAGGCAGCAGCTCTAGTTCTAGAGGGTCACAGCAAGGCTTTCTCTGCACTTCGAGAGGTCGAATGTAAGGGGACATTACCCAATTAATGCAGTTAACAGCGTTGATGTACAGAGGAATCTTGAGGTCCCTCTCCTTGAAGTCCACAGCTCCCTGAAAGTGTAATCAATCAGTCATCAGATTTGGGCAGACAGTGGCGCAGCGACAGAGCTGCTACCTTACAGCGCCAGAGACCCGGGTTCAATCCTGACTACGAAGTTTGTCTGTTCTCCCTGAGACTGCGTGGGTTTTCTCTGGGTGCTCCCACATTCCCAAGATGTACGCTACAATAGAACTTTATTTATCCCAGGAGGGAAATTAATTTGCCAACAGTCATAAAAAAGCACAAAATACGTGAAACATGAAAGTAAAGTGACGAATGGTAAGACTTTGCAGATGTGCAAAGATTGAGGAAGTGGGGGGTCAGTCTCAGTCTACCCCACGACAGAAGGAAACAACCCAAATTAGTGTTTAAAAGACTCCCCTACCGTGAGAAAACCTACTCATAATTTTATAAATATATCATGTCACCTCTTTGCTTCAGGGGAAACAGTCCCAGCCTGATCAGTCGCTCCTTGTAACCCAAACCCTCCCATCCAGACAACATCCTTGTGAATCTTATCAGCACAACCTCTATCTTAATCACATATTAGATTTAGAAAGAAATTGGACCAGATTTCAGGAGAGTGGGGTGTTGTGGACCTGGGTGGGTCCAGTCCTCTCCTCGTTGTACTCTGGTGGTGCTGCCAGTACCAGGCACGGTGCCTGGTACCTCCTTATGGTCGGTCTCTTGTGTTGCCGATACCAGGCATTGCCTCACCCTCAAGTGGCTTGGTGGGTCCAGTCCCTCCCTATGTTGTACTCTGACGTTGCTGCCTCTCCCTCCCTGTCTAACGCTGCCCCCTTCCCCAGCTGCAGAACAGGATGACGTGCTGATCGTCGACTCAGACGAGGAGATGCCCTCATCCAGCGGAGCCGAGGGTGATGGCGAGAGCCGCAGCCTGAAGAGGAAGTTGGAGGAGGAGGCGGGAGGCGGAGGCGGGGTGAAGCGGAGGTGTACCGAGCAGCAGGAGGAGGAGGAGGACGAGGACGTCATCACTCTGGACTGAGGGGCCGGTTGGTGCCACATGGTGCTGACGCTTAGACCCGGGGTGGGGGTGGTTAGTCGAGTAGGTGGGGGTTGGCACGGCAATGTTTCAGACAGAGGGAGCTGAGTGACAGGTCCCAGCCTTAAACTATCAGGTCAAAGCCGCAGGGTGGGGAGGGGGATGGGCAGATGCCAGGGGCAGCTCAGAGGGGCACCCACTCAATGGACCGGGCACTCATGCCCATAACATCGCTGGTATAACTCAGCACTCACATCTTTGGGTTCGCTCCTCAATAACTGCTCCCTAGCATCAGCTCAACCTGCCTCCCCTCCCCATCTCGACTCTGAATCTACTTATAAATCTCGCTGTTGATAAAGTATTAAACGTTCCTCTTTGTATAACTTAAGATCAAACAGCGATGTGTTTTGTAAATTGCTGTAAACACTTAATTTCTCCCCCAGCCCTGTTTGTACTTCCTGAACATTGGAGCCTCTTTTATCAGTTCCAGGGGCCGTTCCTCGTGTCTTGTTACAGTTTGTAGTTATTTATATGTGACTTTTGTATAACACAGATATCTTGTTCGTAACTTGCGCAAACCCCGACAATTGTGTGTGGGTTGTGAGTGGGATGGCGAGCGACAGGGTTGTGTGTGTGCAGTGACCTGGAGGTGTCTGACTGTGACATCCCTGGCTGGCTGTGACTCGGGCTACACGCCATACGTACCCAGGCGTGGTTGGGGAGCAAAAGGATCAGGGCATTTTCAGGGCAGCAGTTGACAGATTCCACAGGGAGAGGAGGGGAAAAACCGATTGGAATTTGCAACTGCACTGTTGTGCATCCAGTACTGATCTGATCAACCTGTTCGATGTTTAGAGAGATACATTGCAGTGTTGCTGGAAGTATTTTTGTAGCAAATTGACATTGTTGTTTCATTACAGTTTTTTTTGTATCCGAATCGACTATAAACATAAGGAAAAGCTTTGTTATGAATGGCAGTTTTCCTGATTAAAACATTCATTGTGTAAAGTCCCCGTCTCTTCTCACTGAATCAAAGGTTTAATGGTTTGGTTTGTTTATTGTCACGTGTACCAAGGTACAGTGAAAATCTTGTTTCCTTTCCAAATCGAATCATACTATGCATGTGTACAGTCAAGACACACACAAGTACAACAGGTAGTGCCAAGAGAAAAATACCAGAGTGCAGAATATAGGGGTTGGGGGAGGGAAAAGGAAGCAGAATGAGAGGTGGGGGTGGGAAATGGCCAGTCAAGTGATAGATGGATATAGGTTGGGTTGGCAGATGGGTGAGTGGCTGCAGTACTTGTACATGCTGGTGGTGGGAGCGGATGTTCCAATGACTGGACTGACAGTCTCTGAATCAGACACCCAGGGTCGATCCTGAGTTTGGGTGCTGTCTGTGTGGAGTTTGCACGTTCTCCCTGTGACCATGTGGGTTTGTCTGGATGCTCAGGCTTCCTCCCACACCCCCAAAGACATGAGGATTTGTGGATTAATTGGCATCTGTAAATTGCCCCTAGTGTGTAGGTCGTGTAGAATCTGGGGGGAATTGATAATGTAGAGAGACTAAAGTTGGATTAGATTAGTGTAAATGAACGGTTGATGGTCAGGTTTATTAATGTCATGTGGACCGAGGTAGTGAAAAGATGTTTTGCATGCTATCCAGTCAGCTCTGATAAATAAATACAATCAAGTCAAACTCGGGTACGATAGGTAGAGCAAAGGAGAAGTTAGAGTGTAGAATATAGTTTTCAGCATTGTAGCGCATCAGTTCCAGAGACAAAGTCCAATGTCTGCAATGGGGTAGAGGTGAATCGGACAGTACCTTGGTTTATGGAAGGACTGTTCAGAAGTTTGATAATAGAGGCAAAGAAGCTGTTCTTGAGTCTGGTGAAGCGCACTTTCTTCTGTACCTTTTTCAGGATGAGTCCAGGGAGAACGAATGACTGAGATTCAACAAGTCTTTGATTATGTTTGCTGCTTTCCTGAGGCAGCATGAAGTGTAGATGGAGTCAATGATGGGAAATCTGGTCTATGTGATGGACTAGGAACTATCCACCACTGCAATTTGTTGCGGTCTTGGGCGGAGTTGTTCCCAAACCAAGCGGTGATGCCAACTGACAGTATGCTTTCAATGTTGAAGGTGGGTCAAAGGGCCTGTTTGCCTGCTGTAACTCTACCTCTGCACATCAGTTCATCCCAAACCTGTGGCATTAAGTGATGGCTGAGGGCACAGGTGAATCCCCACTGAGACTCTTTGTCGTCCCTCATTCCTTATCGGGAACATACTTCTGTTCCTTTCATTGTTGCGAGTTCAAAATCCTGGCCTTAGGAAGAATAGACAGCAATTGTCCTGGATTGGTTGCGATTAATTGAGCAGCTTTGCTGTTGAATTTAATCTGGGGCTTTGTGAACACGCCACAACCATTCTCTGACAACCAGCTGGGAGGAATTCACTGCTCGCGCTCAGTTTGCAGCCCAGCCATCCACACCGCCAATGAAATAAAAAAACGGAAAGGCAGTCAGCGGGCCAGGCAGCATCTG
This sequence comes from Amblyraja radiata, assembly GCF_010909765.2. NCBI lineage: Eukaryota > Metazoa > Chordata > Chondrichthyes > Rajiformes > Rajidae > Amblyraja > Amblyraja radiata. The sequence continues at coordinate 27,803,222 of NC_045972.1, read as the reverse complement.
TAGAGAGAGGCACGGTGCACTTTCCGAGTCAAAGACCCCTCCTCAGAACCAGGGAAATTAGAAAGCAAGGTAGTTTTAAATAGCAGAGAGGGTGATAGCAAGGAGCAGTACCCCTTGGTCAGTCAGGCCTGGTGTACATGGCGATCACAACTGTGGCTAATTTTTTGGATGTGAGATTGGTTCTCTGTGCCTTTGGGTAGTTGGGGCAATTTAAAGAAAACAAAACACTAACTATAGGCAAAGAGTTGGTAGCAGGAGACCCGGGAGAACAAGGTTCTGATGAAAGGAACTCCTAAAAGAGATTTGTAAAATCATGAGAGTTATAAATTCAAGAGGATCATAAAATCCAGAGTAATTTTCCCAGGGTAGGGGAGTAAAACTAGTGGGCACCAGTTTAAGGTGAGAGGAAAAAGATTTAAAAGGAATCTGAAAGGCAACTGGCGGTGGGCATATGGACCAGAGGATCCAATTCAATTATACTTTGTGTCACGTACCTAGGTACAGTGAAAAGCTTTGTTTTGCATACAACCCAGTAAAATCATATCGCAGACCTCACCAAGGCAATACACAAGAGTCACCGCGTATCAGGTGACGACAAAGTTACAAAAGTTCACCAAATGGTTTAGTAGTTGAATACATTTAAAATACATTTAGAGGGGTTTCATGAAAAGGAAAGATTTAGAGAGATATAGGCCAAACCCAGGCTCTGGTCAGGCTTGGATAGAGTGGATGTGGAGAGGATGTTTGCACTGGTGAGAGAGTCTAGGAGGTAATAGCCTCAGAATTAAAGGACGTTCCTTTAGGAAGGATATGAAAAGCAATTTCTTTAGTCAGAGGGTGGTGAATCTTTGCCACAGAAGGCTATGGAGGCCAAGTCAATAGATATTTTTACAGTAGAAATTGATTAGTATGGCTGTCGGGTTATGGGGAGAAGCAGGAGAATGGGATTAGGAGGGAAAGATGGATCTGCCATGATTGAATGGTGCAGTAGACTTGATGGCCGAATTGCCTAATTCTTCTCTCATCACTTATGACCTTATAAGTAGGAGCAATTTTGGGTCCCATATCTGAGGAAGGATGCGCTGGCATTGAAGAGGGTCGAGAGGAGGTTTACAAGAATGATCCCTGGGATGATCTCATTGAAACCTAAATAGTGAAAGGCCTGGATAGAGTGGATGAGGAGAAGACCAGAATAAAAGGACTATCTTTAGAATAGTGATGAGGAGGAATGTCTTTAGCCAGAGGGTGGTGAATCTGGAATTAATTGCCACAGATGGCTGTGGAGGCTGTCATTGGGTATTTTCAAAGCGGAGATGGACAGATTCTTGATTAGTAAGGGTATCAGAGGTTACAGGGAGAAGGCGGGAGAATGCGGTTGAGGGGGGAAGACGGGTCAGCCACGATTGAATGACGGAGTAGACTCGATGGGCCGAATGGCCTGATTTTGCTCCCATGTTTTATGGTTTAGCTTAGATAGGCAACTTAATCAGCATTAGTGGGGTTGGGCTGAAAGGCCTGTTTTATGCCAGTGATTGGGATGAGCAGGAGACTGAGTGATGGTCCCACCATTGACCGGGAGCTTCCGGGATTGAACAGGTATCCGCCGGCCGGGGGAGGCCAGATCACCACGCTACTACAGGCTCGTTTTACTGCGTGATTTACACCTTCTCCCGAAGCGGCAGACACGAATCCGCGGCTTTGTCCAGCTCAAACTTTAATTGCAAGAATGAGGAAGGGTGAATTAGCATTCGGTAATCCAATACATTGAAAGGACGTGAATAAAAGAAACCATTCGGAAAATGTTCCGGGGAAGCCATCTATTAATGCTTCTTTATAAAACGTATAGACGTATTTCCTTTCAACGTTTACATTTGGCACCGGCATTGCAGGTAATACAAGGGATAACAAGTGCTATATCATTTCGGCAGTGGTAGATTTGCTGCATCAGCGCCAGAGACCTGGGTTCGATCCTGACCTCGGGTGCTGTCTATACGGACTTTGTAAATTCTCCCTGGGGGGTTTCTCCCACACTCTAAAGACATGCAGGTTTGGCTTTGGTAACATTGTAAGTTGTCGCTAGTGTGTAGGATGGTGACAGTGTACGGGATGATCGTTGGTCGGTGCGGACTCTGTGGGCCGAAGGGCCTGTTTCCGCGCTGTATCTCTAAAACTAAACAGCCACGTGAACAGGGTTTATTATTCAAGTTACAGCAGAGGTTGGAGCGGGTGATTCATGTCTCCCTGTACGTTATACAGACGCCATACATCAGCAAACGCTTCAGCTACACAGGCCAGTCAGCGACAGTTAGACATACAGCGTGGAAGCAGGCCCTTCGGCCCAACTTGACCACTACGACCAAAATGCCCCATCTACCCTAGTCCCACCTGCTCAAAGATCATTATGATCTTTGTACCTGCTTGCGTTTGCCCACATCCCTCTAAACCTCCCCTATCCATGTACCTGTCTAAATGTTTGTTAAATATTACGATAGTACCTGCCTCAACTACCTCCTCATGCAGCTCGTTCCATACACCCACCATACGCTGTGTGAAAAAGCTGCCCCTCGGGTTCCTAGTAAATCTTTCTCCGATCACCATAAACCTACTTTCTGTGGTTCTTGATTTCCTTACTCTGGGAAAGGGGGATGTAGGAACTGTAGATGATGGAATCTTACGTAAACCACAAAGTGCTGGACGAACTCAGCGGGTCATAGAGCCACACAGGAGGGAAACGGGCCCTTCACCCAGCGGGTCCGGCAGCCTCTGTGGAAGATACGGAGAGGCGACGTCCTCACGGTTCTCCAACAAGTGCAAGTTCAGGATTGAATCCACTCGAAGTGGGGAGGCTTCTGGATATTAAAGGAATCGTGGGAATGAAGGGATTGGACATGTAGAAGATGAACGACGGGCTAAATGGCCTCCTCTTCCTATCACTTATGACACAAGGACCCTCCACACACCAGTGTTGGGTTTGCCAGTGTATCACCTCACTCTCCGGGATTGTTCTCATCTCTGCAGTGACTTTATTTTCCAGTAATATGTAACGTCCATGATTTGTCCGACAGTGTGGAACTTTGGCCATGGCTGTGATCAAGTCGGTTTCTCGTTCTTCAGGTTACTGAACGTCTCGCTGTGATTGTCGCAGCCTGAATCTCAGACACACCGCCCCCGCCTGTATCTCCGCCTGTTAGTGTCACTGACACTTTAGATACAGTGGTTAGAAGGGACAGCGGGACAGGCAGCATCTCTGGTGTGAAGGAATAGGTGACGTTTCAATCTGAAGAATGGTCTCGACCATAAACTCTCTTGACTCTTGTATGGTAACGTGAATTTAATAATAATAATAATAATAATAATAAATTTTATTTATGGGCGCCTTTCAAGAGTCTCAAGGACACCTTACAAAAATTTAGCAGGTAGAGGAAAAACATGTAAGGGGAATGAAATAAATAGTAGAGACATGACTAGTACACAAGGTAAAGACAGAATTCAATTCAAAACACAATATGAGGCAATTAATGCGCAGATGAAAAGGGCGGGGGACGTGGGGCTAAGGATAGGCAGAGGTGAAGAGATGGGTCTTGAGGCGGGACTGGAAGATGGTGAGGGACACGGAATTGCGGATCAGTTGGGGGAGGGAGTTCCAGAGCCTGGGAGCTGCCCAGGCTTTTCACTGTATTTCACTGTACCTTATTTGGTACATGTGACAATAAACTGGCCTTGACCCGAAACGTCACCCATTCCTTTTCTCCAGAGATGCTGCCTGTCCCGCTGAGTTACTCCAGCTTTTGCGACGTCCCCCCCCCCCCAATCCAGCTGCTCACCTGCTGACCGACACGCTCCGTCCTCAAAGACACAAGGGACTGCAGGCGCTGGAATCTAGAGCAAAACACGCAATGCTAGAGGAACTCAGCGGGCCAGGCAGCGTCTGTAGAGGGAATGGAGGGGCGACGTTTCAGGTTGGGACCCTCAAAGCAAGAATTTCATTGTCCTATACAGGGACACATGACAATAAAACTCACTTGAACTTGAACTTCAGATTCTACCAGTCAATCGGCACGGAAACAGGCCCTTCGGCCCAACTCGTCCATGTTGACCATATTGCCTGACCAAGTAAGAATTTAATTGTTCTATCTGGGACATATGATAATAACACATTCTTGACTCTTGAGCCAGCCGCACCCGTGTTTGGTCCATGTCCCTCCAAGCCTTCACCTATCCATGTATCTGACCAGATATCTTTTAAATGCTTCATTACCTGCCTCAACTACTTCCCCAGGCAGCTCATTTCATTTCACTGTGTAAAAATGTTGCCCCTCAGGTTCCTATTACATTTTTTCCCCTCTGACCTTAAACCCATGCCGTCTAATTTTTGATTCCCCAACTCTAAGTAAGACTCAATGCATTCACCCTATCTATTCTCCTCGTGATCGTATACACATCTATAAAATCACCCATGTGTTTAAGAAGGAACTGCAGATGCTGGAAAATCGAAGGTAGACATAAATGCTGGAGAAACTCAGCGGGTGCAGCAGCATCTATGGAGCGAAGGAAATAGGCAACGTTTCAGGCCGAACCCCGACTTCAGACCGGTTTCGGCCCGAAACGTTGCCTATTCCCTTCGCTCCATGATGCTGCTCCACCCGCTGAGTTTCTCCAGCATTTTTGTCTACCTATAAAATCTCCCCTCATCCTCCAGCGCTCCAAGCAATAAACTCAGCCTGCCCAACCTCTTCCTGTAGTCCATGCTCTCGAGTCGTGGCAACATCCTTGCTCGTTATTCTCTGGTACTTTATCAGAGGTGTTTGAAAGCCCCTGCGTCTGTCCCGTCGCCCTGGGTCCACAAACACAGAAGCAGCATATTTGTGCCCATCGCCTTGCCTCTCCCCCTCCCTCATTGTTATCTCCAGCCCCTCTCCAACACACTATTTCTCGCTCTTTCCCTGCATCCCTCCTTTTCACCTTTCCCTTCTTCCTCATTCCTCCCTCCCCCATTCCCTCCCTTCTCCCCATCCCTATCTTTCCCCGTCCCTCCCTTCCCTCTCCCTCTCCCCCGCCCGGCGCGCCTCATTGTTCGGCGCGGGCACCAGCACATTCCTGGCGGCCTCATCGCTCCCCCCAGGGCCGTGCCCCTGCGCGCATTCCACAGCCGGTCAAAGAGTGCACAGCGGAGGGGAAGGGGTAGAGTCCGGGTTCACCGCACCTCCTCCCGCCCCGCTAACCCTCCTCTCCCCTGCCCCCGAGCGGGCCGCGGCAGGGAGCGACCCCGGGCAGGCCGCCGGCGCCTCTCTCTGTGCGGACCGAGCCCGGGCGACGGGGAGCGGGCCTCCGCCGCGCGTGCACGTCACGGGGTGCTGCGGCCCGGGCGCGCGCACGGCCGGGGCTTCGCTTGGCTTCCCGGGGGAGGGGAGAGAGAGGGAGAGGGGAGAATGGTTGCCGCTTACACACTGCAAATGCAAAGAATAAAATGCAGCATGTGGGAGCGGGTGAGGGAGAGGCGGCCGCTGCACGGTTTATGAAATAGACAACACACTGCAGAACAAAGCGAGGCGCTGCTGGACGGGACGGTGCAGACACAGACTGCAAGATGCCGCGCTAGCGCTGCTCGCACGGAGTTCCGCTCGGATACCTTCCATGGCGGCTGCGGACCATGTCTAAATACGAGGACGAGCTGGCCGTGCAGGCGACCTTCCTGCAGGACTTGTCTCTGTACGAGCCGGCCAGCGACGGCCCATACCGCGGGCGGCGGGAACTGCTCTGTGGCCCCGGGCTGGAAGAGACAAAGCGGACATTCCTGCTGCAGATGATGCCCGGACCCCCGCACCACGTCCTGCCGCTGCAAGTGCCGGAGGCGGCGGCGGGCAGGACGAACGGCACCGGGGCCTGCGGAGAGCCCCACGACCGCGGCCTGGGAACTTACTGCAAACTCTCAGCAGCGCCCCGGGCTGGCAACGGGAACCGCGGCGGGACGGAGGCGGCGGCGCATCGGGGGGAGCTGGGCGGCGAGCCCGAGCCACCGGGCTGCTACCTGAAGGGCCCGGGGACGGCTTACGGCGCGGAGAACCGGCGCTTTAGCGGCGGGGTGCTGTACTGGGAGGCGGGCCCGGCCTGCGGGCGGCACGGAGCGGGCTACACGCTCTTCCCCGGCGCCAGCGCGGCGGCGGCGGCCGCCAGAGGCAACAGTGTGTCGGCTCCTAGAAGCAACAACGTGTCGGCTCCCAGAGGCGGCAACAACGTATCGAGCGGCCGCGGCGGCGGTAACAATGTGTCCAGTCCCCGCTCCAGCCTGGCCTCCGCCTCCTCGTCTTCCTCCAACTCCACGCAGGAGCAGAGCAGCAAACAGCCCAGCCCCCGCTCCAGCCTCCACCCCAGCCCCCGCTCCAGCCTCCACCCCAGCCCCCGCTCCAGCCTGGTGCTGGCGGCCCACGACAAGTACCCGAGCCCGCGGACCAGCCTGGCCGGCTACGAGGGCGGCGGCCTCAGCTCCCGCTCCAGCTACGCCAGCACGGCGAGCGACACCAGCAAGCACTCGAGCCCGCGGGCCAGCCTGAACGAGGGCGGCGGCGGCAGCGGCAGCAGCCGGCCCAGCAGTAACCGCACCAGCGGCATCAGCATGGGCTACGACCAGCGGCATGTCAGCCCGCGATCCAGCTACTCGGACGGCCGCTTCCCGCAGGCCGACGCCGATGGCTCGGGCCCCAGTGCCCGCAGCAGCATCTCCAGCCACAGCTCCCGCGGCTCCATCAGCGCCGCCTACCCCGACCTGCAGCTGCCCTCGCCGCCGCCGCCCGGCCTCCCGGAGGCCTACACCGGCCCCGACATCCAGCCGCCCTGCGCCGGCGAGACGTGCTGTTACCAGCGACAGGCGGCCGGCCCGCTCCCCGAGGCCGCATCCGTCCATCCGTACGGTTACAGCCCAAATAAAGGCCCGGCCGCAGCGCACAAGATCAGGCTGCCGTACCAGGTGACGCCGTGCCGGGACAGCGGGCCGAGCCAGGCCGAGAAGCGTCTTGAAGCCCTCACCCGGGAGCTGGAGAAGGAGCTGGAACTGCACGTTAAAAAGGATTACTTCGGTAAGGTGCCGGTCTCCGGTCCCGGGACGTGTCTGTTGCTGTGTAACAGTGGGGTACAGTACAGGTGGGGACGGGCCTGGCCCGGGAGTGCAGCAGGGTGGTGTATTGTCATCTACGCGGTGAGGTACAGTTATCGTGCTGGCAGCAGCATTGCAGGCAGGGTGATTTGGGCGGCACAGTGCGGGAGGTGTTCATGATGATTGTCGTGATGCCCGGCCGGTGGTCAGCTCGGGTATGGACCGGGCACACGTACCTCCAGGGCCAAGTGATCTGGGTCCCACATTCCAAAGACGTGCGGGTTTGTAGGTTAATTGGCTTCTGTGAAGAGTAAATTGTCCCTAGTGTGCAGGATAGTGCTCGTGTACAAGGTGATTGCAGGTCTGCACGGACTCGGTGGGCCGAAGGGCCTGTTTACGTGCTGTGTCTCAAATCTAAGGTTTAGAGGCCTATTAATGCAATAACGGAAAATATGTATATAATAGTCAATCACACTAAATCAATAACCCATAATGCTAAACCAAAAAGTCTGCAATGCAACTGGAGACACACAGTCTTCAGATGGACACCAGCGTGTGGGCATTGGAGAGGAGGAGGCGCCAGATGTCAGAGCTGCTGTAAAGTTATACAGATCACTAAGACTTGATGTATCCAAGGCTAGATGTATCCAAGCCCCTTGGGGGGGGATGTTGGGACCATGAGAGAGGTTTTCAAATTTGGGTCAGGACTCTTCTTCAGAGGAAGCAGATGACTGGAGGAATGTAAATGCACCCACTTTCTTCCGGTATGTCCCTTTTAAAATGCATCACCTTGCACTAGTCCAGATTAAACCTGGCTAATGGCACAGCCGAGGACACTGAGGATGTTTCGCACGTCTCTGCTGACTCTACAAGCATCCACAGATGCAATGTAGAAAGCATACTGTCGGGATGCATCACATCTTGGTTTGGGAACAGCTTTGCCCAAGACCACAAGAAGTTACAGACAGTTGTAGATGTAGCCCAGTCCATCATACAGACCAGACTCCCCACCATCGATGCCATTGTTTCAGGAAAGCAGCCAACATAATCAAAGACTTGACCCACCTCAGTCATTCCTTCTTCTCCCCACTCCCGTCTGGCACAAGGTACAGATGCTTGAAAGTACACACCACCAGACTCGGGAACAGCTTCTTCCTCTCTGTAATCAGGCTTCTGAACGTTCCTTCCATAAGCTAGGGTACTTTCCGATTCATCTCTACCCCATTGAGGGCATTTGACTTTGTCTGTGGAACTGATGCACTACAATACCGAGAACTATATTCTGCACTCTGTACCTTCCCCTTTGCTCTACCTGTTGTACTTGAAGTTGACTTGATTGCAGTTATGTTCAGTATTATCTGATTTTGTTTTTGGATAGCATGCAAAACCAAGCTTCTCACTTTACTTGTATATGTAACAATAATAAACATAAACCTAATGTCTGGTCTTCTGGAGCCTAACTCCTGGCTAGAAAATATTCAGAACCCTCCGTGAAGGACCCAGCTAACTCCACTCTCTCTTCCCATTGTGGGGTTGGGGAGATTATTGGAGAGCAGCAGTGACGAGGGGTGCCGTGTGGAGATTTGGTACAGATTTATTATTGTTACATGCACGGCGATACAGTGGAAAAACTTGATGTGCTATTGCAGTCAAATCATACTGTACACGAGTGCAATCAAACCAAACACAAGTACAACAGGTAGTGCAAAGAGGAAAATACCAGAGTGGAGAAAGATACAGTGTTACAGCATTGTAGCCTTACTGTTACAGAGAGAGTGCGAATAGAGATAGTGCGAGGACTGCAGTGAGGTAGGCTGGAAGATCGGAATTACGTAGCTTATGAGGACCAATAACAGAGAGGAAGAAGCTGTTCCTGAATCTGGTGGTGTGCACTTTCAAGCTCTTGTGTCTTTGCCCGACGGGAGTGGGAGGAAGAAGGAATGACCAGGGTGTAAATGGTAGAAATGAAAAACTGCAGATGCTGGATAATACGCAAGAGGACACATAGTGTGGGAGTAACTCGGTGGTTCAGGCAGCATCTCTGGAGAACATGGATAGGTGATGACCCTTCATCAGACACAGGGTGTGAGTGGTCCTTCATTCTGTTGGCTGCTTTCCCGATGATGGGAGGGAGCGGGGTCTCTGGGTTGTATTGGTTGCCGGGTTGTTAAGAGTCTGTGCCGTGCGGTGGTGTGGGGCCGACAGTTTGTATGAAGCTCAGAGAGAGAGAGAGAGAGAGAGAGAGTTTTGTAAACAAAGTGCTCTGTGGGAAGGAATGCGTGTGCAGTCTGCAAGCTCTCCCAGCCCACTCCCTGGAGAGTGTTGCTGTCCGTGGGAAATCCCACACAAGCCCTCGATGTGAAAGCAAATTTTGGATTCCCACAGCCCTGAGTCAGGATTTATTTTCACAACACCTCAGACCCAGGCTTCAGGTTGTGATATTTCCAGACAACACCCTCTCTCTTGGTGGCAGGGGGATGCAGGGACATCATTACCTGAAAGTGGTGTTGCAACAGACTGAGGAATGAAAAGAGCATTTGGCACAAAGTCTTTCATCCGTCAGGGAATTGAGTATTGAAGTTGTGATGTTATGTTGTAGATGTACAAGATGTAGGTGAGGCCATGTTTAAGGTATTGTAGAAGATAAGACAAAGTGCTGGAGTAACTCAGCAGGTCAGGCAATATCTCTGGATAAAAAGGATGGATGACATTTCGGTTTAGGGCATTTCATCAGACGTATTGTGAGACATATTCTTTAGAGTATCGTGTTCAGATTAGCGCGCCCTCCTATAGAAGGAAGCCATTAAGCTGGAAGAGGTGCAGGGATGTTGCCAGGAGGGCCTCACCTACCGGGTGAGGTTGGGCAGGCTGGGACTCTATTCCTTGGAGCGCAGGAGGCTGAGGGGTGATCTTATAGAAGTATATAAGATCATGAGGGGAATAGGTAGGGTGAATGCAGTGTCTTTTCCCCTTGGTAGTGGAATCAAGAACTAGAGGATATGGGTGTAATGTGAGAGGGGAAAGATTTAATATGAACCCGAGCGGTAACATTTTCACACAGGAATGGTGGGTGTACGGAATGAGCTGCCAGAGGAGGTAATTGAGGCAGTTACTATAACAACATTTAAAAAGTCATTTGGACAGGAAATGTTTAGAGGGATACGGGCCAAAGACAGGCAGGCATGTTGGTCAGCGTGGAGGAGTTGGCCCTGTGTTGGAGCCTTGGGGAATGGGCAGATTGGGCTATTCCACCTGTCTCGATTGTAATCAAGTATAGTCTCTTTCCACTAACTGGTTAGCACGTAACAAAAGTTTTTCACTGTACCTTGACGCATGTGACAATAAACTGAACTCAACACCATCCTGGGGGTGTCACGTGGGGGGGTGGGGGGGTGAAGAGGGAGATCTCCCCACCACCTATCACCCCACCCTGCGAAGTGTGCTGGCTTTGGCCACAGCATCTCCTGGACAGTGAGCAGTGATGTTTGAGAACGGATTGAATCAGCAAACTTGGGTGCAAGTGGGAGCTGCTTGCTGGAGTTTTTAGTCCCTAGAGATACAGCTCGGAAACAGGCTCTTTGGCACACCAAAGTCTGTGGTGACCAGTGATCACACTAACACTATTCCACACACTAGGGACAATTTACAATTTTATAGAAGCCATTTAACCTACAAACCTGTACGTCTTTGGAGTAGGAGAGGAAACTGGAGCACCTGGAGTATTGAAAACGCACATGATCATAGCGAGGATGTGCACCTTTTGTACAGACATCACCCGTGGTCAGGATCAAAGCCGGGTGTCTGGTGTCTTGCAGCAGCAACTCGATCGCTGCGCCACAGAATTTAACTCTTCCGTTTCAGGGGCATATGACAAAATACTCTTGACCATGGCAGATCTATCTTTCCATCTCAATGCCATTCTCCTGCCTTCTTCCCGTGACCTTTCACATCCATGAGATATTGATTTGTAAGTCAATGGCCTGATTTGTACATTTGCAGGAGACACTGAAACCGATGGTATAGTGGGCATTTCATACGTATCCCTGTTCTTATCTAAAAAACCCTTAAATGCCACCATCATATCTGCCTCCACCAGCAGCATATTCCAGGCACCTAACACCCTCTGGATGTTTTAAAAAAACAAATTTCCCCGCACATTTCCTTTAAACCTTGGCCCTCTGCCCATAAAACTATACCTTTTAGACTTTGACATTTCCACCCTGACTGATAACATGAAAGCTGTTAGGCGGCACAGTGGCGCAGCGGGTAGAGCAGCTGCCTCACAGTGCCAGGGACCCAGGTGCGATCCTCAACATGAGTGCTGTCTGTACGGAGTTTGTACGTTCTCCCTGTGACCGCTCCGGTTTCCTCCCACATCCCTAAGAAGTCCACGGTTTATTGGTTAATTGTTCCTCTGTAAAATTGCCTCTGGTGCGTGGGGGGGGAGTGATGAAACTCTACTGTCACATGTGCTATGTGCCTAGGGACGGTGACAATTTTAGTTTTGCATACAATCCAGTAAAATCCTGGTTTATAGTAATGATGCACGTGGATGGATAAGAGAGCAGGATATATAGAACTGGTGTGAACGGGTGATTGATAGTCAGCACGGACTCAGTGAGCCGCAGGGAATGTTTCTATGCTGTATCTATGAACTAAACTAAGCCGTTAGTGCTGTCTGTTCTCTGGTCCGCAGGTAACTGTGTGAAGTGCCGGAAGGGGGTGTATGGTGCCAGTCAGGCATGCCAGGCCATGGGCAATCTCTACCACACCAACTGCTTCATCTGCTGCTCCTGTGGTGAGTCATGACTTCGTAAGTCATAGGAGCTGAAACAGGCCATTTGCCCCATCAAGTCTACACTGACATTCAATCATGGCTGATCTATCTTTCCCTCTCAACTTCATTTTCCTGCCATCGCCCCATAACCCTCGACACCCTTCCTAATCAAGAACTTGTCAATCTCTGCTTTAAAAATATCTATTGATCTGGACTCCACAGCCGTCTGTGGCAACGAATTCCACAGATTTGCCATACTCTAGCTAAATAAATTCCTCCTAATCTCCTTTCTAAAGGTATGGACTTGGGCTATGACCTCTGGTCTTAGACTCTCCCACTAGTGGAATCATCCTCCCCACATTCACTATATCCAGGCCTTTCACTATTCTATAACTTTCAGTTAGGTCTCAACTTTTTCATAGCAAAAGGATTTGAGTATAGGAGCAGGGAGGTTCTACTGCAGGGAGGTTCTACTAGCGTGAGATCTCCAACAACCAGCAGATGATAAAATCGTGAGCATAATACAAAGCTCTGGAGTAACACAGTGGGTCAGGCTATATTTAAGAGGGAGTTGGTGCGACCACACCTGGAGTATTGCATACAGTTTTGGTCTCCTAATCTGAGGAAGGACATTCTTGCCATAGAGGGAGTGCAGAGAAGGTTCACCAGACTGATTCCTGGGATGTCAGGACTGTCTTATGAAGAAAGACTGGATAGACTCGGTTTGTACTTGCTAGAATTTAGAAGATTGAGGGGGGATCTTATAGAAACTTACAAAATTCTTAAGGGGTTGGACAGGCTAGATGCAGGAAGATTGTTCCCGATGTTGGGGAAGTCCAGAACAAGGGGTTACAGTTTAAGGATAAGGGGGAACTCTTTTAGGACCGAGAAGAGGAAAACATTTTTCACACAGAGAGTGGTGAATCTCTGGAATTCTCTGCCACAGAAGGTAGTTGAGGCCAGTTCCTTGGCTATATTTAAGAGGGAGTTGGATGTGGCCCTTGTGGCTAAAGGGATCAGGGGGTATGGAGAGCAGGCAGGTACAGGATACTGAGTTGGATGATCAGCCATGATCATATTGAATGGCGGTGCAGGCTCGAATGGCCAAATGGCCTACTCCTGCACCTATTTTCTATGTTTCTAACTCATCTAAACACTAAATGTCTGGTAGATTGGAAGATCGGTACCACACCCTAGCGTGAGATCTCCAACAACCAGCAGATGATAAAATCGTGAGCATAATACAAAGCTCTGGAGTAACACAGTAGGTCAGGCAGCATCTGTGGAGGTGAATGGACAAACAATGTTTTGGGTTGCCTGGGCATTCAGTCTGGTGAACATTTGCGCAGCGGTAGAGTTGCTGCCTCACAACACCAGAAACCCTGGTTCAATCCTGACTACGGATACTGTCTGTACGGAGTTTGAACGTTCTCCCTATGATTGCGTGAGTTTCCTCCCACACTACAATTATGGACAGGTTTTTAAGTTGATTGGCTTCTGTAATAAAAAGCGTAAATTGTTCCGTGTGTGTGGGATAGTATGGACCTGGTGGGACGAAGGGCCTGTTTCACGCATTGTACCTCGAAGGTTTAAAGAATGGTCCCGACCCAAAACAACGTCTGTCCATTCCCTCCATGGGTGCTGCCCGACCCACTGTGTTCCCACCGCTCTCTGTTGGGCTTGTGAGAGGATCGTTGTGTTAGTGTGTTCAGGAGTAGACCAGCAGTCTGCCCATCGAGCTCGTACACTGCCGGGCTGTGGGATCACGCACCCTGTAATCTCCACCTGGTCTCCACCTTATCTGATCCCCTGACCCTCGACCCCACCATCCGACTCCCAGCCTTTGGCCTGTCTCTGCCAGCCTCGCAAACACTTCATCACCCAGCCGCGGAGAATTGCAAACATCCCTGGGGTCAGGGTGAACAGTTTCTGTGTCCCCACCCCTCCCGTCTGTGAACCCTGCTCTGTGAAACCAGCTCACCACGTCTGGCGTCACTGGCTGCCCAGGCTCTGAGCACAGCCTGTTAGAGGCCAACCAACAACTCCAACCAAAAGCCCTTCTCTTCCCCTTCCCGGGTGAAACGGATAATTCATTAATTCTCCATAGAACAGGAACAGTCCCTTCGACCCACAGTGTCCACGCATGATGACAACTTGTACTAATCTAGTCAGCTTGCACATGATCCAGAATCAGGACCGATAATTTAATGCACATAATATAATTTAGCATCCGTATGGTTTGTTAATTAGAATCATACAGTCATACAGCTTGCAAACTGGTCCTTCAGCCCAACTAGACCATGCTGACCGTTTGACCCATTCCCCTCTAAACTTATCCGATCCATGTACCTGTCTAAATATTTATTAAATGTTGTGATAGTACCTTCCTCAACTACCTCATCCGGCAGCTCATTCCATACACCTACCACCATTTGTGTTAAAATGTTGCTCCTCTGGTTTCTATTAAATCCTTCCCCCATCACCTTAAACCTATGTCCTCTGTTTCTCGATTCCCCTAATCTGGGCAAGAGTCTGTGCGTTTACCCTATGTATTCCTCTCATCATTTTATTCCTCTGCAAGATCACATCTCATCCTCCTGTGCTCCAAGGAATAAAGTCCTAGCCTGCTCAACCTCTCCCTACAGCTCAGGCTTTGAGTCCTAGCAACATCCTCGTAAATCGTCTCTGCACTCTTCCCAGCTTGAAAATGTCTTCTCTATAACATGGTGCCCAAAACAAGTATCTGGTTGGTGTCAGTGGTGTGACCTCTCCTTCACAGCCCCCTGGGTCTGGGTGAGGGGTAGATGGTCTGTGTGTCTGTCTCTGACTGCGTGCCCGCAGTGTGTGTGGCCTGGTCACACCATTGATGGTGTCAGTGTGTCTGTGTGTGTGTGTGGTGCCTCTAACCATACGTTTCTGTGCAGGGCGTCGGTTGCGGGGCAAGGCTTTCTACAACGTCAATGGCAAGGTGTACTGTGAGGAAGACTTCTTGGTGAGTCCCCCGCCCATCCCACTCCCCCTCTCTCACCACCGCGACGCTGTCTGCTGCCGTCAGTGACATCGTCGTACAATGTTGGGGGGGGGGGGGTGATGGGGGAGTACCGCTGTTCCCCATCCCTGCTCCCCTCTCCTGGAGGAAACCCAGGGGTTCACGGGGAGAACATGCAAACACCACACAGCACCCGAGGTCCGCGTCGAACCTGGGTCTCTGGCGCTGTGAGTGTGAGGTAGTGGTTCTACCTGCAACACTCTGCTGCTCGGGGCTGACGGTGGAGTGAGGTATGATTGAATGAATCATAGTTTATTTTACTTTAACGAGGGATCATCTGTTTTTCAGTACTCGGGCTTCCAGCAGACGGCCGACAAGTGCTTTGTGTGTGGACACCTGATCATGGAGATGGTAAAGAACTGGGGCGCCAACTGCTTGCGACGGGAATCCAGAGCCCAGCATGGATGGTTCGCGGGGAGGGGGAGTTGGCAAACGGTGGCTGGGAAATGGGAGGGGAGGCTGGGGGGAGGGGGGTGGTTGGGATGTGGAGCTGATGGTGGGTGAGGGGAGTTGTGTGCTGCTCCCCGCAGTGCCTCTGACCCTGTGCTGTCTCCAGATCCTGCAGGCTCTGGGCAAGTCCTACCATCCAGGCTGTTTCCGCTGTGTGCTGTGTAACGAGTGCCTGGACGGAGTGCCCTTCACCGTCGACCTGGAGAACAACATCTACTGCGTCAAGGATTACCACACGTGAGGCCCCCAACCTGCTGCCCCCTCCCCCCACCCCCGCGCCCCTCCCCCCACCCCCGCGCCCCTTCCCCACCCCCGCGGCCCCTTCCCCACCCCCGCGCCCGTTCCCCACCCCCGCGCCCCTTCCCCGCGCCTGTTCCCCACCCCCACGCCCCCTCCCTCCCCCCCCCCCCCCCCCCCCGCGGCCCTTCCCCACCCCAGCGCCCCCTCCCCACCCCAGCGCCCCCTCCCCTCCCCACCCCCGCGCCCCCTCCCCCCCCCAGCACCCCCTCCCCACCCCAGCACAATGCTCCCTATCCTGACCTCCCTTGTGTAGGTTAATTGCCCCTCTGTAAATTGTCCCTAGTGTGCAGGGAGTGGATGAGGGCCTGTTTTCATGTTGTATCACTAAACTAAAAGAGATACAGTGTGGAAATAGGCTCTTCAGCCCACCGAGTCTGCATCTACCAGTGATCACCCCACACACTAACACTATCCTACACAGACTGAAGCTGCCTCTGTCTCTGTCTCGTTCTGGGTCTGGGTCTGACGGACGGGTCTCTCTGTTTCAGGGTCTTTGCCCCAAAGTGTGCGTCGTGTGGGCGCCCCATCCTCCCAGCACAGGTACGTCTGGGATGGGGTAGGGTTGGGGGGGGAGGGGAGTGGGGTAGGGTTGGGGACGGGGGGGGGGAGTGGGGTAGGGTTGTGGGGGGGGGGGGGGAGTGGGGTAGGGTTGTGGGGGGGGGGCTTGGGGTAGAGTTGGGGACGTTGGAGGGTTGGGGACGGGTTGGGGGGGCACTGACCGTGACATCCCTCGCTCATGTCTCCATTCCAGGGCTCGGAGGAGACGATCCGGGTGGTGTCGATGGACAAGGATTACCACGTGGAGTGTTACCGCTGTGAGGTCAGTCCACATTCCCTTCCCCCTGGG
Source organism: Amblyraja radiata (assembly GCF_010909765.2). Lineage (NCBI taxonomy): Eukaryota > Metazoa > Chordata > Chondrichthyes > Rajiformes > Rajidae > Amblyraja > Amblyraja radiata. The sequence goes on along the minus strand of NC_045972.1, from coordinate 27,786,709 downwards.
GGAGGGTGCTGGTGATGTGGGGGTGGGGGAGCGGTATCTGGGCTTGTGGGGCGAGGCTGGGGTAACCAATTTGCCCCCGGGGAGAAGCTTGTCTGGCTGTCACGAGGGGAGGGGCCGCCAAGCTTAGTTCATTTTAATTACCCCCCCCCCCCTCATTAACCCTCTGTTTGCCCAGGACTGTGGGCTGCAGCTGAACGATGAAGAGGCCCGTCGCTGTTACCCCCTGGAGGGGCATCTGCTGTGCCATAGTTGCCACATCCGTCGGATCAACGTGCCTCACCCGACCCAGCCACAGCCCCCCCCTGGCTACCAGCTTCATGTCACCGAGCTGTGACCGGAGACCCTCGCGTCGACCCCGAGGGGGGGGGGGGGGGGGGGTTGGGGGCGGCTGCAATGAGTCGTCCCCCCCCCCCCCCCCCCTTCCCCAAGTGTGCTGTGGCGACCACTGTCTACAAACCTGCTGCCCTTTCCACCAGGGGGGAGGGGGGGGGGCGCCTGGACATTACCGGCCAGCGAGAGACCAGGTGCCAACGTCTGACCTCCGGCCAGTGAGACGCCCACACATGTTCAAGGACCGACGCTGACCGTCTCGCCAGCCTGCGCTTTCTGACCAAGGACCTGCTTCATCAGTTGCGTGACCAAAACCAAAAGCTGCCCCCTGTCGAGAGGAAGGCAGCCCTGTCAGACCCTGGATCATGTGACGTCACACACTCTGGACACGAGACCACCTCCAGCTCGGGACCTCTGCACTTATTAACATGCCTTCTCATTAACCCTCGCTCTGCCCCCGTCACCACTCACAGGCGTGTAGACTATGCAAGATATCAGCGGCAGCCTAGCACCACCCCTCACGGGCAGTGGGGCCAACTTTGTAATGTTTTGTAATAGTTTTTTTTAATGTATGTCTTATTTTCTAATTGGATGATTCGGTACGTTTTTCTGTACTGGTTATTGGACAGACTCCCTCCATCTTGCCCTCTGCATACTGACCCCTGACCCCAGCACACAGTCTCCCCTCTGCACTGCCCGCCCGCCCCCTCTACTCTTCCACAACAGCCTGGTCCTGGACGACCTTCTGTGTTGGGAGGAGAGTCCACCTCCTGCCCCTGCAGCCCAGCTGGCCAGCGATGTTCCAAGCGACTCCCCTCCCCCCTGCCTGCTCCTTCAGCTCTCTAGACCCTTTCCCACTGCTCCCCCCCCCCTTCCTCTCCTTCCCCAGGTCACACAAGCTCCTTGTGCTGGCTCTAGATGGTGGTGTCCTTCCATGTTGCTCCTCTCTCCCCACGGTAGAGTGCCCCCTTCGTGGGGATGGGGGGGGGGGGTGGGTGTTAAACTCTACCACTGCCCCTTGGACACCCACCCACCCACCTGTGCACAGCACCCACAGAGCGAGCGGGAGTCAACACCCTTGGGTGGGGGGGGGGCGTGCAGAGGAGGAACCCCCATGGGGGGTGGGGGGGGGGGTCCCTGCTCCCGATCTCACCCGTCCTGGGGGGCAGTGCTGACGGTGAAACTAAAGAGGGAGACGTAGAGTTATTTATCGAAAAAGTAAAGCCACATAATATCCTAAATTATTAAACTTGTAAATGTCAAAGGTCACTTAACCTTAGATATAATCTGCCTTTTTTCAAAATAAAAAGTTTTTTTGTAAGTTAACTTTGCTTTTCTTCACTGTCTTTGGGCACATGTGAGGTCTATAGTGTGAAACAGGCCCTTCGGCTCGACCCGTCCATGCCGACCAAGGTGCACTGTCTGCAGTGGTCACATTTGCCTTTGATAGACACAAGGTGCTGGAGTAACTCAGTGGCGCAGCGGTAGAGTTGCTGCCTCAGCACCAGAGACCTGGGTTTGATCCCGACTATGGGTTCTGTCTGTACGGAGTTTGTACGTTTTCCCTGTGACAACGTGAGTTTTCTCTGGGTTCTTCGGTTTCCTACCACAGTCCAAAGACGTGCAGGTTTGTAGGTTAATTGGCTTCGGTAAAGATTGCAAATTGTCCTTAGTGTGTAGGATAGTATTAGTGTACAGGTGATCGTTGGTGGGCCGAAGAGCCTGTTTCCGTGCTGTGTCACTAAGCTCAGCAGGTGAGGCAGCATCTCGAGAACATGGATATTTGACGTTTTGGGTCAGGACCTTCAGACTGGGGTTTTTTCCCCATTTGCCCATGTTTGGCCCATATTCCATCCCTCTGATCCTTCATGGACCCGAGGGACAGGGAAATGAAAGTGCAGAATGCATGGCAGCCACTTCCCCTCGAGTCTGTTTTGTCATAGTTAGATCACAACTGATTTGTGAATTGGTGTATTATCGGCATGTACTGATATACAGTGAAACACTTTGGGTGCTATCCCACCAAATCATACCACACGCGAGTACAAACATGGTAAACACAAGTACGATGGGAAGTGCAAAGATAAAAATACCACAGTATTCACGGAGAAAATGCAGACTTTGGAAAAAAAATCCAAGAGGTGAGGTAGGTTGGAAGATCAGACTACACCCCAGCTTTTGTGAGGAGTGTTCAGACAAGTGATACCAGCTGGGAGGAAGTTGTTCCTTTAAGCCGCTGCAGATTTCATATGGAATCCCTCTCTGCTGTGTTGGTGAAAACCAGGAGTTGGACGGTTCATGCCATAGCAGCAGAAATAGTCGATTTGAATCATCAAGTCTACTCTACCATTCAATCATGGCTGATCTGTCTTTTCCTATCAATCCCTTTCTCCTGCCTTTACCCCCATGACCCCTGACACCCGTACTAATCAAGAATCTGTCGATCTCCGCCTTAAAAATATCCATTGACTTGGCCTCCACAGCCGTCTGTGGCAATGAATTCCAAAGATTCACCACCCTCTGACTGAAGAAATTCCTCCTTATCTCCTTTCTAAAAGCATGTCCTCTTATTCTGAGGCTATGGCCGTTGGTCTTAGACTCTCTGACCCTTGCCCCATCACCACCCTGCAAGGTCCTGGTGTAAATGAGGCACGGGTCAGGTGTTGCACTTTGGGATGTCATGTATCGAGAAATTATACAGTGAATAACGGCATTGATGTACAAAGGGATCTTGTCCAAGTCCACAGCTCCTTGAAAATGGTAACACAACAAGAATAGAGTGGTAAAGAGGCATATAGCATTCTCTGGAGAAAACAATCCCAGTCTGTCCAACCTTTCCTTACGGCTAAACGGGACCACATTCTGGAAAACCTCATCTACACCCTTCCCAAAGCCTCCACATCCAGTAATGGTGGTGACCAGAACTACACACAATACCCCAAATGTGACCCAATGAACGTTTCATATACACATGTATGTGCGGTATAGGTACAATGCAAAATGTTCACACAGCTGAATCACACACACGCACACTCAGACAACACATCAAACATAAATCACACTTTTACTCAAAATTGCTAAAAAAGCTATTAGTTTAAAGCACAATTGGAAGAAACAAGTCCATGGTAGAGCACGAGGTGGTCCGTAGTGTTCCGTTGCGAAGGTGGGATTAGGGTTGTGTGGGTCGGTTCAACAACCTGATGTTTGCAGGAAAGTCGCTGTTCCTGAACCTGGTAGTGTGGGGCTTCAGGCTCCTGTACCTCCTGCCTGACGGTAGCAATAGACAATAGGTGCAAGTGTAGGCCATTCGGCCCTTCGAGCCAGCACCGCCATTCAACGTGATCATGGCTGATCATCCCCAATCAGTACCCCACCCCGTTCCTGCCTTCTCCCCATATCCCGACTCTGCTATTTTTAAGAGCCCTATCTAGCTCTCTCTTGAAAGCATCCAGAGAAGAGGGCATGACCCGGAAGGTGGAGATCTGTGATGATAGATGCTGCCTTATTGAACAAAAGCACACTGGATAGCCACCAAGTGGTCACAGGAATGGAAGGCAACCGCGTCTCCATTACACAGCTACATCTCTTCACCAGATAAAGCTGTCCAGGATCTGACCTCCCCAGAGGAGCATAGGTGAAGCTCAACAGACTTCGTACTGGAGTTGGGTGTTTCAATGGCAGCATGTGGAGATGGGGACTCCACCAGAGCCCAGCCTGTGAACACGGAGCAGAACAACAGACAGCCAACCATGTCATCTCTGGGTGCCCGCTCTACCACCCACCAAATGGAGCTCAGGGCCTGGCAGACATTGACCCAGAGACAACAACCTGGCTGCTCAACACCCGGCTTGAGATCTAACTATTCCTTTGGTTTATGTTTCATTTGCAAGAAGAAGAAGCCTTATTGAGGCAGCGTCTGGTGTTGATACTCTCAATGGTGGGGAGTGCGATGTCCATGATGGATCGGGCTGAGTCCACTGCTCTCTGCAGCCTCTTGCGTTCGTGTGTTGGAATTGCCGTACCAGGTCACCAATTTAGTTGAGGCAAGTACTATCATAAATAACATTTAAGACACATATTTGGGTAAGTTGGGCCTGTTTCCACACTATATGACTCAGGTCACGATGCAGCAGTCAGGAGAGTTGGTAGGGCAGAGCCACACCCACAGACTGGCCCTTCAGCCCATCATGTCCACACCAGCTTTCACTCACCCATTCATGCTGATCATACATTAAACTTTTATTCTGGCCATTGACAGCCCACAGATTTTCCTGCACACCTGGCAGGGGCCTGGTTCACTGCTGCGAGCAGAAGATAAAACTGTTTGATGAACTTTTCTAACTTTGTCAGCACCAGAAACATGGTGATTCTTGTGTCCTGCCTGGGTGAGGTCTGCTGTATGGTTGTATGGCTTTGTATGTGAAACAAAGCATCTCACTGTACCTAGGTACATGTGACAAAGTATCATTGAATTAATGAGAAGAAAAAAACCAATCTTCACCATCACTGGAGATCTGCTTCCCCTCCCAACACAGTGACTGCAAAGATTCAACACCAATAAATGTTCAATGGTTTGACTTCATTGCCACGTGTACCCAAATATAGCGAAAGCCGCTTTGCCTACATTTCAGTGACAATCCTGCTACACTAGGCAGAGGCATGTTATGTGTAAGACAGTAGACCACAGTAGGTTTGTGCAGGTATGTGGGGGCAGGCAATGGGTAGACGTGTTCGCTACTTTTATACCTTTGTTGGTGCCAACACAGTGGTGACTGCCTCACTCGTATGCAACACAAAGCTTTTCACTCTGTGAAATAAAGTGCCATTCATTCATTCATTCATTCAAGAGTCGCCACATTTTTGGAGCCAGTCCTGTACTTTTCAAGTAGAAAACATTTAACAATGTGATAGTGTTAAATTGGCCAGAAAGTCCCATTATCGGGGCTCTCTCCCAATGACAGATAGCCTGGCCCTGCAAATGAAAACAAACAGAAGATCAGGAGTACACAAAATTGCTGGGGAAACTCAGCGGGTGCAGCAGCATCTATGGAGCGAAGGAAATAGGCGACATTTCGGGCCAAAACCCTTCTTCAGACTCTGCGTTCAGAGGGGGAAAGATTAGAGTGAGACAGGGGAGTGGAGAAGTTGAGGCGGTTGACGTCGCGGCGGCAGTTCTGAATAAAGGGTTCCAGAGCCGGGACTTTATGAGAGGGGTGCGTTGGAGACGGGAAAAGGGGTCATCATTGGGGGGCAAGGACTCCTTCCCATGGAAGTGCGCTGTGAGGCGGAGACAACGGTAGAAGCGCTCCAAGTCATGGTGGGCGCGGAACTCATTGAGATGGGGACGGAGGGGGACAAAGGTAAGACCTCTGCTGAGGACAGACCGTTGGGTGGGGGAGGTCGGGGGGGATGGTGAATACCCGGCAGGGGTGGGAGTTGGGGCCAGAGGAAGGCAGGTGGGTGGACTGGGGACGGGGCGATGTGTGGGGGGGGGGGGGGGTTTGTGGGTGTTGGAGGAGTGGTGGGTGGTCAGGGGGTGGGGGGGAGAGAGGGCTGTAATGTGGGTGGGGAAGAGCGGGGGTGACATGGTTGGGGGGGATGGGGGAGGGTCAGTGGAGCAGCCACTGAGGTTGGCAAGGCTGGGCAGACGGGCGCTAGGACCCAGTGGAGTTAAGTCCAGGAGAGTGGGAGAAAGCAGCGTGGAGGCTGCAGGCCCAGTGCAGAGTCCAGACTCCAGGTAAGGCGACGGCTGTGGGTTGCTGGAGGGGGGTGGAGTGGCGCGGGTCACCGGACCCGATGGTCGGAGTCCAGTGGTGGTTGAGTCGGGGTCCGCGGGCGTTGCGTGGGTGGTCCCGGTGGGCGGATGGTCGGCAGCTCGGCAGCGAGATGAATCGGGTGCGTAGCGGCGGCCATGTTGAGATAGCCCCGGTCCGGTGGCGATGCTGGGTAGGTCGGGTCCGGCGGCGATGTCGGAGGAATCGGCGATGGGGAGCGAGTCCAAGTTACCGTAGAGGCTGCGAGGCTGGGCGTCATCGGTCGGCAGGTGAGGGTCGGCGGCGGCATCGATGTGGAGGTCGGTGAAGGCGGCGTCCCGGTGAGTATGGAAGTCGCTCCTAGTGGCCAAGATGGCGTCGCGGGACTCGGGCAGGCGATGCGATGCGGGCCAGAGTTGGGGCCCGGAGTCTGCGGGCGGTCGAGTCGCGGCCTGGAGTCGGGATAATTTAAGGTCCTTGGTGGAATTAAGGTAGGCCAGGAATTTTTTATTAAAGAGGTGGATCTTCCGGCGGATGAAATACAGCTGGGGTCCGTTGCAGGTCTGGGTTAGTGAGGCCTGAAGTACAGGGAGTGTCGATGTGAGGTCCTGTTGGTGCCGGCGCATCGCGACCAGGGTGGATCTCAGTGCCCGGTTGGAGAATTGCTGGGTATGCCGGTGGATAGCCAGTCGGTACCGATGGTCCGGTTGGGGTCCGAACTGGGAGGTAGGGACCTGGAGCTGGAAGCCATGGGGTGTGAGATGGAGGCGCAGGCAGGCCCCGAGGAAGCAAATGTGGCTGTGGTATCGAGTCTGGGTAAGGGTATGGTCGTACAGTTGGAGGGCAGGGGGGATCACAGAGGGTGTGCAGTTAGAGAGGAGGTTGTGAAACTGTCTCCGGAGAGAGGGGGAGAACTTCTTCAAAGTAGGCATACCTTGAGGAGATATCGCAGTGGAGTAGACAAAGTGTTCAAAAAGGAACTGCAGATGCTGGAATATCGAAGGTACACAAAATTGCTGGGGAAACTCAGCGGGTGCAGCAGCATCTATGGAGCGAAGGAAATAGGCGACGTTTCGGGCCGAAACCCTTCTTCAGAAGTTCAGGAGTGATGTGGGGATGGTGCTCGCCTTGCATGGTGCAGACTCGCCAGGCGGGGGCAGCAGTGAACCATGCTGGAGATTGGGAGATGAGATCATAAATGACAGGAGCAAAATTAAACCATTCGGCCCATCAAGTCTATTCTGCCATTCAATCATGGCTGATCTATCTTTCCCTCCTAATCCCATTCTCCCCATAACCTGTCAAGAATCCATCTATCTCTACCTTAAATATATCCACTGACTTGGCCTCCAAAACCTTCGGTGGCAACGAATTCCACAGATTCACCACCGTCTGATTAAAGAAATTCCTCATCTCCTTCCTAAAAGAACGTCCTTTAATTCTGAGGCTATGACCTCTGGTCCTAGACTCTCCGACTAGTGGAAACATCCTCTCCACATCCACTCTATCCAAGCCTTTCTTTATTTTGTACATTTTAATGTTGTCCCCCCCCCCCCCCCCATTCTTCTAAACTCCAGCGAGTACAGGCCCAGTGCCGTCAAACGCTCATCATATGAGAGGAGGTGACCATCTCACACCCACTGACAGACGCAGGGGATGGAGGTTACATTCAGTAGCAAGGATATTCTGTGCAAAGTCCTGGAGTCACTCAGTTAGTTTAGTTTGGTTCAGCAGGTCTAACGAAGGGTCTCGACCCATATCATCACCTGTTTTTTTTCCAGAGATGCTGCCTGATCCGCTGGGTTACTCCAGCACCTTGCATCGATCTTCAGTGTAAACCAGTATCTGCTGTTCCTTCCTATACAAGGTTTAGTTTATTGTTATGTGGACTAAGGTAAAGTGAAAAGCCTTTTGTTGCATGCTATCCTGTCAATGAAAACTTGACATGATTACAATGAGCCGTTCACAATGTACATGATACATGATGAAGGGAATAACGTTTAGTGCAAGATAAAGTCCAGTAAAGTCCGATTAAAGATAGTCTGAGGGTCTCCAATGAGGTAGATGATAGGTCAGGACCGCTCTCTAGTTGGTGATATGACGGATCAGGCAGCATCTCTGGAGAACGTGGATAAGCAACGTTTCAGGTTGGGAACCACCTTCACACTCTTCAGTTACTTTTCAGTCTGAGGAAGGGTCCCAGCCTGAAACGTCACCTATCCATGTACTCCAGAGATACTGCCTGACCCGCTGAGTTACTCCAGCACTTTGTGTCCTTTTGTGCATTAACCAATATCCGCAGTTCCTTGTTTCTTCTCCCTGTGCATTCAGGTACAGACAACAATGAAACACGCTTGAGGCAAGAGCAGCAACTCGAGGTGAAGTTTTATTTTAAATCTTGATCCAGTTTCCACATAATGTGAATGTGCAGGGTCGGGATGTGGCAGGGGGCAACGCAACAGCAGTGTGGGGGGCACACACACACACACACAGACACACAAACACGCAGACACACACACACACACACACACAGAGGCTGGGGAATCACCCTGCGGTCAGGCCCAGGCGCTGAGGAGGGGAGGCGAGGCAAGGGCGAGGCAGAGCTCAGTGCGCAGTCCCGTGGGTTGGGGGGGTGTTCCCGGGGTTCAGACGCGGTGCTGCTTGAAGAAGTTGATGAGGCCGTTGGTGGAGCAGTCATGCGAGGTGACAAGGTCGGGGGTGGCGAGCTCCGGTTCGATGGCCTTGGCCAGTTGCTTGCCCAGCTCCACCCTGCAAGGGAGGGGGGGTTAGTTACCCGACAGAGAATCCCTACCCCACCGCACCCCCATCCTGCCCCATTCCTCCACCCCACCAGCTGCGTGTCCAGCTCCACCCTGCAACCACAGAGGCAGTCAGTGACCCCAGAGAATCCACCCCCACCTCCCACCACCCCCCCCCCACATCCCATAACCGCTCCCCCCTCTCCCACCACCCCTCCCCCCTTCGCTCCCCCACCCCTCCCCCCTCCCACAACCCCTCCCCCACCACCCCTCCCCCAGCGCTCACCCCTCCCCCAGCGCTCCCCCCTCCCAGCACCTCTCCCCCCGTGGCCAGCTGCTTGTCCAATGTGCTGCACATTGCAACACCATAGGTGACAGTGGACTAACAGAGAATCTGCCCTGCTCCCGCCCGCCCAAACCCCCCCTCCACCGCGGCGGTCTCTCGCACGGATAGACGGCTCTCACCCCCACTGGTCGTAGCTGTTGACGTCCCAGATGACCCCCTGCACAAAGATCTTGTGCTCGTACATGGCTGCCAGGGAGAAGACATGTGGTCAGAGGCAGCACGGCGGGAAACCACTCCCTCACACCCCCCCCCCCCCCCCCCCCACTAGCACCAGTGTCGATGGGCCATGTTGGCTGGCACGGACTAGCAGGTTTCAGCCCAGTGATGATGGGTCGAGTGATCAACTGTCCCCCCGGCCGCCCCGCCTCCTCTCCCTCCCACCCTCAGGCCCCTCCCCCCCTCCCCTCCCCCTACAGCCCCCACTCACCAACCAGGGCTCCCAGCATGAACGGTGTCAACTTCTTAAAGATGATGGAGGTGGTGGGCCGGTTGCCCTCAAACACCTGGAGCGGAGAGGAGAGGGATTAATGTGCAGTGGGGGTGGGGGGGTGTGGACCAGTGGGCGTGTGGCAGAGACGGGGGGGGGGGGGGGGGGGGGGGGGGGGGACACAATGGTGACAGCACAGTGGCGCAGCAGTAGAGTTGCTGCCTCACAGCACCAGAGACCCGGGTTCGATCCATACTACACAGCTGGTGTCTGTACAGAGTTAGTATGTTCTCCCTGTGACCGCGTGGGTTTTCTCCGGGTGCTCTGGTTTCCTCCCACATTCCAAAGTCGCACAGTTTGGAGGTTAATTGGCTTCAGTAAAATTGTAATTTCAGTCAGTGTGTCGGATAGAGCTAGTATACGTGGTGATCGCTGGTCTGTGCGGACTCGATGGGCTGAAGGGCCTGTTTCCACGCTGTGTCACCAATGTACAGAGATACAGAGAGCGGTGGAACGGAGAGGGAGAGCGTGTGTGAGCACAGTAGAGAGAGCGACAGGGACTGGTGTGCGTTGGTGTAAAACCCACCCCCCCCCCCCACCCCCACTGTGTGAACCCCACTGACCTTGTGGGGCACCAGCTTGTCCAGAGCCTCCCCACCCATCCCGGCGGCCTGCAGCTCCGCACGCGCCTCCTCCTCAGTCTTCCCCTTCATTAGCGCCTCCGTCTGGGCCAGGAAGTTGGCCATCAGGATCTGCGGGAGTAACGCAGGGGTAGACACACAGCTGACCCCACAGAAGCACTCTCCCCCCACCCCAACAGGAGAACCCCTCACCCCACGCCCCCCCCCCCTCACACACACACGATACCAGCAGCAACACACAGGCAGACAACCTCATCCCAACTGGAGACTCCTCCCCACCCCCACTGAGACACCAGACCTCTCATGAGGGGAGGGGGAGAGCACAGACGAGGGGGTGACAGGGGGCACAGTACCTGGGTTGGCATCTCCTTGGGTCATGTCTGTGCCCCCATTGCCCACTCCAGCACTCCTGTTGGGATGCGTCACAGCTCAGTTTGGACCAGCTCTGCTGGATCTAGTGAACAGGCTAAAGCTGCCAAGGGTGCAGTGATTCACCAGCATGTTGCCAGGATTCGATGGCCAGAGCTATTGGGAGAGGGCGAGCAGGCCAGGACTTTGTTCCTAGGAGTGCAGGAGGCTGAGGAGTGATCTTATAGAGGTGTACAAGATCATGCAAGGAATAGATCGGGTAGACGCACATAGTCCTCCCCAGCGTAGAGGAATCGAGAACCAGAGAACATAGGTTTGAGGTGAGAGGAGGAAAGGTTTATAGGAATGCTGAGAGGCACTATTTTTACACAGTGGGTGGGGGATGTATGGAACGAGCCAAACACAGGCAGGTGGGACTAGTGTAGATTGGGCACGTTGGTCGGCAAGTTGGGCTGAAGGACATTTCCAACCATGAGTCTACAACAGGATCTGGTGCAGAGTAGAGTACAGCACAGGCCCTTTGGCCCGCAATGTGCCTGCTGAACATAGTGCCAGATTAAAACCCATGTTCTCTGCCTGCAGGTGAACAGTCACCTCCACTCCCTGCATGTCCGTGCCGACAGGCGTGCTGGACTGATGGAGAGCGGAGCGCTGGGCTGGAGAGGGATCAGGTACAGGGGGTGCACAGCCTCAGCCCCGTCCTGGGACCTCAGCCCCGCCCACACCACCCACTGACTGACTCACCTTTTTTTGTAAACAAAGATAATTTAATCAATTATTAAAAATAATATTTACAGTACAATATAAAACGAAAACCCACCACCATAATACGAGTCCAACAAAAATCCTAAATGAACTACTGTATAACAATCCATATTGAGGATGACTTCCGCCCCACGCTGTGCCCAACGGTCCCAGAAATCCCACAGGGCGCCCGTGTACAGCGTGTCACACACGTACCTTGTGGTGCAGCCCGTTCCGGATGGGGTTCTGGCTCTGCACAGGGATGAGGAAGTCTGCGGGAATCACGCGTGTTCCTGTGGGAAGGAGGCGGGATCAGAGACTAACAGGGAGCACGGACTCGGCCCAAAGCAAACCGACCCCCTACAAAGACAGCGGCTCCAGCAGTAACTCCCGCATTCCCTCTCCCTCCCCACCCTAGTCACTAGATCCACTCTTCACATCCTTGTATCCCATCATTACCACCTCTTTCCCAGCCAAACATGGGCCATTACGGACACCACCATTCCGTGGCCATCCAATGCCGGCCCTGTTTTGTTCTGGCCTCTTCCTACCTCCATTTCCCTCCCCTCTACTTTTGGTCTGAAGAAGGGTCCTGACCCAAAACACCACCCCTCGTTTATCTCCTGAGATGTTGCGTGACCCTCTGAGATACTCCGGCATTGTGACTATCTTCAGTTAAAGAGATTCAGCAGATCACCGAATACTCCAATAAACTTCCACCAATGCTCCGTAGAAAGTATCCTGCCTGATTGCATCATGACCTGGTTTGGCAATTCCAACGCACAGGATTGCAAGAGGCTGCAGAGAGCGGTGGACTCAGCCCAGTCCATCACGGGCATCACCCTCCCCACCATCTAAAGCCTCTACACCGGGCACTGCGTCAAGGCGGCGGCATCTATGATCACGGATCCCCACCATCCGGGCCGTGCCCTCTCCTCACCGCTACCATTGGGTAGGAGGTACAGAAGCTTGAAGCCCCACACCACCAGGGTCAGGAACAGCGACTTCCCTCCAACCATCAGGTTCTTGAACCGACCCGCACGACCCTAATCCCACCTCAGCAACGCAACACTACGGACCACCTCGTGCTCTACCAGGGATTGTGTTTTCCACCAGTAGCTGGGTTGTTTTTGCACTGCCTAGAAACGGTGCAAGTCTGCATCATCTCTGTGTTGTGTGTTGTCTGTCTGTGCCTGTGATGCTGCTGTCAGCAAGGTTTTCATTGTACTGTGCCTCACCGTACATGCAGACGACAATCAACTCAGAGAACTGCAGATTTGGTATGTACCAAAGAAAGACACAAAGTGCTGCATGCTGTCCACACACATCAGTGCATCCGGCAGCATCTCTGGAGAATATGGATAGGTGTGAAGAATAGTGCCGACCTAAATCGTCACCCATCCTTTTTCTCCAGAGATGCTGCCTGATCCACTGATGTGTTTGGATCGTGAGTTACTCCAGCACTTTGTATCGATCTTCACCTGACACCTATATCCTGCACTCTGTATCCTCCTCTTTGCTCTACCTATTGTACTTCAGTTTGATTTGATTGTATTTTTGTGTAGTATTACCTGATGTACTTGTCCCTCTCTCTGACCTCCCCCCCCCCCCCCCCCCCCCACACCCCGCTGCGGACCCCTCTCCCTGGCCCACCCCCACTGACAGACCCTCTCCTCTGGCGGTGGGCAGGGTCGGGGGGGAGACTGACCCTGGTGGATGAGCTGATAGAAGGCATGTTGCCCGTTGGTGCCAGGCTCCCCCCACACGATGGGCCCAGTGTTGTAGTTGACACGGGTTCCACATCTGGTCACCGCCTTGCCGTTCGACTCCATGTCGCCCTGGAGACAGAGGTGGTGGGATTAGACCATCGCTGCACGAGGCAGCTACCATGCACGCTGGTCACAGTGAGGTGACCCCTCCACCACCCCCCCACCCCCCGGTCCACCGCCAACAACTCCACTGCCCTAAAACACCCCCCCCCCCCCCACCCCCCCCCCCCCCCCCCCCACACACAGAGCCACCCACCCACCCACACGTCCAGGAGCAGTTAATTTCCTGCAACTATCACTCTCACACACAGACCCACCCACTCATTCACTCACAAACACACTCTCAGAGATCCACACACACACACACTCACAGATCCCCCCCCCACACACACACACACCCACACACACTCACAGACCCACCCACATGCAGACCCACCCACTCACACAGACCCACCCACACACGCACTCAGACCCACCCACACATTCACTCACAAACACACTCACTCAGAGATCCACACACACACTCACTCACAGATCCCCCCCCCCCCCCCCCCCACACACACACATACTCACAGACCCACACACACACACACACACACAGACCCACACACACACACTCACAGACCCACACACTCATACCTGCTCACACACCCTTCCCCTACCCCCAGAGTGGTGCTGGGCTGTGTGGTCCCTACCTGCTGGAAGTACGCGGCGAAGCGATGCATGTACTGATCGTAGGGCAGCAACGCGTGGGTCTCCGTGTGGTGGAAGTTGATGTACCAGATCCCCAGCATGGCCAGCAGCACGGGGGCGTTACAGTCCAGGGAGGCATTGCAGAAGTGCTGGTCCTTCGGATTGAGAGGGAGTGTGAGCAGGGAGTGGTGGCGGGGTATGTAACACGGGGACACACACCAGGGGATCCGTGCTGCAGGGGCTGACTGATCACGTGGACGGAGCAGGCGGGCGGTAGACTCACCTCCATCGGCCGGGGCATTGGGTACAAGGGTCAGGTGGCAAGATGCAGCTTTACAGCACTTTGATTCAAGCTGCATTTACATTGCAGCTCCACCAAGGAGTGTCGGTGGTGGACTGGTATTGTGTGCAGCTCTACTCACCACAATACAGGATGGAAGGGATGGAGAGGGTGCAGAGGAGGTTTACCAGAATGCTGCCTGGATTAGACGGTTAGTTAAAGGGAGACGTTGAACAGACTTGCATTGTATTCTCTGGAGTGTCTCAGGTTGAGCGGAGACCTGATAGGGTGGACAGTCAGAAGCTGTCAATAATGCGGCATGGTCAATGAGACTGACAAGGATGTTACTGAGATGAAGGGCTTGAGTCATGGCAGAGGCTGGATTGTTACTGAGATGAAGGGCTTGAGTCATGGCAGAGGCTGGATTGCTAGGAGTTTATTCCTCAGAGGGGTGATTTTACAGAGGTGGATAAATCAGAAGGAAATGAGGGTGAGTGTAGAGTCTTTTCCCAGAGAAGGGGAATCAAGGACCAGAGGACATAGGTTTAAGGTGAGAGGGGAAAGATCTAATAGGAACCTGAGGGGCAACCTTTCCCCACAGAGAGTGGTGGGTGTATGGAACGAGCTGCCAGAGCAGGTAGTTGAGGCAGGTACTATAACGAAGTTTGGACAGGTACACGGATAGGAAAGGTTTAGAGGGATACGGGCCAAACGCGGGCAGGTGGGACTAGTGTAGAAGGGGCATCTTGGCCAGCACAGAGGTGTTGGGCCAAAGGGCCTGCATTCATGTGACTGGAGAAGCCTTCAGTCCTGCGAGCCCTCCGAGAGTGGTGGGGACTGAGATGCGCAAGGTGAGGGGGGTGAATGTCATACTGCCCCTGAGGTGGGGGAGAGGCGGGGAGGGGGAGAGCGGAGCTGCGGCCAAACATTTACCATCCAGTGGGCTCCTTCCAGCAGCTGGGAGTAGTTGTCGAACCCTGTGGGGTGAAGCGAGAGTCAGCGTGGGAGCAGCAGGGACCCCGGGCAGAGCGGGGGCGGGGGGCAGAGCGGGGCGGGGGCGTTGGGGCAGAGCGGGGGCGGGGGGCAGAGCGGGGGCGGGGGACGTTGGGGCAGAGCGGGGGCGGGGGGCAGAGCGGGGGCGGGGGGCAGAGCGGGGGCGGGGGGCGTTGGGGCAGAGTGGAGGCGGGGGACGTTGGGGCAGAGCGGGGGCGGGGGGCAGAGCGGGGGCGGGGGGCGGGGGGCAGAGCGGGGGGGTTATTCACAGATCACCCACAGCCAGCTGCAGCACGATGCTACCAATGGTGTTCAGCTTTACTATTGTCACGGGTGCAGGGATGCTACAACGGGTATGGTCTTGCAAACTATCCAATTTTGGGCAGCACGGTGGCGCAGTGGTAGAGTTGCTGTCTTTACAGCGCCAGAGACCCGGGTTCGATCCTGACTACAGGTGCTGTCTGTGCAGAGTTTGCACGTTCTCCCCGTGACTTGCGTGCGTTTTTTCTGGGTGCTCCGGTTCCCTCCCACATAGACGCAAAGGTTAGTAGTTTAATTGGCTTCTGTAAATTGTCCCTAGTGTGTTGGATAATGTTAGTGATCACTGGTCTGCACAGACTCAGTGGGCTGACGGGCCTGCTTCCAGTGTGTGAGGCTGAGGGGTGACCTCACGAGGTCCAAGACCATGAGGGGGATAAAGTGAACAGCTCGGTCTTTTTCCACGGGAGAGGATTCCAAATGTGACAGGGTTAGGGTGAGAGGAGGGAGATTTAAGAGGGACCTCAGCGGATCTTTTCACTCAGACAATAGTCCGTATGTGGAATGAGCTGCCACAAGAAGCTCTAGATGTGGATACAATTACAACATGTGGATAGATCTATGGATAGGAAGGGTTGAGGGGGTTAAGGGACTAGCCCGGTATGGCGCCGTGGTCAACATGGGAAGGTGGGCTGAAGGGCCTGTTTTCATGCTGTAGGGCCCCGTGACTCTGGGACAAGTGGAGCGGTGCCTGGCCTACCTATGTGCAGCGCGATGGAGAGGCCAATGGCTGACCAGAGGGAGTAACGGCCCCCGACCCACTGCAAGAGAGAGAGAGAGAGAGACACGTGAGAGGTCGGAACAGCCTGAGGCATGGGTGCAGAATCACACCCTTCCACCCACTCCATCATGGCTGACCTATGTCTCCCTCCCAACCCCATTCTCCTGCCTTCTCCCCGTAACCCCCGACACCCGTACTGATCAAGAACCTGTCAAACTCCGCTTTAAAAATGCCCAATGACCGAGGGGTGGGAGGGAGGAGAGAGGCTCGAGTCACTCGGGTAACACGATCAGCACGCTGCAGATGCCAACAGCGTTTAACACCAGCCACCTCTGAACTTTACACAAAGGTCACAGACCAAAATAGCGCTCGGCCCCGGGAACCTGATCCTGCAGAGGGAGCAAGGATTCGAGCCCCCACTCCCTCCCCCACACTGGCCACTTCACCACGCCCTCCTCAGTGAACCTTCCCAGATCCCCCCCCTCCAACCACTTGACCGCACCCACCCCAGACACCCATCACCCAGCCCCCCACCTCGCTCTCCTTCCCACACCTCCTCCCCAGACAGGTGATCACAGACACCATTCCCCCCACCCCGCTCCCTACACACTCACGTCCCAGAACTCAAACATGTTGTTGGGGTCGATACCAAACGCCTTGACCTTGGCCTGTGGAGAGAACAGAGGGAGGGGTCAGACAGAGGGGGGTGGGTGGGAGGGAGAGATGGATGGGTGGGGCGGCGAGGACCCTCGCGGACCGGGAGCTGGGCAGAGGGGGCCGTCACTGCCCCATGTCCGGGTCAGGGTGGGGGTAACTCGGGAACATTCTCCTTCCCGTGGGTCCTGGGATTTAGACCCAGGGACGGGGAGGGAACAGCGACTGAGGAAGCTGGTCAAGTCTCCACCGACACTCACCAACCTCTACAGGTGTTGCCAGTGGTCATACAATAAGTACAATTCCAGGCTGGGATAGACTGGCCACCCTGCTACCCTGGCCATCCTTCTCAGAAGATTCTCCAATGACTCTCACCAACTTCGACAGGAAGCATCCTACCAGGATGCGTCACAGCTTGGTTTTGGAACGGCTTTGCCCAAGACCGCAACAAACTGCAGAGAGTTGTGGTCAGTTCCGTGTCCATCGCACAGCCCAGCTCCTCACCGCTGACTCCATCCACACCATACTCTGCTGCGCCTTTCATACAGTACGGGAATAGGCCCTTTGGCCCATCTCGTCTATGCCGACCAAGATGCCAATCCAAGCTGGCCTCATTTAGAACCAGCAACACGCTGCGGAAGGCATTTGGTAAAGTGCTATATAGAAGCTCTGGGAACCAAGTGCTGGGGTAACTCAGCGGCTCAAGCAGCATCTCTGCAGAACATGGGGCAAGTATGTTCTCACTGTGACCACGTGGGTTTACTCCCACACTTCAAAGACGTACAGGTTTGTTGGCTAATTGGCTTCTGCAGACTATAAACTGTCCCTGGTGTGTAGGATAGAACTAGTGTACGGGGTGATCGCTGGTCAGAGTGGATTCGGTGGGCCAAGGGCCTGCTTCCAGTGTAGGGGGCTGAGGGGTGACCTTATTGAGGTGTAGAAGATCATGAGGGTTGTATCAACTAAACCAAACTAAAACCCAGGGCACGGAGCCGTCCCACTGCCCCGGGCCACTGACATAGACATTGGCCACACTCAAGATGGACACAAGGTGCTGGAGTAGCTCAGCGGGTCAGGCAGCACGTCAGATCGGGTCGGAACCCAAAACGTCACCAGAGATGTTGCCTGTCCCGCTGAGTTACTCCAGCACTTTGTGCCTGTCTCCTGTATAAACCGGCATCTGCAGTTCACTCACCGCGTTAGTGGAGAGAGCAACAAAGTGCTTGGCCACGGCCGCGGGCTGCGGAGAGATTGGACAACGGTTAGTACGGATTAGAGACCACAGGGGACACCATCCTTGCCCTGGACCCCGGCATCTCCCCTGAGACAGCTCCGTCAGAGAAACCTCACCCTCCCGGGGGTTAGAACACTCACCCCCCCCCCCCCCCCCCCCTCCTCCCTTCCTGGCCCCACCTCCCCACCCCCATTGAGAGGGGTGGCTGGGGGCAAATACTGCAGAACTTGGGGCGGTGAAAGCACAGCCAAACCTCCCACCCCCTCCACTCCCATCTCCTCACCCCCCTCCCCCAGCCCCTCTATCCCCTGTCCCACCTCCCAAGACCCGTCCTCTCCCCACCCCTCTAAACCCACACCTTCAGCTCTATACACCTCTCACCAAGCCACTCTCCTCCCCTCCACCCAAACCACTCCCCCAATGCTCTCCCCTCTCCCCCCCCACCCACTTCCCGTCTCTTCCCCCCCCACCCCCCTCCCCCACGGGGCATCACTCACGTCATTGGCCGTCTGCAGGAACCACTCTTTAGCCGACTCCGCGTTGGTGATGGTCTCCTGGGTGGTGAACGTCTGAAACACCCCCACACACGGTCACCCACACGCCCAGCAATCCCCCCCCCCCCCTCACCACAATCCTCCCCTCACCCCCAACCCCCCCCCCAACAACAATCCCCCCCCACAACAATCCCCCCCCCACAACAATCCTCCCCTCACACCCACCCCTCCCCTCACCCCCCCCCACCACTCCCCTTACCCACTGACCACAACCCCCCACCCACCCTCCTCTTGCCGCTCCTCTCATCCACCACCCCCACCCTCTCCTCACCACCCCCCAAACCCCTCCCCCACCACAATCCCCCAAACCCCTCCCCCACCACCATCCCCCGACCATCCCCCTAAACCAACCCTCCTCTGGAACCACTCTCCCCCCCCCCCCCCCCCTCCTTCCACACGCAGCCTCCCACAGGGAGAGAGGGGAGGTTTGTGGCCGCCCCCTCACTAACTAACCTTGGAGGCGATGATGAAGAGGGTGGTCTCGGGGCTGAGCTCAGCCAGGGTCTTGGTGATATGGGTGCCGTCGATGTTGGAGACAAACCAGACCTTGGGCCCGCTCTTGCCGTAGGGCTTCAGGGCCTCCGTTACCATCAGCGGCCCCTGGGGAGGAGAGTAGAGGGTGGGTGAGGGCCCCGGAGACAGCGACAGACCCGTCCCCACCAGTACTGTACCCCAGTATTACAGACAGACCCGTCCCCACCAGTACTGTACCCCAGTGTTACACAGAGACCCGTCCCCACCAGTACTGTACCCCAGTGTTACACACAGACCCGTCCCCACCAGTACTGTACCCCAGTGTTACACAGACAGACCCGTCCCCACCAGTACTGTACCCCAGTATTACAGACAGACCCGTCCCCACCAGTACTGTACCCCAGTATTACAGACAGACCCGTCCCCACCAGTACTGTACCCCAGTGTTACACACAGACCCGTCCCCACCAGTACTGTACCCCAGTGTTACACAGACAGACCCGTCCCCACCAGTACTGTACCTATAACCGTACTTTGTTCGAAGCAGATTACACACAATATCATGACTGCCAGCTGAGTGATTTGCTGGAATACCCACCCCTCCCATCACTCCTCTTGCCCTGCCCACCCCATGGCCCCCTCTGGTCCTCCCTCCTTGCCCCTCACTGACCCTCCCTCACCCCCGATGACGAGGTGGGGAGGGGGCACTCACCAGGTCAGACCCCCCGATGCCCACGTTGACGACGTCGGTGATGGCTTTGCCCGAGAAGCCCTTCCACTCGCCGCTCCGCACGCTCTGGAACAGAATCAGGCCGGTAGTAGTGCTGCACAGTCCACCACAGTACACCTGACCCCCCCCCCCACACTAACCCCCCACTGACCACTAATACTGACCCCCGCACTGTCCACTCACACCGACCCCCCCCCCCCACTGCGTGAAGCGTGAAGTGGGGAGCACGGTGGTGCAGCAGTAGAGTTGCTGCCGTTCCGCGCTGTATCTCTAAACCAAACTAAAATGTAGGATGGTCAGTGTAATGGCCGTCTCTGCCTCATATAATTCAGATCTCCCCTCAGCCTCTGAAGCCACACAGAACACGATCCTGGTCTGTAGTTACGCCAGGCCCCTCTGCCCACCCCCCCACCCCGTCCCTCCGCCCACCCTGCCCATCGCTACCTGGCAGAAGGCCTTCATCTTGTTGAGCACAGCGGTGATCTCGGGCATCACATCCTTCCCGTCCACCACGATGGGCACGTCCGCACGGTTCCTCAGCGCAATGTGCAGCACCGCACGGTTCTGGGGGGACGGGGAGACATTACAGGGGGTTGGGGGCAGAGACAGAGAGAGAGAGATAGACGACAAGGGAGAGACAGACGAGAGAGAGACAGATGAGAGCGAGAGACAGACAGACTAGAGAGAGAGAGAGACAGACAGACCGAGCACATTCTCCGCAAGACCAGCCCACGCCTCACCTCGGTGAAGTTGATCTTCTCCCCGGCAAACATCCGTTGCCTTGCCTTCTCCACACCCCTGGAATTGGCCTGAGAGGGAAGGAGGAAGAAGGTGAGAATTAAACCGCGCCCCTCAGCCCCGACACCGAGAGGGCACACAGGTACGGCTCGACACACCCCCTCCCCCTCCTCCCCGCCCCCCCAAACAACAACCCCCCTCCCGACATGGCCAGACGCAGCGCAGGCAACAGGCAGAGTGTGTCTCCCCGCGGAGGGAGGGGGAGGGGGACAGCCGGCAGGGGGGCCCCACTCACTCACCAGGTCCATGAGCATCCTCATCACGTCGTCAGTGACCAGGTTCTTGGAGTAATCCAGCAGCAGTTCCCCATCGTCGGTGTTCAGCGGCAGACTGGGGGCAGGACAGCACCATTACAGCACGGCACCCACACGCACGCACACTCTCACACACACACACACACCTCCACCCACCCACACACACCACCTGCAAACCTTCACAACCCCTCACCGTACATTTCCCCCCCCCCCCTCCCCTCCCTGGGGGAATATGCTCCAACTGACCACCCTAATATATTCATCTATCAGGGCAACAGAGTGGCTCAGTGGGTAAACTTCCTCTGCACCCTCTCCAAAGCCTTCACTCCCTTTCTGGAATGGGATGACCAGGACTGCACGCACTACTCCAAACCTGGCCTGGCCAAACTGTTCAAGATGGGTCTCGACCTGAAACGTCACCTATCCATGTTCTCCAGAAATGCTGCCTGATCCACTCAGTTACCCCAGCAACCGTACAGACAGCACCCGTAGTCAGGATCAAACCAGTTTCCTGGTGCTATGAGGCACTAATGCCCCTGTCCCACTTAGGAAACCTGAACGGAAACCTCTGGAGACTTTGCGCTCCACTCAAGGTTTCCGTGAGGTTCCCAGAGGTTGCAGGTAGGGAGACGGACAAAATCCTCCGGGAACCGCACGGAAACCTTGGGTGGGGCACAAAGTCTCCAGAGGTTTCCGTTCAGGTTTCCTAAGTGGGACAGGGGCATAAACTCTACTGCTGTGCCACCGTGCTGCCCCGTCTCTTCCCTTTAAGCTGTGAGGGGAGAGATTGAAGAGGGAGCTCAGGGGGAATCTTTTCACTCAGAGGGTAGTGCGTACCTGGAACAAGCTATCAGAGGAAGCCACAGGAACAGATACAATTACAACTTTTAAAAGACATTTGGACAGATATATGGATAGAAAAGGTTTAGAGGGTTATGGGCCAAATGCTGCATTTTTGGCAAGACACAACTAGGGCATGACTTGAACAATAAATGGTGGGGCTCGATGTCATCAGGCAGGGTATTGATTACAGGAGCTGGGATATCAGGTTACCACCATATCAGACGTCTGTAAGGACAGATTTGGAGTACTGCGTACAGTTCTGGCCGCCCTGCTCTGGGAAGAATGCCATTAAACTGAAAACAAGCATAAAAGATTTACGGGGATGTCACCAGGTTGGGAGTGCTTGGGTTATAGAGAGAGGTTGGATGGGCTGGGTCATTTGTCCTTGGAGCGTAGGATGCCGGAGTGTGACCTTGTGGCGATGTACAAAACCACAAGGGCAATCGAGAAGGCGAATAGCTAGTCTATTCCCCTAGGGCAGGGGTATCAAGAAGCAGAGGGCACAGGTTTAAGGTGAGAGGGAAAAGCTTTAAGAGGGCTGAGAGGCAGCTTTTCCACGCAGAGGGTGATGGGTACACGGTACGAGCTGCCAGAGGGAGTGGTGGAATTACGACATTTAAAGTACAGTTTGACGGTTACTTGGACAGGAAACGTTTGGAGAACATGGGTCAGGCACGGGCAAGTGAGAGCAACACAGTGAGGCAACATGGTCAGCATGGACAGGTTGGGCCGAAGGGCCTGTTTCAGTGCTGTACGGAATCACAAGGCCAAGGACAGATGTGAGCGATACAGAGACCTCAAACGTGAATAAAAGATAACCTCACATACTCTGAACATAGGAAGTGTCTAAATAAGGAAGCTGCTGTTGGTGGCAGCCTTACCAGGAAGTGTATTGGGCAATAAACGAACTCTTTGACGGGCCCATCCTGCACAAACTTAATCACATTGCAAACCTGAGGCAGTGTCAAGCCTGCTGACTCGGTATAATTCAGTGATGCGGAAACAGAGCTACAGGTAATGCAAGATTCCTGCTGCTCAACATTGCAGCCACAGCCCAGATTCACACAGGACTTCGGCCCAACTCACCCACGACAGCCAACATACCCCCAACTAAGGAAGACACAGAATGCTGGAGTAGCTCAATGGGTCAGGCAGCTTCTCGGGAGAACATGGATAGACGACCCTGGTGCAAAGAAGGATCCCGACCCGAAACATCACCAATCCATGTTCTCCAGAGATGCTGTCTAACCTGCTGAGTTAATTCAGCACTCGGTGTCTTCATTTATACAACCAGCATCAACAGTTCCTTGTTTCTACTGTACACCATCTACACTAGACCCACCTTCTCATATTTGGCCCATATCACTCTAAACCATGTACTTGTCCAAGTGTATAAATGTTGTTGTAGTACCTCTGCCTTAACTACCTCCTCTGGCAGCTTGTTTCATGCTCCCACCACCCTTTGTGTGATACGATTGCCCCTCAGGTTCCTGTTGAACCTTTCCCCTCTCTGCTTGGGGACGGTGTCTGGGGGTACACAGCAGATTAAACAGGAGGGTGCGGAGAAGTTTCTGCTGAGCTCCAGCCCCGATCCACACACACTCACACACAGCCCAGCTCACGTATCCAAAGCCTCCACTCCCCTTGGCAACGGCACAGCTGGGGTAGGGCTGGGAACGCTGCCAGCTCACCCATCCCCCGACAGAAATCTGATAGCAACGTCCCTCCCACAGCACAGAGGAATCCGGAGAATCCGCAGGAGCTCGGCACCATCCACCCCGACCCCATTATCCCGGGATCTCACAATGCCGGGAAAGCGGAGTGACGAGATTCAGTGGCAGGCACAGTGGTGCGGTGGTAGAGATGCTGCCTCACAGCGCCAGAGACCCAGGTTCCATTCTGACCAGGGGCGGAAATCACTATCAAAACATGGGGTGGGGGGGGGACACAATTTCTTGGTGGCTGCACGCGCACACACACGTTCTCCCTGTGACCGTGTGGGTTTTCTCTGGGTGCTCCAGTTTCCTCCCACATCCCAAAGACATGCAAGTTTGTAGGTTAATTAAACTCTGTAAATTATCCCCAGTGTCTAGGATAGAACTAGTGTACGGGGCAGTCACTGGTCGGTGCAGACTAGGTGAGCCGAGGGGCCTGTTTCTGCACTGTATCTCTAAGCTAAACACTTGGCCCATCGAGCCTGCTCCGTCTATTCCAGACCGCAGCTGGCCTGTCCCAATTACCCCCCTTCCCTCTGATCCCTCTAAGGTTCAACCTCAGTCTTAAACAGAGATAAACGCACCCTCCCAATGACCCCTTGTTTTCAGTCTAATGACATCCTACCTACAGCAGGGCAACCAGAACTGTACACGTTACTCCAAATGTGTCCTTACCGACACCTGGCATGGTTGTAACCCAATATCTTAGTTCTATACTCGATACCCTGGCTGATGAAGACAAGCCCCACCACTTACTATGCAAGTCCTGCCCTAGTTTTGTCTTGCCAAAATGCAACATTTGGCCGAAATCCCTCTGAAACTTTCCCATCCAAATACTGTGGGAATCAAGGATTGAGGGATAATCATAGAGTCATTGAAAACAGGCCCTTTGGCCACTGAACCAACACTGACCATGAACCACCCATTTAGACAGAAATCGACTTCATCCCATTTTTTTTTCCACATTCCCATCAACTCCCCCACATTACACCACTCACCCACACACGGGGGGCAATTTACAGAGGCCGAATTAAAGTACAAACGTGCAGGTCTTTAGGATGTGGGAGAAAAGCAAAGCGCTGGGAGGAAATCCACATCCATGTACCTGGCCATTTGTCTATTAAATGTTGTTATTGTACCTGCCTCAACTACCTCCTCTGACAGCTCGTTCCAAACATTCACCACCTTCTGCTTGAAAAAGGTTCCTATTAAGTCTTTCCCCTCACCTTAAATCTATGTCTTCTGATTCCCGATTCCCCTACCCTGGGTAAAAGACTCTGCATTCATCCTGTCTATTCCCGGTTCCCACATGTTTTACATATCTCTATTAGGTCACCCCCTCAGCCTCCTGAATCCAAGGAATGTAGTCCTAGCCTTCTCAAACTCTCCCTATAGCTCAGGCCCTCGAGTCCTGGCAACATCCTTGTGAAACTTCTCTGCACTTGTTTCAGCTCACTGGCATCTTTCCTGTAGCAGGGTGACCAAAACCAAACAAAATACTCCAAGTGCTTACACTGCAATAAAGCAAAAAGGAGTCTCCTCAACAGAGTCCCACACTGCTGCTCCATTACAGTGTTAAGGTCACAAATTGGGCTCAGGGTGAGAGCCATCCGTGGAAGCTGTAAATAAATCCCCGGGCCCCGTCTCTGTCGTGTTATACACACCACGTGAATTAGACTCACCGACTGAGCGGCAGAGGGGATGGCATTCGACCCTGGGTCGACTCCCATACTCTCTGCGACTGCAGGTCACAGCTGCACAGTCAGGTCAGAGGACATGTGGATGGGAAGGGTCTAAAGGAATGGAGGCCAAATGCAGGCAGATGGGATTTGCCCGGAAAACCAACTTGGTCAGCATGGACAGCTTCATAGAGTCAAAGTCATACTGCACAGAAACAGACCCTTCGGCCCAACTCGCCCACGCTGACCAAGATGCCCCGTCTACAGTACACCCACCTGTCCACGTTTGACCCATATCACTACAAACCTGGGCAGAAGGAATTGTTTTCATGCTCTGTGGCTCTATGGCTATAATTGACTGGGTAAAATTTCCTCTTGTCATGGTGTACAGCTTTACGAGTCAGACCCACCCATTACTGCCAGTCTCCTGAGCCTTACGTCAGTGGTGGGCAAGTTATTTGTGGGGATAGGATCTACATGCATGTGGAACCAAAGGAGGGTCCCTGCCTGAAACAGCCCAATTCTCCAGAGATGCTGCCAGACTTGCTGAGATACTCCAGCACTTTGTGCTTTCTTCACCATTCTAAAACAGGCTTAAGGTGAGAGGGGAGAGATTTGAGGGACTTCAGGGGGGGCAACTTTCTCGACAGAGGGTAGTCTGTATCTGGATTGAGCTGCCAGATGCTAGGCAAGCGGATACAATTACGACCTTTAAAAGACATTTGGACAGATACATGGATAGGAAGGATTTAGCCAAATTGGGCTCGCCCAGTATCCTAAATGGGTCAACATGGACAAGGTGGTCGAAGGGCCTGATTCCCTACTGTACAGTTCTGACTATAAAACATTAGGCTATTCTGCCCATCCTGATAGATGTTTGAAGCATTTCTCCAGCTGTCCTTGACCCTCTATCTTCCCTTCTACTCTCCCAAACCCCAAGAGGAAGGGCTTGCGGGTAACTTTACAAGGCGATTGCCTCTTGGCAAGGGGAGCCACCCGCAGCCTTGTCCAGAGATTCAGGCTCGAAGCCCAGCTTGGGTCTCTCCCGCTGATCTGCCCGTCAGTGAAGGCCGGGACACAGCGCCAGTGACAATGCAGAAAGCCATCGCCCACCCGCACCGCGCCGTGCTGGGCAGCACGTACACACGGCGGGCCCGGGCAATGGTGGTGGGGGGGGGGGGGGGGGGGGGTCAGCTTCCCCCGTGGCCGGGCTCCCTCCCCTCCCACCCCGGCTCCACAGGCCGTAACATGCGGCCGATCTCCCGGTCTCACCAACCCCTGGGACTGTAACGTTGACCTTGAGGGAGGGCAGAGGGTGCAGGACAACACATGTAGCCCCCTGCCCGGCCTGATGGAGGCCACGCTGCCGGGAGCTTCGGACCCTCCCCCGGGGAGCCCTTCTCTCCTCCCTTCCCCGCCCTGGAGTCGCGCTCACCTGAACTGGCTGAAGCGTTCGGGATCAGCTTCGAACAGCTTCCGCAGATTGATGCAGGCGCCGTGTTGTTTGTGCCAATGGGCCAGAGCTTTGTAGCAGGGGTCGGCGGTCAGCGGTGGGGCCATGGCGCGGGGGGCCGGGGCCGGACTCGGGGCTGGTGCTGGGCGGGTGAAAGGAGCCGGAGGACTGGCTGCTGCCGGGGCTGGAACCGGAGGAGCTGTTCTAGGTGTGGGACTGGAGTGGGCGGGCGGGCGGCAGGACCTGGAGCTGGAGCGACGTGAGAAACGGGCTGGCGGGCGACAGGAGTCGGACCGGAGCGAGTTGCCGGGTGTAAGGAGCTGGATTTGGATGAGGCAGCGGGTGTGAGGAGCTGGAGCTGGAGTTGGATGAGGCAGCGGGTGTGAGGAGCTGGAGCTGACGGGCGGCTGGAGCTGTCGTGGACGAGTTGCCGGGCGTGAGGACCGCGCGGACTCCCTGCGCCGCGGATACTGTCGGCGCTGCCGCAGCCCGCCAGCCAACCAGCGATGCCCGAGCCCGGCCTGCCCGCGCTCCCAGCCAATGGCGGCCCGAGGCGGCTAGACGTCACAATGCCCCGCAGATGTAGCGAGTCAGGTTCGGCTGCTGTGGGGGGAGGGGCGGGGGAGTGTCTGCTCCCCGGGACAGAGGACTCACCACCCCCCCGCCCCCCCGGGACAGAGTACTCACCCCCCCCCCCCCCACCGGGACGATGTGTGCCCCCCGGAATAGAGGACTCAACCACCCCCCCCCCCCGGGACAGAGTACTCCCCCCCCCCCCCCCGCGACAGAGGACTCGCCCCCCCGGGACAGAGGACTCAACCCCCCCCCACCCCCCCGGGACAGAGTACTCCCCCCCCGCGACAGAGGACTCGCCCCCCCGGGACAGAGGACTCAACCCCCCCCCCCCACCCCCCCGGGACAGAGTACTCCCCCCCCGCGACAGAGGACTCCCCCACCCCCCACCCCGGGTCAGGGGACTCGACCACCCCCATCCCGGGACAAGAGGGCTCACCATCCCTGAGTAGAGTACTAACCCCTCTGGGATGGCACGCAACCCCACCCCCTGGGCTATCGCCAGCTCTGCCTTCTCCCTACTACCTTCCCTCATTCTCCCTCTCTCCAATCCCCCTCTCTGTCCTCCTTCTCTCCCTTTCTCTCGCTCCTTCTCCTTCCCTCTCTCCCTCCCTCCCTCTCCCCTTCCTGTCCAGGAGTTGAGAGACTCCATTTCCTCCTAGGGTCCGTTGATATATGCTTATAGAAACATATAACATTCTTAAAGGATTGGACGGGATAGATGCAGGAAATTTTTTCCCGTGTTGGGGGAGTCCAGAACCAGGGGTCAGTTTAAGAATAAGGGGTAGGCCATTTAGGACTAGGATGAGTGGTGAATCTGTGGAATTCTCTGCCACAGAAAGCGGTGGAGGCCAATTCAATAGATGTTTTCAAGAGAGAGTTAGATTTAACTGTTAGGGCTAAAGGAATCAAGGGATATGGGGAAAAAGCAGGAACGGGGTACTGATTTTAGATGATCAGCCATGATCCTATTGAATGGTGGTGCTGGCTCGAAGGGCCGAATAGCGTGCTCCTGCACCTATTTTCTATGTTTCTATTCCCCCCGCGGACGGAATGCTCTGACCTTTGCGGGGGCACCGCATGTCTGAAGTTCAGGCAATGAAATCTAATCTGCAGCTGAGAAGCAGCTCGCCTTGAAATAGATGCACCTCCCTCCGGGTAAAGTAGCAATGTTACAAAATTTTGAGATTTTAAAAATCAAGTCTGTAATTTATCCCATCAGATAAAGCATAAAAATAAGTTTAATTTGACACCTAATTCACTTTCATATCTCAAGTATTTAAAAAGTTATGGCCATTTTCATACTCGGAAATGAGCATCTTGTTCCCTATTGATTTTCTATGGACATAACAAAAAAGTTGTGATCGTGAACAGTCAAAAGCCCATAACTTTCTTAAAAATTAAGAGAACTGAATGAAATTTTCAGTTATCATAGATTGAAGCATTCTGAAACAAATATAAAATAATCTTACTTGGATGACCTGAAATTAAAGCATATAATTAGTTAGTTACCTAATTGTAGCTAATTTCAGACTTCAATTACTAGATCTAAACATCTATCCATTTCTTAATAAATGATTAACATTTTTAAATAGCCTAAATGTCCAAATAATATTCACAAATAATTCACAATAAAACATGATTTTTAAATCTCATTTACATTAATTTATAGTCCAAATGGAAGGAATTCAGTGTTCAATTGCTGTAAATAAATGCCCATTTAAATCAGCTTTCCAGTGGGTCTCTGTGGAACGCGCTGGTTTAGAACGTTCACATTGCGGTAGATTTGTGCCCCAAATGCCCAGAAAAATACTGCGCGATATAATGGGCCCAAAATGAGCTACTCGCAATATTAAACATTGTATAAAGGGATCTTTAGAAGCCCTTTTAATGTAAAAATATACAACCTACCTTCTGTGGTTTGCTTTATGAGACCGGTTGCTGGCGGTCGCGGGTTTAGAGATTGATTTTTACTATTATAATAACTATTATTCAAGGCCTTTAAACCTAATAATAGCTTTTGCGACGGGGTCTTCCAGCGATTTTTCGTTAATAATTAACTAGGCTGAACATCTTCGATTTGAACAGCCTAGAGAAAATCGCGTTTTAAACCCGCCCCCTCTAAACGGCGCCAAAATCGCGCACACCCGCAGCGGCAGATTTTCAAAGACGCTTCAGGTAGGCTTTGCAACATACCTAGGTAAAGGGCTTCATTTATTTACAAACTTCATGTCCCCGTGTGATCTGATACACACTACATCCTGGTTTAAAACACTTTAGACTTTAGCGATGCAGCACGGAGACAAGTACCTATAGTCACGATCGAAGCTGTGTCTCTGGCGCTGTAAGGCACCTGCTATGTGGTGGAGGGGTGAGGGGGTGGAGGGGAGGAGAGGAGAGGGGAGGGGAGGAGGGAGGATGGATGGTGTTCTGTGGGTTCTGTGGGGAACTGCAGACCTGCCCTGGACGGGCCTATTCCATACACCTACCACCCACTGTGTGAAAAAGTTGCCCCTCAAGTTCCTATTAAATTTAGCCCCTCTAACCTTAAACCTATGTCCTCTGGTTCTTGATTCCCCTACTCTGGGTAAAAGACTCTGCGTGTAACTTGTCTATTCCCTTGATGACATTAAACACCGGTGGCATGGTGGTGCAGCGGTAGAGTTGCTGCCTTACAGCGCCAGAGACACAGCTTCGATCGTGACTATGGGTACTATCTGTATGGAGTTTGTACGTTCACCCATGACCTGCTTGGGTTTTCTCCTGGTGCACCGATTTCCTTCCTCAATCCAAAGGCGTATGAGGTTTGTTCGTTAATTGGTATAATTACAAATTGTCACAAATGAGTAGGATAGTGTTAGCGTGTCGAGGTCGCTGGTCGCCACATATTTGGTGAGCCGAAGGGCCTGTTTCCGTGCTGTATCTCTGAACTAAACTCAACGAAACCTCTTAAAGATCACCCCTCAACCTCGTGCGCTTCACAGAATATAGTCCTACCCTGCTGTAGCTCAGGCTCTTGTATCCTGAACATCCTGAAAAATCTTCTCCCCACTCTTTCCAGCATAATGCCATCTTTCCTTAATCCTCTCCCTCAGGGAGGTGAAGGGATGGAATTCACTATGGGAGGGGCTCACCGGGAGGCTGATGTTGTCCATATAAACCTGTCTGTTTTGCCCATTCTCAATAAACGTACACCTCCAGATTCAGGGACAGTTTCTTCCCAGCTGTTATCAGGCAACTGAACCATCCTATCACCAACTAAAGAGTGGTCCTGAGCTACCATCTACCTCACAGGAGACCCTTGGACTATCTTTAATCAGACTTTACTGGACTTTATCTTGCACTAAACGTCATTCCCTTTATCTATATAATTAAAAGTCTAATCTTGACCACTTTCTGTTTTCGCTGTATATTGATTTTAGAAAAAACGCTATCACTTACGGCTGTGATTTTTGGCCATCTTACTCAGAGTCCCCCTCCGCTCATCAGGGCAAGAGGATTTTTCACATCGATGAAAAATAAAATACTTATTAATGTTTAAAAAATGTTGAGATTCCCTCTCCTGTCAATCACGCCATGAAAGCCCTGCCCCTTCCGGTGGGAGGGGAGGGACTATAAAACCCAGAAGTATGGGCATGGCTCAGTCTCTGCAAGATGGGGGAGGGAGAAGTCATGATTCTCAGTCTCAGTTGTGAATCAACTGAACACACTGAATTTTCTACTGAACTGTGAGTGTGGTTTTATGTGGTTTTTATGGTGGTGTTATGGTGGTTTTACCCTGCTTCAAATGGTACGAATTGCACTTGAATTTGGTGGCCTTGTACCCAGCTTGAAATGGTATGAAACTGCATATGAATTTGGTGGCCTTCCACCCTGCTTGAAGTGGTATGAAACGGCATATGAATTTGGTGGCCTTCCACCCTGCTTGAAGTGGTATGAAACTGCATTTGAATTTGGTGGCCTTGCACCTTGCTTGAAGTGGTATGAAACTGCATTTGAATTTGGTGGCCTTGCACCCTGCTTGAAATGGTATGAATTGGTGCACATGACAATAAATTAAACTAAACTTAAAAATACTAAACTGAACTCTGGTCCACTCCTGTAAACATTGTGACATGACACAGAATCGAGATGTTCTGTACACTCCTACACATCCCCAGTCTGGACCTTAGACACAAAATGCTGTAATAACTGAGCGGGGACAGGCAGCATCTCTGGAGGAATGAATGGGTGACATTTCGGGATTAGACCCTTCTTCAGATTGGAGTCTGAAGAAGGATCTTGACCCAAAACGTCACCCATCCCTTCTCTCCAGAGATGCTGCCTGCCCCGCTGAGTTACTCCAGCATTATGTGTCTATCTTCAGTTTAAACCAGCATCTGCAGTTCCTTCCTACCCAGTCCGGACTTTATCAGCTTGGCATTGACACCAGGTCAATTGAACAATGGGGTTGGTCACGCTGAGGGTGTGGAGTGTGGAGCATTGGCCCACTCCCACATTCCCCAGCAGGGATCAGCACACTTCTGCTGCATCCAGGTGGTCAGGAGAGTCAAGGATAGAAACAAAGAACCACAGATGCTGGTTAATACACAAAAGGACACAAATGGACAGGTGACGTTTCAGGTCGAGACCCTTTTCCTGACTAATTGTAGAGGGGTGAGGGGGGTGGGGGGGAGAGTAGAAAGCTGGAAAGGGGGGAGGGGGATGGGGAAGAGTAGAAAGCTGGAAGGGGGGGGGGGGAAGAGTAGAAAGAGGGGAGAGGCAGGACAAAGTGAGGTAGGTCGTTGTTGTTTGTTTGACAGCCAGATTGGAACAAAGGCCAGAGATAAGAAAGAAAGATGTGAGACAGGTTTGAAGAATTGCAGATTGTAAAGCCAGAAAGTTTTATTGTCATATCTATGGAAACAGAATAATGACATTCTTCCTGGAAGCAGCACAACAGGTTTGTGACAAAGATCTCAATATATTATATAATATAATAAATAAACATAGAAAAATAAAGTTGAATATTATTTTTAAAAGACAATCGAATGCTAAACAAAACAAAGCTCAAAGTCCCGAGTGCAACCCAAGCAGTTTGTAGAAGCAAGGAACTGCAGATGCTGTTTTTTTTAAAAAAAGATACAAAGTGCTGGAGTAACTCAGATCAGGCTGCAGCTCTGAAGATATAGATAAGTGTCGCTTTGACTCGGGACCCTTCTTTAAGTCTGAAATGTTGCTCATCCATGTTCTCCAGAGATGTTGCCTGACCCGTTGAGTACTTCCAGCACTTTGTGTAGTTTATAACAAATCCGAATCTGCAGTTTGCTGTTTCTACTAAATGTTAATCCACAGTGCATGGAAACGGGCAATATTGTCTCGATCTTCTTTTAGACATTTTATTGGTAGATTACGTATAAGTTATGCAGTGTCTGGTATATGAGTCTTTGTGCCAGCAATGCTGCAGCAAGTGAGGTTTCCACTGCACCTGCACCAATAAACTTGTTTAACTCGCACTGAATCCCCCTCGGTGTGCGGGGTGGCGATGGTTTCGAGGCTGTGAAGTGGTGCTGCCCTCTGTTGGTGAGGCTGGAGAGTGCAGACAGCTCCCTCCCTCTACGATACATACGATAGAACTCTATCCCAGGGCGGAAATTGATTTGCCAACAGTCATAAAACACAAGATACATGAAACATGAAATTAAAGTGACGAGTGGAAAGGATTGGGGATGTGCAAAGATTGGGGAGGGGGTGGAGAGGTCAATGAACCATTGAAAGTTCATGTACATCACATCCACTACCCTGCCCTCATCGATACACTTGTATACACCAAGAATAGTTTGGTGACTACTGGAGAGACAATTGACGGCACGGAAAGAGGGCACCCGGGACAGGCTGGGTTAGCACCCCAGTCTTTGTCTTTCGTTAGAAAGTCACCCAACAAAGCTACGGAAAGGCCCAATGAACCACCATGGCCTAAAAATCCATCAGGCGAGAATGGAATGTCCGGAAAAGGAGAAAGAGGTGCAGCGCACAGGCCTTGAACCTGGTGAGACGCAGGAGGAGCCCGGCTAGGACTCGCCCCTCAGAGCCCAGTCCCTCCACGCACTAGAATCTATCAACCCCTGCAGAGTAGCTATTAAGATGGCTGATCCGTGGGCGGTTGCTGCTGGGATGCAAGTCGGGGCCTGATCAATCCCGGCTGGGTCGCCTGGGCGAGGGTGTCTGATGTTGTGAGACCCGAAACACTCGTGACCCCAGATCACGTCCCAGCGCATCTAGAAGATGTATATTTTTCACGTTACCTCTTCAAGGATGCAGCTCTCTGTGCACTGAGCTCTCCCATAGCTTGTGCCCTCGATCCGATGGGAATCGCGTTGAGACCGCCGGGGCTGTGAGCTCCGTTACTGCCTGCCAGTGGCTCCCACTGAGACTGCAGCCTGGCGACTGAACCGGGGCTTCTTACTGGGCTAGTAACCTGCAGTGAGATCAACTCCCACTCTACGGCTAGAGGGCACGGCTTAACGTTGAGATGAGCAAAGTTTAAAACAGATGCGCGGGGCAGATTTTTTTGCAAGGAACTGCAGAGGCTGGTTAATACACAAAAAGACACAATGTGCTGGGGTAACTCAGCTGGGCAGGCAACATCTCTGCCTAACATGGATCTGTGACCATTTGGATTGAAACCCTTCTTCAGACAGGGAGCGGTGCCTGGAACACACTGCCGAGGGGTGGTGGTGGCGGCTGATAGATTAGATATGTCATCTAGATATCTTTGATAATATACTTATAATGTAGATGTAATATAACATATATGTGTAGGAAGGAACTGCAGATGCTGGTTTAAACCGAAGATAGACACAAAAAGCTGGAGTAACTCAGCGGGACAGACAGCATCTCTGGTGAGAAGGAATGGGTGACGTTTCGGGTTGAGACCCTTCTTCAGACAGGTTAGGAATAAGGGAAACTTGATGGAGATGGTGATGTGGAGAGATAAAGAACAATGAATGAAAAATATGCAAAAAAGTAGTGATGATAAAGGAAACAGGCCATTGTTCCCATTGTTCCCGGAAGATTGCTCCCGATGTTGGGGAAGTCCAGGACAAGGGGTCACAGCTTAAGAATAAGGGGGAAATCCTTTAAAACCGAGATGAGAAGAACTTTTTTCACACAGAGAGTGGTGAATCTCTGGAACTCCCTGCCACAGAGGGTAGTCGAGGCCAGTTCATTGGCTATATTTAAGAGGGAGTTAGATGTGGCCATTGTGGCTAAGGGGATCAGAGGGTATGGAGAGAAGGCAGGTACGGGATACTGAGTTGGATGATCAGCCATGATCATATTGAATGGCGGTGCAGGCTCGAAGGGCCGAATGGCCTACTCCTGCACCTAATTTCTATGTTTCTATGTTTCTATGTTCACCCTACAAACAGCTAACAATGGCCTGTTTCCTTTATAAATTCAATTTCAATTTCCAATTTAAAAACTTTATTGGCATGATAAAAAAACATTGTTATATTGCCAAAGTATAAAACATGACATACATGTTTAAAATGCATGTATAAATACAAGTATACAGTGCATGGATAGATATGTCCCTGTACATAAACTCGCAATAGGCCTATAGCCCTTTATTGATTGCTACACGTTCTTGCAGTTGTAAGCAGTACAACACAATAGCAAGTTTAGCAATTCAATATTAATTTCTTAGTGTTAGTTAATGTCAATTAGTGTGTGCGTACATATGTGCATGTTGGTCATTCACCGTCTCTCAGGTTATGGCATGCTGTTACGTATTGTGCACTAAGATTGTTACTTTTTCGCATATCTCATTCATTGTTCTTTATCTCTGGGATTGCCTGAAGTAAAATAAATCAATATTCATACCACTGGGCTGTAAGCTGCCCAAGTGAAGATTGAGATGCTGTTCCTCCAATTTGCGTTTAGCTTCACTCTGAAGTTGGGGGAGACCTAGGACCGAAAGGTCTGTGTGGGAATGGGAAGCAGAATTAAAGTGTCCAGCAACTGGGATATCAAGTTGGTTCATGCAGGCTGAGCGAAGGTGTTCAGCGAAACAATTACCCAGTCTGTGTTTGGTCTCGCCAATGTATAAGAGTCCACATATTGAACAATGGATACAGTAGATGAGGCTGGTGGAGGTGCAAGTGAACCTCCGCCTAACCTGAAAGGACTGTCAGGGTCCCTGGACAGAGTCGAGGGAGGAGGTATAGGGACCAGTGTTGCATCTTCCGTGGTGACAGGGGAAGGTACCTGTAGAGGGGGTGGGAAGGGATGAGTTAACCAGGGAGTTGCGGAGGGAACGGTCTCTGTGAGTGGCAGAAAGGGGTTGAGATGAGAAAATGGGGTTAGTGGGGGGGATCCCGTTGGAGATGGCGGATATTTCGGAGGATTATGTGTTGTAGGCGACGGCTGATGAATTTGATGAAGTCCATGAGTTCTGCATGGGTGCAAGAGGTAGCACCGATGCAGTCATTAATGTAATGGAGTTGGGGGATAGAGCCAGTGTACGCCTGGAACAGGGATTGTTCAACGTACCCTACAAAGAGGCAGGCATAGCTGGGGCCCATGCTGGTGCCCTTGGCTGCGACTTGGACTTGGAGGAAATGGAAGGAGTCAAAGAAGAAGTTGTTGAGGGTGACCTCAGGTAGATGAGTTAGTCTTGCCATCATGTTCGGCACAGACATTGTGGTCCAAAGGGCCTGTCTCTGTGCTACACTGTTGTATGCAATCCCCATTCCCTGCACATTCCCAATCCCTGCACATTCCCAATCCCTGCACATTCCCATTCCCTGCACATTCCCCATTCCCAGCTTGTTCCCCCTTCCCTATACATCGCTTTGTTGGAGCAGTGCCACGGGGCCCGGATTGCGTTGTCCTGGACCTGCCTTCACAGGTACTGACCTCTCCACAGTGCAGGTGCTGCCTCATGAAGGCAGCCAGCATCATCACTGTCCCACACCACCCTGGCCACATTTCAATCTCTTTGCTCGGGAAGAAGGTGCAGGAGCCTGAAAGCCGTGAACAAGTTCAGGAACAGCTTCTCCCCGAAAACCATCTGCCTCTTGAACAATGCACAACACTAATTGAACTATAAACTATGGCCTCTCTTGGCTACACTAAAGACTGTGCTTTTTTGCATTAGTATTGGAGTTACTAATTTATTTTTGTTTATTGTATGTTATCTATGAATGTTGTACTTATAGGCCTGCTAACATCGGGAAGATTTGACAGGAGTCTGAAAACCATGACCTCCAAGTCTGTAACTGACATTATAAATAATGCTGTAACACTATTCTGCACTCTGTATGTTTCTCTTTGCACTACATGTTGTACTTGTGTGTGGTGTGATTGCACTCGGCTATGGTATGATTTGGAGATAGACACAAAAAGCTGGAGTACCTCAGCAGGTCTGGCAGCATCCCTGGAGAACATGTGTTTAAGAAGGAACTGCAGTTGCTGGAAAATCGAAGGTAGACAAAAGTGCTGGAGAAACGTTTCGGGCTGAAACCCTTCTTCAGACTGATGTGGCCCGAAACGTTACCTATTTTCTTCGCTCCATAGATGCTGCTGCACCCGCTGAGTTTCTCCAGCACTTTTGTCTACCCTGGAGAACATGGATAGGCGATGTTTCGGGACGGGAGCCTTCTTCAGACTCTGCCTCTCTGGCCTGTAATGGCAGCCAGCCCCAGCAGATGGCAGCCTTGGCCCAGGGCACAGTTAGGTTAGTTGATCATCGCCCTGCCTGCTGTGAGTCACCTCCACAAAGTTTTTAAACTTTATTTGGCCAAATCCACAGCTAAGGCAGACTGTGTCGATTTCCCGCTCCTTCATTTGTCCATATTGGAGCAGAATTAGGCCATTCGGCCCATCAAGTAGGAATGTTACAAGTTTTTGAGATTAAAAAAAAATCAAGCCTGTAATTTATCCCATCAGATACAGCATAAAAAAGAAGTTTAATTTGATACCTAATTCACTTTCATATCTTCAGTATTAAAAAAGTTATGGTTATATTCATACTTGGAAATTAACATCTTGTTCCATATTGATTTTCCATTGACTTAACACAAAAGCTGTGATCGAGGATGGCCAAAAGCCCATAACTTTCTTAAAAATTAAGAGAACTGAATGAAATTTTCAGTTATTGTAGATTGAAGCGTCCTGAAACAAATATGAAACATCTTACTTGGATGACCTGAAATTAAAGCATATAATTTGTTAGTTACCTAATTGTAGCTAATTACAAAATTGACCGTTGTGACTGAAATAGTCATAAACACCCAGACTGCCTTGATAATTCAAAAATGTGACATTCTCAAGATCAGAACTTTAATATTATATGCTGTAAGTCCGTAACAGACAGGTAAAGAAATTGCAATTTCTAGCAAAAGACCAAGTCTTTATGGCGAAGATCAGCTGCTAGCTGGTACATTGGCATAATCAGTAGCATCATCATACTAAGCAACTCTGTACACCTTGTTTTTCCTCAACTTTTCAATTTTGGCATTGTAAACTACAAGTTTTTGCTTTTCAAACCACGCATGACATGCCTTTCTGCCCACTACTTTCCCATTAAGAATGTCCTGTAGATCATCACATTTGGAGTAGTCCAAATTCAGATAATCTCTGCGAATGCTGTCTAAATCAGTCTCTTTTGCTGGGCATTTGGATTGACAATTTTGCATTTCTTCTTCGGAGACATCTATTTAAAATGTAAAGAAAAAAAAACACTGAACAGCATTAATAGAAACAAGCTATTAGTTGCAGTTTTGGGGAAAAACAGGTAGAAATTATAAAGTTAAACGCTAAAACAAATAATAAATACCCAACAAAAAATTCATGTTCATCAGTTTCATCAAATCAATTAAATTCATCTAATCAATTAAATTCATCTAAATTCAATTTCTAGATCTAAACATCTATCCATTTCTTAAGAAAAGGCAAAAAAATTTAAATAGCTTAAGTATCCAAATAACAAATAACAAACTGAACCCATTCACACAAGAATTCACAATATAACATGATTTTTAAATCTCAGTCATGAATTTATATGCCAAATGGAAGGAATTTAATGTTTAATTCCCATAAATTAATCCAGAAACATCCACTCTCAAGATAATCAAAATCATTATTTTTTGCACAATACATCTGACTAAAACTGTACTGTGGATATTTAAAAAAAAAAAGAATTTGAATATCTTGAGAGTGGATGTTTCTGGAATGTGATCGATTGGAATGTTGCCGTTGCCATAAATTTTAAGCCCCTATCGGCAGGCAAGACATGGCCGATTCGTATGGGGACCTAAGTAACATTTGTCGCATCATAAGAGTAAAATGAAGCCACACCAAAAAGCAAGATAATATGTTAAATAAACGACATACCTTTTGTTTGGTCCTGATATTGCGATCCGTGATATTGAAGGCGTTAGAAGTCGCGTTTAACTTCAATGCAGCGATTAAATCGTCCAGCAATTAAAAAAAAAACCAGGAAAGGAAGCTTGAACGATTTTACTTCATCAGCTAGCAGTCCGAGGAAATCCCTCTCTGACAACCAATACAAACCTGCATTTTAATCCCGCCCCCCCAAAGCCTCCGGAATCGCACGCACAGACAGTGGCAGATCTACAACACCGCTGATGGTAGGTTTTGTAACAACGCTACATCAAGTGTACTCCGCCGTTCAATCACGGCTGATCTCTCCCAACCACATTCTCCTGCCTTCTCCTCATAACCCCTTACACCTTTATTAATCAAGATTCTGTCAATCTCTGCCTTAACAATATCCATTGACTTGGCCTTCATAGCCTTCTGTGGCATCAGTGAACCAGGTGACTTCACCCTTCTTCCTTCTGGAGAAACATCACCTATCCATGTTCTTCAGAGATATTGTCTGACCTGCTGAGTTACTCCAGCACTTTGTGTCTTTTTTAATTGAATACAGAAGTTGGGGCATTATGTTGCCGTTGCCATAAATTGTACAAGATGTTGTACAAGATGTTGGTGAGGCTGCATTTGGAGTATTGTGTTCAGTTTTAGTCACCCTTGCATGGAAAGATGCCATTAAGCTGGGACGGGTGCAGAGGAGATTTACGAGAATGCCAGGACTCGGGGGCTGGATCTATAGGGAGAGGTGGAGCAGGCTAGGACATTATTGCCTGGAGTGTAGGATGCTGGGAGGTGATCGTATTGAGGTGTACAACAAGGGGGATAGATCGGGTGAATGTACAGTCTTTTTCTCAGGGTAGGGGAATCAAGAATTAGTGGGCATAGGTTTATCGTGAGGAAAGGTTTAATGAGAACCTGAGGGGCAACTTTTTCACACAGTGAGTTGTGGGTATATGGAACAAACTGCCAGAGGGGATTGTTCAGGCAGGTACTATAACACCATTTAATAGACCCTTGGACAGGAACATGGAAAGGAAATGTTTAGGAATATGGGCCAGGTGAGGGCATAAGGGTCTAGTGCAGACAGTCAGCATTGTTTTTTCCCCAATATCGTTTAAATACAAGACAGCTTTTTTTCCTACTTGTGACTTTCCAATGTAACTTTTATTTAATTCTCTAGTTCCCAATCAAAATCAAAATTGCGTTATAACAAATTTGGCATGCATTATACAAATAGAGTTCCTAATTCTTTGCTTGTGTTATTTCTGATTTGTATGCTGGTAAAACATGTTCTAGCAGAATGACTTGTAGATGCCTTTGACTCAATTATGTACAATCCACTTGTCAGGACCAGATGACAACAACTAAATCTCAGGCACCTCCTGTGGTTTCCATATTGACCTCATCAACCACTTCAATACCAATAGCACTGTGTGGAGGGAAGTCATCTTCCCCTGCCCATAGATCATAGAACAGTACAGCACAGAGACAGGTCTTTTGGCCCACAATGTCTGTGCTGAACATGACGCCAAGACCAGCTCCTATCTGCCTGCACTTAATACACAACATAATACACACCCATTCTCTGCATACCCATGTGCTTATCCAAAAGTCTCTGAAATATAACTATCACATCTGCTTACACCACCACTCCCAGGAAGAACCAAGTTGCAATTTTTTATCTGGCCATGCCTTTTCCTCGCTGACAAATGGACTGAAGGTTTCCCTGAAGAACCCCAGCTGCCTGACTTTTTAAGAAGCTGCAGTACCAGTCCCTTTAAGAAGGATCCCTTTTACAAGGATGTTGCTAGGACTAGAGGGTGTGAGCTATAGGGAGAGGTTGAGTAGGCTGGGTCTATATTCCTTGGAGCGCAGGAGGATGAGGGGTATACAAAATCATGAGAATAGATCGGGTAGATCAAGGGTTCACAACCTGCGGTAAATCTACCCCCAGGGGGTAAATTTGTTGATTCTGGATTTGTACATATTTTTTCTCATTGACTGACTGTGTTTGGTTTTGGTGTACCAGTTCATCATTAGTTGTTCATAAATAAGTGAAATAACATTGCTATATGCTATTAAAGTTGCCAGCGGTAAACGTGACGAAAAAAGTTGTGAACCCCTGGGGTAGATGCACAGACAGAGTCTCTTGCCCAGAGTAGGGGAATCGAGAACCTGAGGACACGGGGTCAAGGGGAAGGGGAAAAGATTGAATAGGAATCCGAGGGGTAACTTTTTCACACAAAGGGTGGTGGGTGTATGGAACAAGCTGCCAGAGGAGGTAGTTGAGGCTGGGACTATCCATCCCATCGTTTAAGAAACAGTTAAACAGGTGCATGGATAGGACAGGTATGGAGGGATATGGATCAAGCGCAGGCAGGTGGGACTAGTGTAGTTGGGACATTGCTGGGCGGTGTGGGCGAGTTGGGCCGAGTGGCCCGTTTCCACACTGTATCACTCTGTGACTAAGCTGTGGTGCCTGTCTCTTTAAGCACGTCCTGCTACCTGTCCCCGTCCCAATGTAGAACTACAACTCCCATAATGCACCGCACCACACCACAAACCAAACTACTCATTCAGGTGTCAAATTAACGTTCTAAACTTTATATTGATAGCGATGGGAAACAGGTATTAAAATCGAAAAGCAGGACCTCCTCGTTTAAAACATATTCATTTAAAAACTGTCCAGCGTTACTATACGTTGCATCCGGTTAGGACGAGTCCATGTGGATGGGTTGCTGAAGGGGTGCAACCACTTACATGGGCCCTGGGTTCGGCCGTTATTCCGGTTTTGCGAACCGACTACATTCACACCAATATAATCGAATATTAAAAAACAATGGTGGTTATAAACCTGTGGCGTATTTGACTGAGAACCCAGTTATTTGGCATTGGGTGAGGCTGAACATCCCCCCATCACTAGTTTGGGGTCGGGAGGGTGGGCGTCCGGCTGAGGGCGCGCTCCCGGCGGTGGCGGGCGGGCACGCGCACTGGGGACAGGCGCGCGACACGGAGCGGGAGCGAGCGGCGCCTTCACCCCCCCCCCCCCTCCTCACCCCCCGGAGCCGCCTCGTCCGTCAGCAGCGGAGCTCGGCCCTGGGTCGCCGCCACCGCCGCCGCCGCCGCACACAGGTAGGGCCGGGGGTCGTGCGGGGCCCGGGGGGGTCGAGGGTGGGGGAGGGGGAGGGAGTGGTGACTGGGCCCAGTGCCGGGTGCAGTGAGTGAGGGGCCCGGGGCGGGGGGTGAGGGGCGAGGAGCGGCTGTTGTCTGGCCCGGGGGAGGGGGCGCGGGTGACTGAGGAGGGGAGTGGGATGGCGGCGCTCGGGGAGGCCGGGTGACGGGTCGGATGGGTGGGGAGTTCCCGGGGGGGGGAGGCGGCGAGTATTTCAGGTCTAGGGGGTGTACGAGCCTCTTGGGGTGGGGTACGAGGGAGGGGGTTGTGCGTGTATTCCGAGCCCGCGGGTCTGTCTGTGGTGGCGGTGGGGGGCCGCCGCGCCTACCTAGATTTAGTTTAGGGGGGAGAGTAAGTGTGAGTTTCTGAGAGCGGAGCGGGAGAAGGGGGGCGATGCCTGGGTTTGTGTGGTAGGGGGAGTATTGAGGAGAGGGAGGCTGATGATGTCAGTGTATTGGGGAGAGGGCCGATGCTTGGGATTGTAGATTGGAGGGGGGGGGGGGGGGGTGTAGAGGAGAGAGGGACAGTACTGGGGAGAGGAGGAGGAGGGGGGGGGGGGGGGGGGAAGTGTTACTTGTGATAGGGGGTGCTGATTTGTGAGATTGGGCGAGGTCTGTATCCCAGATCAAACACGGGGGCCATGTCTGCGATTGCTTGGGGAGTGTGTGGTTCAGTAGTACCCCAGACCGGGGAGATAGGTGGGTGCTTGTGGATACCTGGGTTTGGGGGTGTACAGACCACTGAGAGTGGGCCGGGGTGTGTGTATGTGTAACCCAGACTGGATAATGGAGGGAATGTCTGGTATTGTATCGGGGGGGAGGGGGAAAGACAGATGCGGATTGCCAGAGAGAGATGGTTGCGTGCGGCTGGGAGGGGGTGCAGGTTCTTGGGTCTGGGTGAGAAAGGGCGATGTGTGTGCCCGGGCCTCCTCCACCTATTTTCTATGAGAGTGGGGATGGGAGTGTGCTTGTGTTCAGTATGGGAGAGGGTGGGTGATTGCTTGCCTGGCTTTGGGGTAGGAGTTGAACGTGTACCTCGGGTCAAGGGCTGTGGGGGAGAGGGGAGTGTGTACCCCTGGGTGTGGGGGGGGGGGGGGCACGGTGTTTCTACCCCAGGTCTGAGGCCGGGGGGGGGGGGCGGTGGTAAGTTTTGACCCTGGGTCAGGGGCTGTGGGGATGGGGAGTGTGTAATATTGGGGCAGGGACTGTGTGCGAGCAGGGAGTGCGTACCCTGGGTCTGAGGGAGCGGGGAGTCAGATGCATGGAGGGGTGCGCTGAGTGTGCAATGTTATTGATGGGACGGGGGTGGATTTTGAGGTGAGCTGTCATTTCACTGGTGGTGGTGTCCGGGGTGGGTTGATTCGGGTGCAGTGGGGGGGCTGGGACAGTGGCAGTAACTCCAGGGCCACAGTGCTGGGCTGCCCAAGGCCTGGCTGCCTTATGTCTGGTCACAGTGCACCAACTGTCCCTGGTTTGTGCCGTTCCTGCCTGTGTGGTGGCAACAGGTGTGAGGAAAGCTCCAGTCTTGACGTGCAATAGTCCCCAGAATAAAACGATGTGCCAAGGCTGTTTGTTTAGGAGACGTCATTCATTACCAGAACCCGAGGGGTGGTGGTAATTGAATGAATATATGTGTGCGTTGGCCTTGCCTGTTGCTTCCTGATGCATCGGAGAAGGAAAAGATTCTGCCTTTCCATAACCACATAATTCTTGCTTTTACTGGGGTAGGAAAAACGACAAAATGTGGTTAAAGCTTATTTTTGGCATTAATCAAATGACTGTTTACATTGAATGATGGAGTGCTGCATCTCTCAGCTTTGCTTATCGATCTGTAAACAAAATAGGATTTCAAATTAAATCAGCAGTTCCTTGTTCCTAGGATTTTAAATTGCCTACTTTACAATTCCTAAAATCAAAAATCTCAGACCCTTCTCACTTTGTGTGAGGTTAGGAATCTGTTGTTGTTATTGTTGTTTGCT
The DNA here is from genome assembly GCF_010909765.2 of Amblyraja radiata. Lineage (NCBI taxonomy): Eukaryota > Metazoa > Chordata > Chondrichthyes > Rajiformes > Rajidae > Amblyraja > Amblyraja radiata. The sequence continues at coordinate 27,743,076 of NC_045972.1, read as the reverse complement.
GAGGTTTTTATCTTCTGAACTATCAGTCTTTTTAAGTATTAATGTGGGACAAATATATTGGAGTAATATTGATCGTGAAGGTTTCTGAACTTTGAGTCTTCCCGAGGGCAGGATTTGATTTCGATGTTGTGGAATGCTGTTGTGGTTTGCCGTGGCTGGCGAGCATTCTTGCGGTGTGATCTCACAAGGTGTAGACTTTCATGCTTTGAGAGTGGTCCTTGTTTAGAGATGAATTGACAACCTCCTGCCTCTAACCCCAACCCCCAGCAGATTTACAAATTCCACTTGCATTACCTTGGTTTAGAAAATCGAGTTTGAGTTTAATTTATTGTCACATGTACCAAGGTACAGTGAAAAGCTTTTGTTGCATGCTAACCAGTCGGTGGAAAGACAATACATGAGTACAATCGAGGCATCCACAGTGTACATGATAAAATAAATTACGTGAATTATTATCACATATAGTCTGAGGTTCTCCAATGAGGTGGATTGTAGCTCAGGAATGCTCTCTAGCTGTTGGTGGGATGGGAACTAGTAAAGTTTTCGATATATAATCCAGAGCGAGGCGATGAATCGACGTTCAAAATTCTTACAAGGATTGACATGGGTAAGGAATGTGGAATGGGGCGTCACAGTTTCAAAGTGAGGGGTCTCTAATTTAGGACTGAAATGGAAATGTCTTTACCCAGAGAGGTATTTCTTGGGTATAGAGGGCAGAAACAGACCCTTCAGCCCTACTTGTCCATGCCGACCAAGTTGCTTAACCAAGCTAGTCTCAATTGCCTGCATCGGGCCCATATCCGTCCACACCTTACTGACTGGCCTGGTTTGTGAACTCTAACACACAGGAACAAAGAAGATTGCAGTGAGTGATGGACACTGTCCCATCCTTCACTGGTACTGACATCCCCACCATCGAAGGGATCTACAGGTGCCCCAACCTCAGTAAGGCAGCCAGTATCGTCAGAAACCCACACCAACCTGTCTATGCTACTAATGGGAGAAGGTATAGGAGCCTCAGAAGGCAGTGAAGGCCAATTCTCTGCCTCACAAGGCAGTGGAGGCCAATTCTCTGGATGCTTTCAAGAGAGGGTTAGATAGAGCTCTTAAAGATAGCGGAGTCAAGGGATATGGGGAGAAGGCAGGAACGGGGTACTGATTGTGGATGATCAGCCATGATCACAGTGAATGGCAGTGCTGGTTCGAATGGGTGAATGGCCTACTCCTGCACCTATTGTCTATTGAGCCTGAAAAGCATGACCTGCAGGTTCAAGACCAGCTTCTTCCCAGTAACTATCAGGGTCTTGAACACTGCACAACACTAACGTCAATGACTGTGAATGTCAATGGACTGTGTCTTTGGATGCTCTTTTGACCTCGACTGTGCACTATTATGGTTATATAGTTTTGTTTAGTGATGCAGCGTGGAAACAGGCCCTTCGGCCCACCGTGCCGACCAGCAATCCACGTATACTAGCACCCTACACACGAGGGAAAATGTACAATTTTACCAAAGCCAATTAACCTACAAACCTGTATATGTTTGGGGTGTGGGAGGAAACTGGAGCACCCGCAGTAAACCCATGCAGTCACGGGGCGAACGAATAAACTCCGTACAGACGGCACTCATAGTTAGGGCTGAACACGGGTCTCTGGCGCTGTAAGGCAGCAACTCTACTGCTGCATCACTGTGCTGCCACTTACTATTACAGTCATTAATTGAATGTTAGATTGTTATATATTTGCGATTTATTGTCTTTATGGGCTTGTTAAACTGCAGCAAGTGAGAATTTAATTGTTCTGTTGTCGGTACATATGACAATTAAACACTCTTGACTCTCTCTCCATGCTCTATGAACCCTAACCTTGTGCGGGGAACCCCCTTGACATTAAAAGCGCGGATTGTGACAGGTTGCTGTGGACGGGAGCCAGGGCTAAGTGGGTACTGTCCTCTTGCTGTGGAAAGTCAGGGGCAGGACACATGCCAGCTTCTGTGTTTATAGAAGTGATTTAGCAGTACCTTTGCCATTCCCACAGTGGAAAGTTTTGCTAATAAATTCCAAACCTCATAAAAAATACCGTAGAATATTGTTGAACAGGACGGTGCCTTTGGCCTGGTTCTCTGCAGGGGATGTGTGGTGTAACCAATGTCCAGGCTTGCTCCTCAATATACGAGGTTGGCAGTGTTACCAGACACGTCTAAAGTTTGAGGGCTGATCGCTGGAGGATAGGTGCAACGAGCCTCAGGGGCAGTGATTGGGTGCCAGTGAGGAGCAGCTGGTGTGACTGGGCATTCCTCTGCCCCAGGTGCTTGCTTCATGTCCAGCGGCACAATCCGAAGGCTAAATGTGTTGGCCGACACTCCAGACCAGCAGGGTTGGGAGCGCTGCACCGTCTGCCATACCATTTCTCACATGAGTACAGATGCTCCCCGATTTACGATGCTTTCACTTGCGATATTTCAACTTTATGATCGGCAAAGGCAGCGAGCCGCACGCCACGTCCAGTCACGTGATCGCAATGTATCGCAATGCGTTTTCCACTTGCGATAATTTATTTTTACGTTGGGTTTATCGGAACGTAACCCCATCGTAGATCAAGAAGCAGCTGTAGTTAAAACTGATGTTCAGAATTATAGAAACATAGAAAATAGGTGCAGGAGTAGGCCATTCGGCCCTTCGAGCCTGCACCGCCATTCAATATGATCATGGCTGATCATCCAACTCGGTATCCTGTACCTGCCTTCTCTCCATACCCCCTGATCTCTTTAGCTACAAGGGCCTCATCTAACTCCCTCTTAAATATAGCCAATGAACTGGCCTCAACTACCTTCTGTGGAAGAGAGTTCCAGAGATTCACCACTCTCTGTGTGAAGAATTGACAAGACACCACAAACGCTGGAATCTTGAGCAAAACAAAGTGCTAGAGGAACTCAACAGGTCAGGCAGCATCTGTGGAGGGAATGGACAGATGACATTTTGGTCATATTGCTTCAGTCGACATTTGTGCAGATACTCTATTAAACAATGCAACAAACACCCTTTAATATTTTTAGCTTCCAGCTATCCAAACTCCATTTTTAGGTGTTGAACAGAACTTTGTATTTGAAAGCAACTTGTTGTTTCACCGAGAGACTGAAAGGTGGTTGGAGTGAATCACTTATTCGGTTATTACGGATAAACGGCAATAACAGATACCCCCTCCCCCCATGGTCCGTAATAATGAAGGTTATGTGTAATGCGACCAAAGGCACTGCCAACAGAAGATCCTAGTTGCTGAGATTAGTTTGTATTATTCAAGAGCCGGACGGTTGCTGGGAAGTCATTTGTCCATCTCTGAAGTGCATTAATGGCTCCGTGTGTAATTGCTCATCTAAAGTTTGTGCCGTCTGCTCGGTGCTTACCACTCATTGGGGTGGATATGAGCCTCTGCTGGGAGCAGTGGCCTATGCCGTTGTGTGCCTGGCTTTGCCTGAGCTGGATCATCAATCTCACTGTCCTCCCACACCCTCGATCAGTGGGGAGTCGAGGTAAGAGTGTTTTATTGTCATATGTTCCACACTGAACAATGGCTTCCTATGCTGGCTTCCTTGTTGAGGCAGCAGCTCGTGTAGATCCCTTTGATGGAGTGGAGGTCAGTACCCGTGATAGACGGCAGTGTGTGCACGCCCAGGAATTTGAAGTTTTTGATTCCACCACCATCTTATCGATGAAGACAAGTTTGTAGATCCTCTGCCTTCCTCTTCTAAAGTCAACAATCAGTTCCTTGGTTTTACTGACGTTGAGAGCAAGGTTGTTTTGGCACTATTTGGTCAGTCGATCGATCTCTCTCCTTATACTCTACGTGTCGTCATTCGCAATTCATCAAACTGTGGTGTTGTTGGTGAATTTGAAGATGGAGTTGGAACTGTGCCCAGCTACACAGTCCTGAGTATAGAGTAAGTGGGGCTGGGACTTCTCTGTGAAGAGTTGAGCTGCTGCTCTCTGGAGATGGCCATCGCATCAAAGGCAGCAGTGGTCACCGTGCTACAGTGGGAGACTCGGCGTACGTACCGTCTCAGTCTCGGGTGGCATGGGGCAAATGTTCATGGCTGTCAGAAATCGATTGGCCAACGTCTCATCCGGCGGAACTGGGTGGATGATGTGGTGTCAGCCTGGCCTAGTGTGATGTTGAAGATCACAGCCTGCAGATGGTGGAGCAACGCTGAGGGGTGACGTGGACTTTCTAAAATAAGAGACAAAAGAGACCACAGATGCTGCACTCTCCAGCAAAATAGCTGCTGGAGGAAAACAGTGTTGGAAGAACTCAGCTGGCCAGGCAGCAGCAGGGAATGGACAGACGATGTTTCAGGTGAAGAAGGGTCCCAACCTGAAAGGTCGTCTGTCTATCCCCTCCACCGATGCTGTCTGATGCACTAAGTTCCTCCAGCACTTTGTGTTTTGCTCACAATTCCAGCATTTGCAGTTCCTTGTGTCTCTAAACTGCTGGAGGAACTCGACGGGTCAGGCAGCATCTGTGGAGGCAGAGGGATGTTTGACAGTTCGTCAAAGGCCTGCATGGGGAACGAGCGAAGTTACAGTAAAATTTGACGATTGACTAGCGTTGCATTTCCGCAGTCTGAGGGAATACTGCTTTCAACATCTGTTCTCCATAGAAAACAGCATGGATAAGCTTTATTCAGATAAAAGGTTTCTGGCGCTTTGGAGCCTCACATTCTGTTGTAATCTGAGTCTCATCAAAACCATTGTGTTTGTTTCTTTAATCATGGGCAAGTTCTATTTGATTTGGTTGCTCAGTAACCACCACGAGTTCCTACTTTACAGAGTTTCGGTCTTTGAAATCCTCCTCCACTGCATTCCTCCAATTCTTTTCCTTTATAGTTTAGTTTACAGATACAGCATGGAAAGAAGCCCTTCGACCCACCGAGTCCATGCTGACCATCGATCTATGGTTCCATGTTATCCCACTTTTTCATCCACTTCCTACACACTAGGGCAATTGATAGAGGGCCAAATAACCCACAAACCCGCACATCTTTGGGATGTGGGAAGAAACTAGACCACCCAGAGGAAACCCACGCATTCACAGGGAGAACATGCAAACTCCATACAGACGACAGGGGTCAGGATCAAACCTGGGTTTCTGGCACAGTGGGGTAACAGCTGTTGCTTGCCGCTGTTTATGCTGACTCTGTGAAGCATCTTGATTAATTTTATTGTATATGGGCTAGTTGTTCGGCGTGGACTTGGTGGGCCCGTTTCCGCGCTGTATCTCAAGTCTAAAGAGAACAGGTATCATGGAACATGCTGGGTCAGGCAGTTGTCAGGTCAGGCAGTTTGTGTGGAGAGAGAAACAGTTAACATTTCAGCTAGATAACCTCCAATTTGTACTGATAACCATTAAGCTACATTTTGAACAGATAACCTTTCCTGAGACTTTTGACCTACATTGTTACCTCATTCTCTCGGGGGATTTTGCCTTATCCATTTGTTTTAGTGATGGTTGGGGGATAAACGCATTAGAAATCTGCCAGCTCTTCGTTTTTACTTCTTTACCTGATCCTAGCCCTTGCCGTTATTGATGGAAGGGACGTGGACATCAGTGGAAAGGCCAACAGCTATTAACCTCATACCCAGTCACAACCTTTTCCTGTGGTGTCTACTCGGAAACCCAGCACCTCTGGCAGTGTAACATTCCTTAATTATTCTATGAAAGGAAGTTAATTGAACTGCACCTATTGTTTCGCAGTTTAAAAAAAGAAAGAAATGCGGCACAGTGGCTCAGCGGTAGAGTTGCTGCCTTACAGCGCCGGAGACCCAGGTTCGATCCTGACTGAATGGAGTTTGTACGTTCTCCCTGTGATCTCATCGGTTTTCTCTGGTCTCCCCCCACACTCCAAAGACCTACAAAATTTTAGGTTAATTTGCTTTGGTAAAATTGTAATTTGAAGGGCCTGTTTCCGCATTGCATGAGTCCCACCAAAAACATCGCCAATTCATTCCCTTAAGAATGCTCCTGACCCGAACTGTCACCTGTCCATTCCCTCCACTGATGCAGCCTGCCCCATTGAGTTCGTCCAGCACTTTGTGTTTGGCTCAGGTTTCAGCGCCTGCTGTCCCTCGTGTCTCTAGTTCAGTAAATGATGGGACCGTTTGATTTCAGTATCTATCGGAGGGATTTACAGAGGATTGTTGTAAGTTGGAACAAAAGATCAGATGTTCCAAAATCCTCCCTTTGTGTTGTTTTTACAAGTTGATATCTACTTTTATTTTGGTTTGTGCAATAATTAACTTCTGTGGCTTGAGAACATTGCGATGTGCAAGTATATCAGCCGGTTTCATCTTGTTCCATAGTGTTACTGCGCTGGTTGAGGGAGAGTGTGTGTAACTGAAGGAGGGTGTCTTTGAACAGTTGTATGCTTGGTCTGCAGACAGCAACAAGTTGCACAGCCTGGCATCGCACTGTGCATTTCTCAAAGCCCTGTCACAGATGGTTTTGTGGTTGGATTGTTTTCTCACGGGGTTTTAAAGCAAGACAAAGTCACAGAAAAGTTAGAAACAAGGAACTGCAGAAGCTGGTTTACATAAAAAGACACAGTGCTGGACTAACTCAGCGGTTCAGGCAGCATCTCTGAAGAACATGGATGGGTGACGTTTTGGGTTGGGATCCTTCGGTCTGAGATGTTGCCTGACCCGCCAAGTTGCTCCAGCAGTTGTGTCACAGATAAGTTGTTGCGCAGTATTCTCTCGCGCTTGGTTTGTGAAGTGTCCAAGTGTTGTGCAGATGTGTGTGATTGTCAGAGTTGGGCAGGGCAGTCAGTGAAACACTCGGGCTGCTTTTGCTGCTGTCGGTTACTGATAAAATAATTAATCTTGCTGTCAAGTGATCCAGGGCCTGGAATGTGCCATATTAGAGCTGTTGATTGCTTCGTCCTGTGGATTTTCAAACTCCCCTTGTCCACGAGGTTGGTGGAATCACTGGGGGATCTTTGAATCCTACAATTCATAAAATTACGAGGTATAGATAGGGCAGGCGGTCTTTTTCAAGGGATAGATATGTCAAAGACTAGAGTGCACAGCTTTAAGGTGAGAGGGGGAAGGATTCAAGGAGACGTGCAAGGGTGGTGGGTACCTGAAATGCCATGTCGGGTGGTGGTGGAGGCAGAAACGACAGTGGGATTTAGGAGGCTTTTAGACAGATGCATGGATATGTAGGGAGTGCCATTTGGTTCATGGTATTGGGAGAATGCAAGCTCTGTTGTGTAATCTACATGTACAGATATATGGACCGAAGGGTTGAGAGGGCTCTGGGCGAAATGCAGGCAAATAGAACTCGCCCAGGATGCCAACTTGGTCGGCCTGCATCAAGTGGGTGGAAGGGCCTGATCCCATGCTGCACAACTTTATGACAACTACTTTATTCCCCCTCTGCTTGGCTTGTGATTTCTCCAGAGCGGCCAGTGCTTTGTCGCTCTGTGCTGCGAGGTCTAATGCTCAGTTAGAAAAATATCACGGTGTCAATGGTGAGAAAAGGGTGACTGAAGGCTGGGCAGGGAATCCTTAACAACACCAGCACTTAATTCCAAGTAAGGTTGTTGGCGGGGTGAGATCATATTACATTAGAGTAAAGGATTCTAAGACTAGAGAGTGCAGGCTTATGGTGAGAAGGGAGAGATTTAAGATGGACCTCAGGGGCAACATTGTCACTTGGATGGTAGTCATAATCTGGAATGAGTTGCCAAGGAAAGCTATAGAAGCGGATATAATTATGACATTCAAAACACATTTGGAGTGATAATGGATAGAAAAGGTTGGGTCAAACGCAAGCAAATAGGACTAGCCCAGAATGGCGTGGACAAGTTGGGCTGAAAGGCTTTTCTCATGCTCTTTAGCTCGATAACTATGATAGATCAGGTAAAAATAAATAGTTTCTCTCGTTGAGAGGGCTGATAACTGAAACAGTTTAAATGTCAAAAGAACCGCGTGCTGGAGGAACTCAGCGGCTCAGTCAGCATCTGTGGAGGGAATAGACAGATGACATTTTGGGTTGGGACGATCTGAAACTTTGTTGGTCCTCCACATATGCTGCTTGACTGTCTGAGTTCCTCCAGCACTTTGTGTTTTGGCTCAGGATTCAAGCATCTGCAGTTTTTTGTGTCGCCACAGGAATCAGTTGTTTTAAGTGGCATGTTTTGATCTGGTATTTGCTACTTGAAAAATAGATTAATGGACATTTGTCATAATTTTCATGCAATAAATCGTAGCAGAGAGGGGATTGCATTGGGGATGAGGATGTGGTGAGTGGGCTTGCCATGTGGCCATTCCAAAGAGATAGCACAGGTATTGAAAGGCTGAAGAGCCTGTGTCAACATGATTCTAAGTGACGGGCTGCAGAAACACAGAGTTGTGAGTCTGTGGAATTCTCTGAGGGTGGTGGAGGCCGGTTCCCTGGATACTTTCAAGAGAGAGCGAGATAGGGCTCTTAAAGATAGCGGAGTCAGGGGATATGGGGAGAAGGCAGGAACGGGGCACTGATTGTTGATGATCAGCCATGATCACATTGAATGGCGGTGCTGGCTCGAAGGTCCGAATGGCCTACTCCAGCACCTATTGTCTATTGTCTATTGAAAGAGCAGGGAAGAAAGGGTAGGAAAGAGCGAGACAGGATAATGGGCATTGGCTCCAGGTTTGGGGTCAGGTTGCAGGAGGAAGCAACGAGTGAGTGAGCTGCCTATGTTTGGGACTACAGAGTTTGGGGATGATTTGATGCAAAATCAAGGAAGGTCTGAAGGTTGGGGCTGAAGCAAGCAAGCTGTTGGTTTAAAAAAAAAAAATGCTTTGGAATGGTCATCGTCTTACATTTGAGTGTTATTTCAGGAGTAATGACTTGTCATTGTGCTGTTGACCTTTGCTCTGTGGCCGTGGCACAAGCATGGGTTGGGACAGGGGGTCGAAGTTTGAGCCATCTGAGAAATTCTTCAACATTTGAACATGCGCCTGTCAGCACAAATGCACTTTGGAGCAGCTGGTTTCACTGGAAGTCCACTTACATTGAGGTTGGTAAGAAAATGCCTTGAAATATCTTTTGAGGGTATTTACTTTAGTTTAAAGATACAGTGTGGAAACAGGCCCTTCGGCCCGCCAAGTCCACATCGACCCAAAGATCGCCCATACACTAATAATAATATAATAATAAATTTTATTTATGGGCTCCTTTCAAGAGTCTCAAGGACACCTTACAAAAATTGAGCATGTAGAGGAAAAACATGTAAGGGGAATGAAATAAATAGTGGAGACATGACTAGTACACAAAGTAAAGACGGAATTCAATACAAAACACAGTATGAGGCAATTAATGCACAGATGAAAAGGGACGGGGACGTGGGGCTAAGGATAGGCAGAGGTGAAGAGATGGGTCTTGAGGCGGGACTGGAAGATGGTGAGGGACACGGAATTGCGGATCAGTTGGGGGAGGGAGTTCCAGAGCCTGGGAGCTGCCCTGGAGAAGGCTCTGTCCCCAAAACTGCGGAGGTTGGACTTGTGGATGGAGAGGAGACCGGCTGATGTGGATCTGAGGGACCGTGAGGGTTGGTAGGGGGAGAGGAGGTCAGTGAGATATGGGGGGGCCAGATGGTGGAGGGCTTTGTAGGTGAGGACCAGGATTTTGTAGGTGATCCGGTGGGAGATGGGAAGCCAGTGAAGTTGTTTGAGGACTGGAGTGATGTGATGCCAGGATTTGGTGTGGGCGATGAGTCGGGCGGCTGCGTTCTGGACCAGTTGGAGTCGGTTGATGTAGGTGGAGCTGATGCCAAGGAGAAGTGAGTTGTAATAGTCCAGTCGGGAGGAGATGAAGGCATGGATGAGTCTTTCAGCAGCGGGCGGTGAGAGAGGGTCTGAGTTTGGCGATGTTGCGGAGATGAAAGAAGGAGGTTTTAATACAATACAATACAATACCTTTTATTATCATTTGAACCTCACATGAGGTTCAAATGAAATTTAGTTTCTGCAGCCATACAAAAAAAGAACCAAGACACACACCAACACAATTCAATTCACATAAACATCCATCACAGTGAGTCCTCCTCACTGTGATGGAAGGCAAAACTTAAACATATCTCTCCCCTGCACTCCCCTCTCCCCCCCATGTCAGAGTCAAAGACAGAGTCAAAGCCTCCGGCGGGCGGTTAAATGTCCCGCAGCCATTAAAGCCATGCCGGGCGATGCAAGGCCACGCACCGGGTCTTGGTGTTGGAGCCCTGGCGGGCTCTTGGTGTTGGAGCCCCGGCGGGTGCTCACAAAGTCCCGCGGCCATTCCAAGCCGCGCGGGGCGGTGATGTAGGCCCCGCTCCAGGTAATCTTCAACCCCGCAACTCGGGCGGGAGAAGTCGCCGCTGCGGAAGCCCCGAAAAGCGGTCTCCCACCAGGGACCCGCGGGCTCCCGGCATTACCGTCCACAGACCTGCGGTAGGAGCTTCCGAATCTCCGGGTGTCGGGTCACAGCAGCGCTCCACCACAGCTCCACCCGCTCCGGACTCGGCCAGCTCCGTGATGGTGAGTAAATCCGCAGCTCCGCGACTGGAGCCCCAGGTCATTCCTGTTGGAGGCCGCTCCACGTTGCAGCCCGAACGACAACGGAGACCCGACAAAGAAAAGGTCGGGTCTCCCGTGCAGGGGAAAGACCTTAAAGTTCCCCCACCCCAACCCACCCCCACACATATACCCCGACAAAAAAAACAATAAAAACTACATAGAACAAGACAGAAAACAATAAAAAGACAGACGGACTGCAGAGGCCGCTGCTGACAAGAGTCGCGCCGCCCAATGACATGGCGGATGTGAGGCTCAAGGGAGAGGGTGGAATCAAAGATCACGCCAAGGTTGCGGGCCTGGGGAGATGGGGAGACAGTGGTGCCGTCGATGGTGAGAGTGGGGTTATTGATTTTGCTGAGTGTGGCTTTGGAGCCTATGAGGAGGAATTCTGTCTTATCGCTGTTGAGTTTGAGGAAATTATGTTGCATATGTTGCACTAGTTCTATCCTACACACTAGAACAGTTTACAGAAGCCAATTAATCTATAAACCTGCACGTCTTTGGAGTGTGGGAGGAAACTGGCGAAAACCCACACAGGTCACGGGGAGAACGAGCAAACTATATACAGACAGGACAGTCTGGTCTGATTGGACTGTGTGGGGCATTGTAAAATGGATCCCATTGCTCCACTGTCCCAGCTGTCTTCTACAAATATTTTTTTGGGTCACTTTGTAGCCAAGGCTCACTGTATAAAACTGTTTCTTTAAGCCCTCTCCCTCTCTGTTACCAGTGGTCAATAGGAATAGCCTTTGAAGGAAGGATCTATTGCATTGATCCTGCCCAATGTATCAGTAATTTAGTTGAATAACAGCACTCACTGATTGACAGGCAAGGCATAGGTTTATCTAGATTGTTTGACCTTTGCAGTGCTGGTTATATATATAATAAACATTTGATGAAATACCCTCTGATAGTGTTAACATCACAGATCTGTGGCCTTTGATCAAGATTAAGGAATTGAATGGTGGTGATAACATTGGAATCTCATGCTCCTGAGACTAGAGCTGTTTCTTTGATTGAGTTATGTGTCTGTTTCCTCGATACCTTTACTGTTACACTCCCAGTGCTGGGAGCTTTTAACTGAGTGAGCAGAGGGCTGTGCGTTGAGAGGGGTGTTGTAACCGAGTGAGTGGACCCCTGACATGCAACTTCACCTAAGTCTGAAGAAGGGTCCTGACCCAAAACGTCACCTATCCGTGTTCTCCAGAGATGCTGCTTGACTCGCAGAATTACTCCAGCACTTGGTGTCCTTTTTAGATTCCCAGTGCAATGGTGGTGGTACAGTGGCACAACAGTCGGGTCATGATTATTGTCCTATGTTCAAGTACAGTGAAAATCTTTCTTGCATCATTGCGGGCACAGAGACAGACACGCACAAAGACATAAATCGGGTGCAAGGCAGTGTAAGGAAAATGAGAAATGAGTGCAAATATACATAATTAGAAAACATGTCCATGGTAGAGCAAGAGGTGGTCCGTAATGTTCCGTTGCTGAGGTGGGATTAGGGTTGTGCGGGTCGGTTCAGGAACCTGATGGTTGCAGAAAAGAAGCTGTTCCTGAACCTGATGGTGTGGGACTTCAGGCTCCTGTACCTCCTGCCCGACGGTAGCAGCAAGAAAATATGTTTTCCCCATTTGCATTTACACTAATGTTTTGTATGCTTTTTGTCTTTTTTGTACTGTCTTGCAGAATTTGTAGTTTATGAAAAATATATGTGTGATTTATATTTGTGTGCTTGTCTGGGTGTGTGCCTGTGATGGTGCTGCGTGCAAGGTTTTTATGGTACCGCTACCATGTACTTGTGCAGATGACAATACACGGCTGGGTTTGACTGAATGGTCTGCAATGCTGTGTCAGTTCCTATGTCCTTCTTTATCGTGGCCAAGTGGGTGATTTAGTGGCATTGACCATTACTGTATGCATCCAGTGGTTCGTGAACAACAGGAGCAGCATGGGATTTAAAAAACCACGTCCTGATTGAAGAGTCTTGTCGCAGCATTCCTAACAGCTGAGGTCAATGAATTCATCGGAGGTTGGGAGATGGGATCTGCTCCAAAAGTCTAGCTGGTTAATCTTGCTGAATTACTGAAAGAACTCTCTCTGGAGGTGGTGTTATGAGACTGAAAATCTATGATTTTGAAGGAAACCAGATATGTAAACAACAAACAAAAGGATAATTGGGTGACGATCCCTCGATGTAAATAAAAATACCCGTTGTAACTTGTCTAGGTTGAGTCCCTTCCGGGTTATACTGGCTCTTCGATCTTTGAGCTTGTATTCTCCATGTTGGTTGTTGTGTTAGGGATGTGTTTAAATAATGATCTGTTGTCAAGGAGGCTCCTGTGACAAGTGAAACTAGTGCCTGGCTTGAGGTGAGCCGATGGCTGGTCTACAGTCTGTCAACCCGCTCTCTGTTAGTGCTCCTGCTTGTAGAAGCCAACACTTGATCCTGCACCTTAGCCTACTGGGAGAATGTATTGTGAAGTGGTTAGATTGTCACAGCCATCGAGCAAATACTCCTGATTTATGCTACGTAAACACTGGCAAGGTGTCGATTTTTAAAATTCCTATTCGGTGAGTTTAAATTTGAAAGCTTAAGGTTTTGTCTGTAGCTCTTGACTATACATTGAGCTTTGGTACTGCGTGCTATCCATTCAGCCGAAAGATTGTAGATGATTGCAATCAAGTCGCCCACAATGTACAGATATAGGATAACGAGATTAACATTTAGTGCAAAGTAAATTCCAGTAATGTCCGATTAAGGATAATCTGAGGGTCTCCAATGAGGTAGATGGTAGGGCAGGACTGCACCCTCGTTGGTGATAGGATAAATCAATTGGGTGATAGCAGCTGGGAAGAAACTGTCCCTGAATCTGGAGGTATGCGTTTTCATACTTCCTTTACCTTTTGCCTGATGGGAGAGATAATCAGATAATACAATACATGAGTGCAATCAAGCTATACACAAGTACAACAGGTATAGCAGAGTGTAGAATATAATGTTACTATAGTGTTACAGTTAGAGAAATCCAGAGTCTGCAATGAAGGTAGTTAGAAGATCAGGACTGCACCCTTGCTCATTTGAGGACCGTTCGGTAGTCTGATAAGTGGGGAAGAAGCTGATCCTGAATTTTAAGCTTTTATATTTTCTGTCTGACGGGAGTGGGGAGATGAGGGAATGACTGGGTTGGAACAAGTCCTTGATTATGCTTTCCTGAGGCAGCGTTGTGTAGATGGACTCGATGATGGGGGATCTGGTCTGTGCGATAGACAGGGCTTCAACGCAACTCTCTGCAATTTCTGGTCTTGGGCAGAGCTGTTTGCAAACAAATGTGTTTCACCCCGATAGGATGCTTTCTGTTGTACAGTATGTGTAGAAGTTGTAGGGGTTGTCTGACGCATGCTGAACTTCCTTAGTAAGGGTTTGTGTAGTTGGTTGAATGAAACCTGTGATTAGATGACCATCATTTAAAAAAAATGTGTGGAATTTATTTCACTGGTGAAAAGGAGCTAAATAAGTTGCAAAATGTAGTGTTGCCGCTTAGTTTTACTGAGTTTCTTCTCTGCCTTTTCTCCATTTCCAGCCCCACCGTCCCTCTCAGCCCCGTGTATAGAATGGAAACTGTGATTGTACTTACTCTTCCAGAATGGTTGTTAGTGCTCGGAATACATAGATTTGATGCCTGTGTCTTTAACTGCTGCAGTTTTTTAATATTTCACAGATAAGTAGTAATTATTAACAATCCTGTTCAAAGAACCATGTTTGAGTCTATTGTCTGGAGTATCATATGGATCATGTGCAGGCAGATGTGATGAGTTTAGAATGGCATCATGGTTAGCATAGACATAGTGGGCTGAAGGACCTGTTTCTATGCTGCACTGAACTATGTTCAATGAATATTTTTGTCTCCACGACAACACCTCATGGCAACTACTGGGAATTCCAGATCCTAACCACATGCTATTTTGAGTTTTGCCTGGGGTTGCTTCAACGTCTTTCGTCATTGATCTTTGTTCTGAGCTTGGGGTTCTTCAGGCAACGTAAAGGATTGTTCCTCATGTAATCAAGTTGGAATGTGACTGCTTTATGTGGGATACTGGTGGGCAGTTTGGTAGAACTTGGATACAGAGAGAAGGTAGGGAGCTGGAGAAAATGTCATTGGATTAACATTCTGTGAGCTCTTTGTTGCCTTGTACTTGACCTAACATTGCATGGTTTATCCAGCATGGCAGATTAACCCTGCGGTAAATTGCTGCCGTGAGCTTCTGCCCTAGGGTGGATGATGCAGTGAATACAGACAGAGTCTGTTGAATATTAAGCAGAAACACAGTCGATATTCAGCAACACTTACAATGTACTTGAAACATCTCATAGCTTCATTCAAATGTATTTTTGGAGTATGTTGACTGATCTGTGGGCAAATATATCGGCCCTTCCCTCCGAGGGAGATTAACTGCCTGCCTTGTCAGGTACTTTTAGTCAACTTGTTTTGTCGGCTAAAATCTAGCATCTATATTTAAACATTAAGATGCATCTCTGTAGCTATAGCAGCACCTGTATTAATGCAACACTCCCTTGACGCTTGGCTGCCTGGGTAGTTTGCTGTTTAAATAGTGTAGGATAAAAAACAAAAAGCTGGAATAACTCAGCGGAACAGGCAGCATCTCTGGAGAGAAGGAAAGGGTGACGTTTCGGGACGAGGTTTTTTTTCGGGTGAAGAAGGGTCTCGACCCGAAACGTCACCCATTCCTGTCCAGAGATGTTGCCTGTCCTGCTGAGTTGACCAACTTTTTGTGTCTATCTTCGGTTTAAACCAGCATCTGCAGTTCCTTCTTACACAAATAGTGTAGGAGTTGACTTTCCCTTTGATCTAGAACAGACAATATGACTAGCCCCAATGACTGAATAGACTCGTAGAATTACATCTAATCACAATGATTTTAAGATTTTTTTTAAACCTTCTGAGATTCAGGTGTTTTTTAATTACTGCAGGTCCCTAGATTCCACATTTAGTTCACAGCTTTGTAAGCACCATTATACAGAATTACTGATACCAAGGATTGGAGAGTTTGACTGTAATTTCACATCAGGACTCAGCTAGCAGACGGTTCCTGACACAAAACAATGTCTGTCCATCTGACTCATCTGCTGAGTTCCTCCAATACTTTTGCTCAAGATTCCAGCATCTTCCATTTCCTGTGTGCGTGTCTCTCTCTTAAAGTTATGAATTACAGATGTAGTCAACACCTGGAGCCTTCTACAGTGGTCTAATTGTCTTTGCCTGCCCCTACCACTCATTAACAGAAGTGATTTTATGAAGAACATGGGCCGTGTTGAAATGTAACGGGTGGCTTTGTTGACCACCTGTATTTACGGTAATCCTGAGATCCCACAGCCAATCAAAGCCATTGTCTCTATTGGTGAAGTGCAAAACCCCCAGTAATGACGAGCTTTGCAAACCAGAGATTTGAAGCCACCTGTTCCTCAAGCAAGTTGCTCTCACCACAAGCCATGTGTGGTGGTGGAAGCCCCAGTTAATCTTCCTTTCCTTTTGGTGTCATTCTGCGGAACAGTTGGTCGGTTGTGGCTCTTTGAATCAAAGCCTTATTAGTGTTTGTGGGTTGAAGCAGCACTACGACAACTTGACTATGTAGACACACTGCTGGAGTAACTCGACCCGAAAGAAGGGTTCCGATCTAAAACATCACCTACACTTTTCTCCAGAGATGCTGCCTGACCCGCTGAGTTGCTCCAGCTTCTTGTGTCTATCTTTGGTGTAAACCAGCATTTGCAGATCCTTCCTACACAACTTGACTATGTAACTCGGCTGTCGCATGTGCAGCATGGACGACCGTGCTGCATTGTCATGAGGAGATTGCTTTTTAATCTTCACAAGTGGAGGAGAGAGTGGCTGAGCAGTCATTTTGAGAGGAGAGAAAGCTTTTATCAAAATTCGACGGGACAATTGAGAGTATGGTCCAAGGCCATAACTCCCTGACAGTGGGAAAGGGGGAATATGATATGCTTGCCTTCATATATTGAATTTATCCACGTTTTTTGTTCACCAAAGTCCAGACGCGTGTTTCCCCTCAGACAATCATCGACCAGAGCATACTTTGCCTTCTGTATTTCCTCTCACCCCTAGCACTATGACTTGCACGTCATCTCCCGATGTTTGAACCTGCAACAAAATCTGCCGTTGAATCTCCCTGTGACACATTCGTTTCTGAGAACTCGTGTGGTAGTCTGCAGATTGTGCGGGACTGATCTGGGGGGAGGGCTGTTTGAATGGTCAGCATCTTCTGTTTACACCTCCTATGCTCTACCTCGTTCTATAGCCTTTTGCAATAGAGCGCTATTCCAAATCACCACTCTCTGTATGCTTCAGTGTGCTGTGGTGGTTCACTAATCTTTTAATTTGTACTGGAGACACAAGAGGCTGCACATACTGGAATCCTGAACAAAAAACAAAATGCTGGAGGAATTCAACGGGTCAAGCAGCATCTGTGGATGGAAAATGGCAGTAAAACATGATGCCTCATGCATGTGGGCTCAGTGGACTATTTTTGTACAATTGCTAACCAGGGATGGTATGCTCTACTGGACTTTTTGTGAGAAAAGAATTTCACTGTGTTTGTACTTTGCACATGTGACAATAACGCACCATTGAATTGTTGAAATGGACAGATGTTTCAGGCTGGGACCCTTCAGACTAATGTCCCATGACTGATGTCTGCAAGAAACAAGAAACTACAGATCCTGGTTTACGACCTGAAACGTCACCGGTCCATGTTCTCCTGAGATGCTGCCTGACCACCTGAGTTACTCTAGCACTTTGTGTCTTTTTTTGATTGATGTCTGCTATTTTAGGAAGGGTCACCTGTCCATTCCCTCCACAGATGCAGCCTGACCTGAGTTCCAACAGCTCTTCGAGGTTTTGTTTTTAATTTGAATTTACTGGTATTGTTTCTAAGATCTTGTCAGTAAGCTTGCCTTGTTCTTGCCTTGGGTTTAGGAAGTTGCATCTGTAGACTTTGATGTGAAGCCTATGCTGAGTTCTATCATGTTCGGGCTCTCTGATTTTTTTCCCCCAACGGTTGAAAAGATCCAATCCTTTCTCTCCTGTCCATTAAAGAATATCTTCATTCATCACTTTTTTTTAGAAAACTCTTAAACATCAGTTTACACTTTTGCTAAAGTTTCCCAAATATCTCCACAATGTTGCAGGCTCCCAGTTCATTGGAGATTGGGTCTGCAGTCGTTGTAATCATTTTTCACACACTTAATACAAACAATCACAACAGACTTTTTAAATTTGGATTCTGCATTCACATTGTCCATGTGGTATATATCTCGACTGCTGGCACCGTGTGATGTCTGGGCTCCAGACTGTTCCTGTTACAGTTTAAGTCTCGCATCTCTGACTCGCATTGGTTTTTGTTCTCAGGCTCCAGGACACATTCCGTCAACAGACACAATGTGGGATTTCTAATTGTAGTCCTGTAGGTCTGTGTCCAAGATGGCTGCCGTGAAGAGAGAGTGGACGCTAGCGCGCTTTGGCTGCCGCTGCTCTCTCTTCACACTGTGTTTTTGATTTTCTGTTTTTGGATTGAAATCTGTTTTTAATTTGTGTCTCTGTGATGTATTTATTACTTGTTATATTCCGATTATATGTTATTCCGATTACTATGTAAGGTGTCCTTGAGATGTCTGAAAGGCGCCCATTAAATAAAATTTATTATGATTATTATTAGAATATGCAGTGCACTGTCAGTGAATATACCTGCAGTCAAGGGGATTTTGATACTTGAGCAAAAAACACAATGCTGGGGAAACGGCGGGTCAGTCAGCATCTATGGTGGGAATAGACACCGGTGTTTCATGCCCTGTGAAGGTAGAAGGGCCCTGACCTGAAACGCTGACTATCCATTTCCCACCACAGATGGTGTCTGACGTGCTGAGTTCCTCCAGCACCTTGTTTTGCTCAAGATTCCAGCATCTATCTCTTGTCTCTCTTGTCTGGATGATTCATTGGTTACATATTGTCACATATTCACTGCACAGTGAAATTCTTGCACCCATCGCTATATTTTGGCGCTGTTTTCAAAAGGAAAAGAAAAACTCAAGTCTGGTGCACATACTGGATGTACTGGAGCTCACCTGATCCAGGTGACCCTATTCACTGCTGGAGTTTAAAACCCAAGGCCTAGATTTCAAAATGCGGATGTTTGTTTTCAACTTCCTCTGCCTTCTGTTTCTGCTTCTGATGTCCTCTAGACTAATTACCTGTCGACTTTTCTACTTTCTTCCAGTTCCGTCCTCCCTCGTATAAGGAAAATCATATTTGCAGCATTTGCAGGTTTGGGGGAAACAAACTCTGCAGTTTGGGCAGCATTTTATTTTAGTTTATTGCCATGTGCACCGAGGTACAGTGAAAAGCTTTTTTGTTGCGGGCTAAGTCTTAAAGAGTCAGCAGAAAGACTATACGTGATTACAATCGAGCTGTGGGCAATATTGTTGTACAAGATAAAAGGAATGACGTTTAGTGCAAGCAAGGTAAACTCCGATTAAAGGTAGTCTGAGTTTCAAATGAGGTAGATAGTAGCTCAGGACCATTCTCTAGCTGGTGATAGCATGATTCAGTTCAGAAGATGAGAATTTTTTTTTAGGGTGGTGAATTCATTGCCACAGACGGTTGTGGAGGCCACGTCATTGGGTATTTTTAAGGCAGAGATTGACAGATTCTTCATTGGTAAGGGTGTCAAAGGTTATGGGTCAGATTAGCTTTGATGGGCTGAGTGGCCTAATTCTGTGCCTGTTACTTTTGAGCGCAGGTAGTGTGGGCAGAAAAGCCTGCTCCTGTGTTGTAGTCTTCTATGTTTTAACAGTGTCGCATCAATGCGGGAGAACTCGCAACAGTCCAGGTGCACAAAACCTTCTTTTAACCCCCCCGCCCCCCGCCCCCTCCCTCCCTCCAGTTCCCTGGTTGTCGAGTCTGCCCTCTAGCATTGTGGGCATCTTGTTGTTGGCTTTAACACCGATTGAGCCGTGGACAAAGATGTGAAAAGCTGCTTTGTGGAGTGGATTTCCACATTGCTGAGTAGCACACATGCCGATCCACTTTAGTCGCCTTCGAATGATAAATGATGAGCATTGAATTTTGTGGTGCCAGATATTAACAAAGCAAAGTATAGCTTGGCTGCAGCTCTTTCCTTCCCAGCCCTCTGCTTATTTTAACACTGACCCGTGACCACCCATAAGGGAACCTCTTGGATTGTCACAGCTACGAATAACTGTTGATGTGGGTGGTTCTCCTCCTGCCTGTGGCGTGAGAGAGTGAAGTACTCGAGTATTTTTACAGAGCTCCTGTGTCGCAGCATCCTCCTCTTGGCTTTGACTCCGAGTTAAAGCACCTCTGTCTCCAAGCCCGCTACACGGCAAGTCAAGGCCTCTGCTGCCTGCTTGTGTTTGTTTTTCCTGCTTGTGATTGCGTTTCCTGTGGAGCTAAGTTCCCATTTCTTTTTGGCAGGGCAAATATTTGCGAACTAATTTTAGTGGGATTTTCAGGTAAGAGGAGAAAAATTGATGGCATGCGGACTGCACGCTGCCAAATTATATCAACGTTTATACTACGTAGAAACAGCCCACATCACTCTCATTGGATACTCAGGACAGGTACGTGTATACTAAAGGTTTCTCCTGATGTTTAGGGCCCTCTCAAATAAAGGGCAGCACAGTGGCATAGCAGTAGAGTTGCTGCCTCACAGTGCCAGAGACCCAGGTTCAATCCTGACTATGGATGCTTTCTATATGGAACTTGTACTCGGTCTCCATGTGACAACGTGGGTTATCACCGGGTGCTCTGGTTTCCTCCCACATTCCAAAGATGTACAGGTTTGTAGGTTAATTAGCTTTGGTATAGATTGTAAATTGATCTTAGTGTGTAGCATAGTGCTAGTGTATGGGGTGATTGTTGGTCGGTGACATGACAGAAGCCTCTTCGTGGTGATCCCTGGAAGCGACGACGCAATGCACTCTGACGCGTCAGGCGACAATTCCGTCAACATGTTGGACGACGACAGGAGCCAACAGCGAGCTACATCGTCTGACACACGAGTGAACGAACGCTGGTCGGTGTGGACTTAGTGGGCTGAATGGCCTGTTTTGTGCTGTATCCCTAAAGTCTAAAGGATATGGGTAAATGCAGGCAAATGAGACTGGCTTAGTGCATCTTGGTTGACATGGACGAGTTGCATGTGTCTGTCTCAACTTGGCTTTCAAGGGAAAGGGATCAATTGAGGTTTTCTCTTTCCACTCGTACGATCATTGACTTTCTCTGCTGTCAGCGTAGTGATGTGTGTTTCTCTGCTATGTTGTCTGAGCTGCTGGCTGTGTGGGCATTGTGCTCTGCTGTCCACTCATTGATCAAGCACATGGGTTAGCTGAGCGCAGCTAGTGGTCTGGATGGGATGTTAATATTTTTCGTAGTTGCACTATCGATTTATATTATATTCTCAAGTAAGGATGGTGCATGCTGTGGGGGTGTGGAGGAGTTCTCGCCATCTTTTGGCAGGTAGCGATAGTGGGTTTGCCTGGCATTGTGAGAGCAGCACTGAGCTATTACAGTGCATTTTCCCCCGATGATATTTAGGGTCTCACACTGAGTGCTGGTCCAGGAACCCTGCCCTGGGCTGTCATCTGTGGAACAGATTACCTGGGGCTCCTAGGCAGTGCTGGAGATAAACACAAATTGCTGGAGTGACTCAGCGGGCCACGCAGCATCTCTGGAGAAAAGGAATATGTGATGTTTTGCGTCGGGATCCTTCTTCAGACTGAGAGGGGAGAGGGAAAATAGAGGTATGAAAAGGCAGAACAAATCAGAGCCAGCACCAATGACTCAAGAAAGACAGAACCCATAAATAGTTAACAGTAAACAGAAAGCGGGTAACTATAGACCGGTTAGTCTAACATCGGTGGTGGGTAAAATGTTAGAGACAATTATTAAAGAAACACTAACGGGGCACTTGGATAAACATGACTTCATCGGACAGAACCAGCATGGTTTTGTGAAGGGGAAGTCCTGTTTAACGAATCTGCTCGAATTCTTTGAGGAAGTAACAACCCGGGTGGATAAAGGGGAACCGGTGGATGTGGTATACTTGGACTTCCAAAAGGCTTTTGACAAGGTGCCACATAAAAGACTATTGCTAAAAATAAAAAATTCTGGAATTGGGGGTAATATATTAGCATGGGTAGAGGATTGGCTAACAAATAGGAAGCAGAGAGTGGGGATAAATGGTTCATACTCGGGATGGCAACCGGTAACTAGCGGGGTTCCGCAAGGGTCGGTGCTGGGACCCCAGTTGTTCACAATTTATATAAATGATTTGGAGGAGGGAACCAAGTGTAATATATCAAAATTTGCGGACGATACAAAAATGGGAGGAAAAGTAGGGGATGAGGAGGATAGGAAGAGTCTGCAAAAGGATATAGATAAACTAGGTGAGTGGGCAACAACTTGGCAGATGAAGTTTAATACTAATAAATGTGAAGTCATTCACTTTGGGAAAAAAAATGATAGGGCAAGTTATTTTCTAAATGAGGAGGAGCTGCGTTGTAATGCAACGCAAAGGGATCTAGGGGTATTAGTACATGAATCACTAAAAGTTAGTATGCAGGTGCAGCAAGCAATCAGGAAGGCCAATGGAGTTTTGGCCTTTATTGCTAGGGGGATTGAGTATAAAAACACGGAGGTCTTGCTGCAGCTGTACACAGTATTAGTGAGACCACATTTGGAATACTGTGTACAGTTCTGGGGTCCATACTTAAGAAAGGATGTACTAGCCCTGGAGGCAGTGCAGCGAAGGTTTACAAGATTAATTCCTGCAATGAGGGGATTGACATATGAGGAAAGGTTAAGTAGGCTGGAACTCTACTCTTTGGAGTTTAGAAGAATGAGAGGCGATCTCATTGAAACATATAAGATCGTGAGGGGCCTTGATCGGGTGGATGCACCGAGGATGTTCCCAATGATCGGGGAAACTAGAACTAGGGGACATAGTTGCAGAATAAGGGGGGGCTCTTTTAAAACTGAGATGAGGAAGAACTTCTTCACCCAGAGGGTGGTTAATTTATGGAATTCACTGCCCCAGGGAGCAGTGGAAGCAGAAACTTTAAATATATTTAAGACTAAAATAGATGTTTTTTTAGCTGCCAAGGGGATAAGGGGCTACGGGGAGAGGGCAGGGATATGGACCTAGGTATGGTTAGTATAGTAAGACCTGAGTGATCTCCTGGACAAGTGTCGATCGCCTAGATTGGGGTCGGAGAGGAATTTCCCGGATTTTTTTCCCGAATTGGACCTGGGTTTTTATCCGGTTTTTTGCCTCATAGTCCATTGTTGGCTGTGGAAGAGGTGATAATGAAGAGATACAAATAGTGAAACTAGCAAGACAAGCAAGATTAAACTAGCAGTGCTGGGCACGATTGAGATGACGGATGATGCCCCCAGCTTCATGCTTGCCTCATAAGTCATGAAGGTTTTGGTTGATAGATACAGCACGGGAATAGGCCTTTCAGCCCATTGAATCCATGCAGACCACCGGCCTCCTGTTTACACCAGCCCAATGTCATCCCATCCCACCAGGCACTCCCTACACACCAAGAGCATTTGTACAGAGGGCCAATGAACCCACAAACCCTGCCGGTCCAGAGCAAGGCTGGGTCGGAGAGTGAACTGGGGTCTGCCCTTCCATACACCCGAGGTCATACAACCTTTGTTCCCCCGGAGGTGTCCAGGGGAACAAAGGTTGACCAACAAGGAGAGGGACGTCCGTTCGCTGGATGATCCAAGGAAGGCGATGGATGGAGGTCCTGCAGCAGCATGGGGCTTGCCAGGATTGGGCACCGCTCTTAAGACTTAGAGCGCGTACTGGACTTTGAAAATTGCTCCAAAACATGGTGTCATGCAGTCTCAATGGACTATTTCTGCACACTTAGTTGAGGGGGATTGTGCTGGGTATGGCAATACTTTGCAGAACTGTATGCGATAAAATAATTTCACTGTGCATTTGCACACATGACAATAAAGCACCCTTAGCGTCCCTGGGATGTGGAGGAATCCAGAGCACTTGGTGGAAACCCAGGCGGTCTAGGGGAGAACATGCAAACTCTACACAGACAGCACCCGATATCAGGATCGAACCTACTCTACCTGCTGCCCCACTGTGCTGCCCATGGCTGGTCAAATGAAAGATGAAAGGGGGAAAAATTGATGGCAGACAAAAATAGCCAGTGCTGATTCAGACAGAACGAAATGAAGAGCTATTTCAAATCTGATATTGCTTCCTACAGACTTTTATGCACGCAAGCCAAGAGGCCTCGGCCAACACCTGATCAATCTGAGGAAGGGTCCTGACCTTCAGTGGCAGAGAAAATAATTTACTGTGGGCGGCACAGTGGCGCAGCGGGAGAGTTGCTGCCTCAGCACCAGAGACTCTGGTTCGATCCTAACTGCAAGGACTGTCTGTGTGGAGTTCTCCCTGTGACTGCGTGGGTTTTCACCGGGTGCTCTGGTTGTCTAGCGTGTGTAGGATAGAACTAGTGAACGGGTGATTGCCGGTCGTGTGGACTCAGTGGGCCGAAAGGCCTGTTTCCAAGCTGTATATCTAAACCACAGTGCCATATCCCATAATATTTGGGACAAAGACCCATTTATTTATTTGCCTCTGTACTCCACAATTTGAGATTTGTAATAGAAAAAAAATCACGTGGTTAAAGTGCTCAGTGTCAGATTTTATTGAAGGCCATTTTTATACATTTTGGTTTCACCATGTAGAAATTACAGCAGTGTTTATACAAAGTCCCCCCATTTCAGGGCACCATAATGTTTGGGACAAATGGCTTCACAGGTGTTTATAAGTACTCAGGTATGTTAATTACCTCCTTAATGCAGGTATAAGAGAGGTCTCAGCACCTAGCCTTTCCTCCAGTCTTTCCATCACCTTTGGAAACTTTTATCGCTGTTTATCAACATGAGGACCAAAGTTGTGCCAATGAAAGTCAAAGATGCTGTTATGAGACTGAGAAACAAGAACTGTTAGAGACATCAGTTAAACCTTAGGCTTACCAAAATCAAATGTTTGGAACATCATTAAGAAGAAAGAAAGCACTGGTGAGCTTACTAATGGCAAAGGGACAGGCAGGTTCAAGGAAGACCTCCACAGCTGATGACGGAAGAATTCTCTATATAATAAAGAAAAATCCCCAAACACCTGTCCGACAGATCAGAAGCACTCTTCAGGAGTCAGGTGTTGATTTGTCAATGACCACTGTCTGCAGAAGACTTCATGAACAGAAATACAGAGGCTACACTGCAAGATGCAAACCACTGGTTAGCTGCAAAGATAGGATGGCCAGGTTACAGTTTGCCAAGAAGCAACCACGGTTCTGGAAAAAGGTCTTGTGGGCAGATGAGACGAAGATAAACTTATATCAGATTGATAACAAGATATGGAGGAAAGAACGAACTGCCCAAGATCCAAAACATACCACCTCATCTGTGAAACACGGTGGTGGAGATGTTGTGACCTATGCATGTGTGGCTGCTGAAGGTACTGGCTCAATTATCTTCATTGATGATACAACTGTTGATGGTAGTAGCAAAATGAATTCCGAAGTGTATAGTCTGCTCAAGTTCAAACAAATGCCTCAAAACTCATTGGCCGGCCGTTCATTCTACAGCAAGACAATGATCCCAAACATACTGCTAAAGCATCAAAAGAGTTTTTCAAAGCTAAAAATGGTCAATTCTTGAGTGGCCAAGTCAATCACCCAATCTGAACCCAATTGAGCATGCCTTTTATAGGCTGAAGAGAAAACTGAAGGGGACTGCCCTCAAAACAAGCATAAGCTAAAGATGGCTTCAATACAGGCCTGGCAGAGCATCACCAGAGAAGACACCCAGCAACTGGTGATGTCCATGAATCACAGACTTCAAGCAGTCATTGCATGCAAAGGCTATGCAACAAAATACTAAACATGACTACTTTCATTTACATGACATTGCTGTGTCCCAAACATTATGGTGCCCTGAAATGGGGGAACTATGTATAAACACTGCTGTAATTTCTATATGGTGAAACCAAAATGTTTAAACATGGCTTTTATTAAAATCTGACAATGTGCACATTAACCACATGTGCTTTTTTTTCTTTTTTTTTTTTTCTATTACAAATCTCAAATTGTGGAGTACAGAGGCAATTAAATAAATGACGGTCTTTGTCCCAAACATTATGGAGGGCACTGTGTATTAATCAGTGATTTTTGATGGTTGCTAATGGTTTGAGAACAGAGATGAGATGGGGCAGTCACGGGCAGGAGGATGCTTTCAGCTTTGCCTCAAACAATCTCTACTGCTGCATCTGTAGGAGCATTGTTCACCTGCTGTCATGACAACTGCTGATAGTAGTCCTACAACATTCGCATTCCTAGTGTGTGTCTTGTTCTAAAAATAAACCACGGAGCTTCGCTTTACAGAAGCTCTGATCTCAGCACAAGTCTGCAGTGGAAGGTGTGGTCTCGGCTGCCTCTGGATACCAGTTTGGTTTTGAGTTAAAATTGAAAATCAGAGAATTTTTCACAAACACCGATTAATCAACCCGTCTGTGTCTGGCCCATCGCACCCTCGTGGTCGGCTGCGGGAGGCACTCCCCCAGGGAACAAATGTGAACAGGAGAGGAGATGGAGACCCACAACAGTCTGGGACTTGCCTAGAACTGGAGCGTGGACTTTGAAAATGGCGCCTAAATATGGTGCCTCTTGCATGCGGGCACAGTAGACTATCTCTGTACACTTGCTAATGGGAGATCAGTATGGCAATACTCTGCTGGACTAGAAAAATAATTTAACTGTGTTAGCTCTTCGCACAAGTGACAATAAAAGCACCATTGAACCCATTGCCGGGTGCTATCATAGATAGTGAAGATGGTCATCAAAATCACTGCAGTGTCTTGATCAGATGAGCAAGTGGGCTAAGGAGTGGTTAATGGAGTTTCATGCATAAGTGTGAAGTGTTGCACTTTGGGAAGTCAAACCAGGACAGGACCTTCACAATGAATGTTTAGTTTATTATCACTGGTTTAGTGTCACCATGGTACAGTGAAAAACCCTTGGGAGCTATCCGGTCAGCAGAAATACATTTGAATCGCATGTGGGCGGGTACCTGATAGAGAAAGGTTTAGAGGCATCTGGGCCAAATGTGGGTAGGTGGAGCTGGTGTACATTCAGCATCTTGGTCAGCATGGGCAAGTTGGGCCAAAGATCTGTTTCTGGATTGTATGACTTTTATTCAATGAATAATTGAATCCTACTTTAACGTAAAGCTCCCTCACCTTGACTTTATCTGAAGCCCTGGTGGTGTGTCCCAACTCTTCATCCCAACCCCTCATGTCACCACCCATCGACACTGGCTCTTAGTCCACATATTCCATCTTTCACTTCCTCCGGGCTGGGTGATCAATGGTCGGCATGGGCTTGATGGGCCGGAGGGCCTGTTCATGGTTTATCTTTCAATGTCAAACCTTCAGTCCTTTAATCTTTGTCCTTTTCCCAATTGATTAAAAGACTCTATCTGTGCCTCTCATAATTTTATATACTTCTATCACGTCCCCCCGCAACCTCCTACAATCTGCAGTAACAATCTACGTTTGTCCTGCCTCTACCTCTAGTTAGTACCCTCCAATCCAGGAACAGATTTGGTAAACCTCTTTTTGCACCCTATCCAAAGGCTCTACATCCTTCATGAGGATGAGTAAATGAGGCAAGCAGAGCTACTTACAGTACTCTAAACGGATCAAACATGTGTCTCTGGGGCTGTGAGGGAAGAGGTCTATTAGCTGCACCACTACATCACCCTAAAATCTTGTGTCCTATCATCACAGTGTAGGCAAAGGGTACATTTTTGGCAGACACAAATGGTGGAGTAACTCAGCGGGTCAGGCAGCATCCCCGGAGAGCATGGATAGGCGATGTTTTGAGTCGGAAATCTTCTTAAGACTGATTGTAGGGGGGCAGGAAAGAAAGCTGGAAAAGAAGGGTAGGGCAGAGCATGGGCGGTAACAGGTGAACATGGTCGAGGGGATAATTTGACGGGCAGATTTGATACATTGTTGTTTATTAAGGGTTTTAAGTAAAGAGCGATGATATCAAGCCCCACTGAGAGTACGACACAGTTCTTGGTCTTCTTACACAAGAAATGATAGACTTGCCTTGCAGGGAGTGTAGCGGGGTCCTATGCCCAATCGCTGTTCAGTACTCCTCCCTTACTTTCTCCGGCCATTATGGAATCCACGTGTCTGCAGACAGTGACGTTAACTATCGGGGACGGCTGTGATTGACTGGGTATCGGAAGCAGCAGAGATTGATGTTCAGCGTGTTGCATCAGTGAAAAGCCAGAGGGTTTATGGGGAGGGTGGATCTAATTATCATTTAAGGAATTGGTGCAGTTATAAAAGAAAGCTAGAAATTTGGCATGAGGTAGGCTTCTAAAACAAAAGGAAATAGCAAGATTGCTGTTGCTTTTGGTCACAGTTCCCCACCCTCAATAATCCTGGTGAATTGGTGATGTAGGTTTCAGAGGACTGAGCCTCTCTTTTCCACTGGAGCAGCTCATGCTGGCTGTGTTGGGGGCAGTAGATTTTGGCTGTTGTTACCGCTCTTCTATTCCTCATTCGTACAGGTTGATAGGTTCATACCTGTCTGCATCCTTTACATTGGCGAGACCAGGCATAGACTCAGCGGCTGTTTCGTTGAACACTTGCACTCAGTCTGCCGAGGCCTGCAGGATCTGACCTGCTGAGCTACTCCAACACTGTGTGTCTTCCCTCTTTATATTTAAAAAAAAAATCTTCTTGCTTGGAAACAAGCCCAATATTGATTCCAATCCTAATTGAAACTGTTTTCATTGAAGACTCATAAATCAAAAAAGGTTTGGATGAACGGTTTTCTGAGGATGGGTCAGTAATTTGCGCCGGGGACCCTGTTTTTGAAATGCTGTCACTGTTGTGGAAGGGTGAACAGGCAGAATTGATGCCCAGAACCCTTCCAGAACTGACAGGGATGATTGACCAGGTAATCTGCTTGTAATAGTCCCCTGATGCTCTTCAGAGTACTGTGTTGTTTTAGTGCCTTCTATAATGGGCTACTTGAATCTTACCCTGCCAATGTTTCCTACATTCATCATCTGGTAAATCCAAACCCCTGGTCTCTTTTTGTGGTTTTTTAATTAAGTTTCAGGGAATTGGGTTTTTAAATTGGTTGATTATACTCTGATCAAAGACTGATCATAAACTGACTGACTGAGGATGTTGCCAGGATTTGAAGGACAGAGCTTCCCTCAATCCTGGCAACAAAAGTTTCCCGTCGATTCCTATTAAATCATTCCACTCTCACCTTACCTTTGGCCTCTGTTTCTTGATTCCCCTGCTCTGGGTAAAAGACTCTGTGCATCTACATTATCTATTCCACTCATCATCTTATCACTTCGCAGCCTCCTGTGCTCCGAGGAATAAAGTCCGAGCCTGTCCAACCTCTCCCTCAAGCTCAAGCTCTCAAGTCCTCGCAACATCTAGCACTATTTGGAAGTTCTAGAGTTGGATTTAATAATAAAAATGCAAATTGTCCCAAGTTAGTAGGGTGTGGATGAGCAAGTGGGATAACATAGTGTGAGCTGGGTGATTGATGGTCGACATGGACTCAGTGGGCCGAAGGGCCTGTTTCCACGCTGTATCCTTAAGCGAAGAGGCCTGAAGCAAGGTTTATAATCTCTGTTCCTGTTCCAGGGTGAATCCTGTCTGAAGGTTCCTGATCCTAAACACCGTTTGTCCATTCCCTCTATAGAAGCTGCCTGACCCACTGAATTCCTTCAACACTTTGTGTTTTGCTTAAAATTCCAGCTTCTGCAGTTTATTGTGTTTCCAGTTATTTTATCATTTAGTTTCCCTCAGTCCAGAGGTAAAACGAATTGCAACTGTAAGAGTTATGGCTTTCAATGCATTAAATTAGTTATTCCATTTAATAATGAGGGAGCACCATGTAAGGTTGCCAACAGCTTGGTTTTGATTCTAATGGCTTATCTCACGACTAGATTATAGTTTGTCTTGTTGATTTGACATGCATCTTAAAATCTAATATTCTACTGTTCATAATTCTAAGTAACGAACCATGGGCAAATGTTTTTATGTTTAGCTCAGATCTCTACTGCTGTATCTTTCCTCCCCCCATCGCTCTTGCCCATCACCCCCTTCCCACCCAGCCAGTGACTAGCTGAACAGCTCTGCTGTCTTCTGTTTTATTCCACTTTTCCAGAGTTTACAGAAGTTTACTTTACAATCTTCCCCGTGCTCTTTTCACAAGCAAGAGCTTCCGTCCGATTAGGGAGGGAAAATAATTTTTATTGAATGGTTCATTCAAAAGTCAGTAGTCACTGTGACCATCTGAAATCCCTAAAGTGTAGTAAACTCTACTCTGCGGTAAACTCTGAAGTTCGTACAGAAAAGTACATGCACTATAGTTTTTTAATTTATATCTGCTCATAGCCTCATAGCCCCCTGTGACGGCCGCCACGGCCACTTTTCAACTGCGCTTGTCCGCGCCCGTGCTGCGATAGCGACCGTCGCCGCCATGTTGTAGAACTTGAAGGAGCCCAGCGGAGTGCGCAGCACGACTTGATCACGTGTTCAACGGCTTCAATCCAGAGCCCTGGGGGGTGGAGTGCGGCCTGAACACGTAACTGGACCTCGTGGAACACAGTGCCCCTGCGCGTTGAAAATTCTGCGCAACTTGCCGCGAGGAGCAAAGGCATTGTGACGTCATCCAGCTCGCCTCAGCACGTTAGATTTCAAAAATGTCAGAATGATGAACAATTTCAGTAAAAAACTCTAGAAACAATTAATCCAATTTTCAGATGAGGGGATTTTTGAGATCATGAGATAAATCTCTACCGGAATAGGTAAATATTTCACCGTTACCGCGTCGGGTTTTCGAGAAAACATCTGAATCAAAGAAAAAGTTCAAGCAAGCAAACATCCCCATAAGTAAACATCCAAGATCAGAGTTTTATATTATAATAGATGAACGTGGCTCTCGGGTGTCAAGTTGCTGACTGAGCTATGGCCTCCTTTGTCTACCCTCTGCCAACTAACCCTTCAAATCTTGGCTCTGTGTCTCCTAACTCGCACCAAGTCCCGTCCACCCATCGCCCACTGTGTACTGACCCAATTTAGATTTCCGTTAAACTTTTTAAAATTCCTTTCTCTTGACTCTCGGCGGTTTGCCTTTTCCTTTCTCTGATCTCTTCTGACTTCTTTGTCTTCCTCTGTTTCTGCCTTTTTGGACAAGTCCTTGAGGTAACTTGCTGTCAGATTTCAGAACTGCTCCTGTGCATCAAGGATGCTGCATAAAAACGCGATGCAAAGTACTGTGAGCGCATGGCCTGGGGCATGGGCTGGGAAGCAGCGGATAATGCATTTGTATAGCAACTCCTGCCTCAATGCTCTACATATGAACATCCTGTGGGTTCCGGTTTCTTAGCGTGTCACGTTGATTATTTACAAGCATAGTCTGTTTTAGGCCCTCTTCGTACTGATTTTGTTTTAAAAAGAAAATTGAATATGATTGTATAAGTGAACACTAATCCTGTAATTACCAAGAAACAGATGGCTTACTTAGACTTGCACTTAATACCTAGCCAAAATGTTACGCTAGGCAGCTTATAAACCATAGGGTGATTTTTGCTGAGACTTTAATCTTTCCACAGTGTTTTGCCTGCTGCCTTCGCCTCATTGCTGAAGAAGGTTGCTTGCTGGGGTTTTGCTCTACGGGCAAATGTGATCAGTCACTTAGATCGGCTTGAATCTTTCCAGCATATGTTCGCCCTTGGCATGGGCACTGGGCAGTGAACTGCTGTGGGACCTCCTCTCCCCTCCTCACTGTGCCCCCCATCACTTAACCTGACCGCTATTGTATAAGCAACATCACCAGGCCCGACGGTGCCAGACCTGGTTTCCTTGGTGGTTTACAATGAATAATTGCTCTGCCTGTTGGGTTGGACCTGCTTGGTAGTGGCCCGAAGTGCTAGGTTCTCTTCACTGCCACAGTGCATATCTCTCATCGATGGTCTCTGTTTTCATGCTCGTTATCAGCTCGGGCAAAACCAGGTTTACTGAAATCTATTTCGCAACTTTGTCATAAATGAAAGACTGGCTTGTTTTAGTTTTAGAGATACAGCATGGAAACAGGCTCTTTGGCCCACCGAGTCTGCGCCGACCAGTGTGGGAGGGAACTGGAGCACCTGGAGAAAACCCACACAGGTTATGGGGGGAACGGACAAACTGCATACGGATGGCACCCGTCATCAGGGTCAAACCCGGGTCTCTGGCACTGTAAGGCAGCAGCTCTACCGCTGAGCCACTGTGCTGTTTGTGTTTCAATATCTTCCTAACCTTGGAGCACTTTCAAAGGGTAGTCTCTTTATGTAATGTGGGAGCTGCTTCCTCCCTGTTCAGCCTACTGAACTGACCTCCCATTAGCTAGGGTGTAGCCCCAATCCTCCAACCTACTTCGTTGTGGCCTTTGCACTTATTTATCCGCACTTTCTTGATAGCTGTAACACTATATTCTGCTTTCTGTTATTTTTCTCTATGCATTAGCAAGATGGAAATATCAAATACTAGAGAGCATTGCTTTGAGGTGAGAGTGGCAAAGTTTAAAGGAGATGTGTGGGGGCAAGTTTTTACACAGAGGGTGGTGATGCCTGGAATGTGCTGCTGGGGTGGTGGTGGAGGCAAATGTTAGAGTGGTGTTTTAGAGACTTTTAAGTAGGTACATGGATATGCAGGGGGGGGGAGGGTGTATATTGCCCACGTGCAAATAGAGGTTAATGGCATGTTTTACATGGACATTGTGGGCTGAAGGGCCTGTTTTTGTGCTGTTCTATATACTAATAATAAACCAATACTGTGATGATGAAGCTGCTGGATAGTAAAGAGCCAATGAATGAAGTGAAGAGGATGTTTCCACTCGCGGGAGAGTCCCAGGACCAGGAAGCACAACCTCAGAATAAAAAGGCGTACCTTTAGAAAGGAGATGAGGAGGAATTTATTTCGTCAGACGATGGGGAATCTGCGAAACCCATTGCCACGGACAATTGTGGAGGCCAAGTCATTGGTATTTTTGACGCGGAGATTGAGTGATTCTTGATTAATAAGGGTATCAAAGATTACGGGGAGCAGGTCGGAGAATGGGGTTGAGAGAAAACAAATATCAGCCATGATTGAATGAGCAGAGTAGACTAGATGGGCTGAATGGCCTAATTCTGCTTTTATGAAGTTATAAATCTGCAGTCCTGAGTGACCTGGGCTTGAGCACGACTCCAGCCAGACCAGTGTGCTTGTCTCTGCTCCCCCCTGAGGTCAGCTGGCAAGGTACCTGGATTCATCAAACTGTCCATGAAGTGGTTCAGAACACGTGGCTCATCTCCATCAGGAAGTTACTCTTGCAATGGGCAAAGAGCGCGGACAATTCAATAAAGGATTGCTATTCAGAAAGCCCAAATTTAGAATTAAACAGCTGGAATATGGTGAATGCTCCTCTGGGTCAGGTGCAGATTTAAATGTTCTCTGCAATGTTTAAATTGTGTAGTGGGAGACAAGTGTCTAATCTGCAAATCAGTCTGAATGCACAAACTGTTATACATGGGTTGGGAATGCAGTTTAAGTTACGTGGCTAACACAAGATAACTTCTTGTTGGCAAACTAATTCTCCCACTGGTTAAACTGGGTGGGGGGAGCGTAAATTAAAAATATTTTGCAAGGAAGAGTGCTGGAAATGTCGTTGTTGTAAGCGCTACTGACTTGTTGCTTTTGGCTGGCAAACAAAAAAAATGTCAAAATCTTATAACTAAGTTGTTTCCATATTACTCAGAAAAATGTTGAAAGATGGAAAGGAAATTAGTTTTACCAGGTGTTGCCCTATCCCGGACATTAAGAGTTGATGCGTTACAGTCGTACAGCACAGAAACCAGCCTTTCTACCCAACCTGCCAATGCTGAACAAGATGCCCATCTAAGCTAGTGGCATTTGGCCCATATCGCTCTAAACCTTAGTACCTGTGCAAATGTCTTCCAAATGTTGTTCTTCCACCCGCTTCAATCTCCTCTGGCAACTTGTTCCATGTACCCACCATCATCTGTGGGAAAAAGTTGCCACTCAGATTCTGATTACATTTTTTCCCCCTCACCTCAAACCTATGCCATCTAGTTCTCCTACCTGCGTAAAAGAATCTGTACATTCACCCTATCTATTTCTCTCGTGATTTTACCGACTATAAGACCACCCCTCAGCCTCCTGCAGTCCAAGGAATAAAGTCCCAGCCTGCACAACCGCTCCTTATAGCTCTGCTCATGTGTCCTGTCAGCATCCTCGTAAATGTTCTCTGCATTCTTTCCAGCTAAATGGCATATTTCCTGTAGCAATGTGACCAAAACTAAGCACAATACTACAAGTGTGGCCTCACCAACGTCTTTTTCCACATTCCAATTTGTATACTCAATTTCTCTTTTGGGGAGAATGGATAACAAACTTAGGGCAATGGTATTTCTCTGGGAGTAGGCATAGACACAATGAGCTGCATGGCTCCTGAGTGGTAGGGGAAGTGTTAAAGGGTTTTTGAAATGATTTCGTTGTGGAAAAGAATGTGAACTGTTTAGTTTAGAGATACTGTGTGGAAACTGGCCCTTCAGCCCATCAAGTCCATGCTGGCTACTGATCACCTGTACACTAATTTTATGTTATCCCACTTTTGTGACTGCCATACTAGGGGCAATTTACAGAGGCCAATTAAACTGCAAACCTGCACATCTTTGGGATGTGGGAGGAAACCAAAGCACTCGGCGAAAACCCACACGGTCACAGGATGAGTGTGCAAACTCTGCACAGACAGCACCTGTAGTCAGAATTGAACCCAGGTCTTAGGCTTTGAGATAGCTGTTCTACCGTTGCGCACTTTGCCGCCCAACTTTTTTTTTACTGCCACCACTGCGGAACTGTTCAGCATGTTAACTTGTTCCCCGATCACATTCTGATGCAGTGGGCAGCATTTGGCTGTGTGCTACATGTACAGATTTCTTTCCCCCGGAGTCGCCTGTTTGCATTTTCTGTCAGGTCTGCTGATTAATTCATGGGAGGTTTGAGATAAAATGTTCAGAATTAAATCTGCTCACTGGTGGACAATAAACAAGTCAAACAAGGAAGAATCAAAACCTCTTTGTTTATCTCTCGGAATTCTGCAGTCAGGGTTCACAGTCCCTCGGTATGTCTAGAATGTGCAGTTTGTTCATGAGCTGGTGTTTGATGCCAGAATTATAACAAGAATGAGAATGCTCTCTGTTTTAGGAAGATGCAGATTTCTGAGGGCATATTCACTCACTGCACTAATCCCAGCGATTTGAGTTCATCTCCTGCCATAGATCTCTAGGTTTTATTTCTAAAAAAGACAAAGTGCTGGAGTAACCCAGCAGGTCAGGCAGCATCTTTGGAGAACATGGATAGGTGATGTTTTGGGTCGAGACATTTCTGCAGACTGATTGTAGCAGGGGCAGAAAACTAATCTAAGCTAGTCCTATTTACCTGGGAAGGATTTGACCCGAAACGTCAGCTATCCATGTTCTCCAGAGATGCTGGCTGCCTGACTCACTGAGTTATTCCAGCACTTTGTCCTTTTTTTTTTGTAAACCAGCATCTGCAGTTCCTTGTTTCGAGATTTTATTTCTATTGACTTCACATTAAGGTAGTACAAATCCATTTACAATTTGAGGAGAAGTCTTTGATTTGAAGAGATGAGGATGAGGTAACTGGTGCAGACACACTTAAGGGAAAACTGGTTAAATATTGCAAGGAACAGAGGGCATTTTTGAAGGAAGTTTGTGTGAAGTACAAACTTTGGTGTTCACCTGCGGGGCTGAATGGTCTGTTTCTACGCTGTGAATTCTGCTCATCACTTGTTGCCAGGAATTACCAGGAATGAGGAAAGGAAGGGTGAAGATGATGCGATTAGAATAGGGCAACAGTATGGGAATTCTAATGGCAAAGTATATTGATTGCAGTGGAGAGGGAGGTCGGGTTGTGGGCCTGCAGCAGCCTGGGTCTTGCCTGGGCTTACTCTAAGGACCACTGGACTTTTTTCCCCCCTAAACGGTGCCAAAATATGGTGACAGCATTTGTGGTTGTGCAAAAGAATGTCACTATGCTGTGCATATGTGACAATCAAGAACCACCGAACCACTGTGTCTTGTAGCATCTTGAAATGTACCTAACCCTTTAAATATATATTCAGCTACTTGACCTCTGCAACCCTCCATTAGAGTGAGTCAATCATCTTGGTGAAAAAAAATATTTTATCTCAATCCTAAATTACACTTCCCATACCTGGAAGCGTAACTCCTTGTTCTAGACACTTCAGCCAGGAGAACATGCTCCCTGTTTCCTAACAAACTCGCCAAGTTGACACTTTGTCATTGGGTCCATTTTATTCTTTAAAGCTCTAATGAACGCAAGGCTAGTCAAGTGGAAAGATATCCTTTCTTGTGTAATGTGCCTGCACTCAATATTCCAGCTGTGTTCTCTCCAACTCTTCTAGGTGCTCCATAATTGTAACAACGCATCTTTAGGCTTAGGTTTTTTATTGTCGTGTGTACTGAGGAACAGTGAAAAGCTTTGTCTTGCATGCTAACCAATCAGACCAAACAATGCCATACATAAATACATTCAAATTAAACTCAAGTGCAGTTGGTGGGCAAAGTACAAGATACTGAGGGCAGAGTATAGTTTTCAGCATTGTAGAGCATGTTCCAGAGACAAAGTCCATTGTCTGCAAAGGAGTAGAGGTGAATCGGACAGTGTCCTGGTTTATGGAGGAACCGTTCGGAAACCTGATAATAAAGGGGAAGGAGCACCCATGCTCAAATCCTCACACCATGAAAGGTATGAACGTGATTTCTCTAATTTCAAGTAACCCCTGCATTCCCCCTCTCTCCCTCTCTCTCAGCCTAGTTGTCCTACCAGTTCCACTGTTCACATCTTTGTATCCCTTCATTACCACCTCTTCCCCAACTAACAATGAACTCTCTGAATTTGTAGTCGGCAGGGCAGTACTCTGCATGTCGCCAACTTGGATGTGTTGTGCATACTAACGTACTGTCAGTGCCCCCTTAAAACTGTCTAGTGAAGGTGATTTGACTATATTGTTGTCTAGTTTATTCCATTCCCTTAAGGTTCTTACAAAGAATTAGTTCTTATAAATATCTGTCCTGGCGAATGGGGTTTCTATTTGCATATCATTTCTCTTTCTTGTTCTCCTTTCTGTTGAGTATGTTATGTATCCATCTGCAGTAATGCCCACGATCCCCTTTTGAATCTTGTACCACATGGCTAGTCTGTTCCTTGCCCTTCTTGTTTCCAGCGTTTCCCACTCCAGATCAGACAGCATCTGGGTGACACTGCTAACTCTATTGTAGTTTCCGATGCAAAAGCGTGCTGCTTTCCTCTGTACCCATTCTAGTTTGTCGATATGACCAGTTTTGTATAGGTCCCAGGCGCATGAAGCGTATTCCAGTAAGAGCCTAACCAATGTTGTATATGCTGTGGTTTTCACTTCCTTTGGGCAGAACCAGAGGTTTTGTCTAAGGAATCCTAGTGTCCAGTTGGCTTTAGTGACCGTGTTGTCCACGTGTTCCCCCCACGAAAGCTTGCTATCAAGATGAACTCCAAGGTATGGTTGAGAAGTTGTACGATGAAGTATTTGTCCACAAAAGACGTAGTCTCGAGTAGGTGGTTTCTTCTTGTTTGAAATGACCATAATTGAGCATTTGGTTGGGTTGAAGCTCGTCTTCCATGTGTTTTGCCATAATTCCAAGGACTTAAGGTCTTCTTGTTAGGAGTTCATATCCTCTACATCAGTGACAGGTGTATATACAAGACAATCATCTGCAAAGAGTCTTGTTTTACAATTTATGTGTTCAGGTAGATCATTAATGTACGTCAGGGACAACAGTGGTCCGAGGACCGTGCCTTGTGGTACTCCTGACAGTACTTCTTCTAAAGAAATGTTTCCTTCACAGGCCACCCTCTGCGTCCGGTTTTGTGAGAAATTCCCTAATCCAGTTATGTAGACTATTTCTGATGCCATAATAATCCAGTTTTCCTCTGAGCCTTTCATGAGGAACTTTATCAAACGCTTTCAAAAAGTCCAGGATTGCCATCTGTATAGATTTCCCTTATCTAGTGCCCTTGTGATGGGCTGTTATGGGCCATTCCTTGGTCATCTGTTGCCAGCCCTGCTTTGTTCAGACCGTTTCATACCTCCAGTACCCTCTACTTTCAATGTGAAGAAGGCTCCCAACCTGAAATGTATTGATTAGTACGGGTGTCAGACGTTATGGGGAGAAGGCAGGAGAATGGGAGGGAGAGATATATCAGCCATAATTGAATGGCGGAGTAGACTTGATGGGCCGAATGGCCTAATTCTACTCCTATCACTTATTGTCTTATGAAATGTCACCCATCCTTTTTCTCCAGAGATGCTGCCTGAGCCGCTGAGTTGCTCCTGCACTGTGCGTATAGTCGGTATAAACCAGCATCTGTATTTCTTTTCTACACCGTTGGTCAGTTCAACTGCTTGTTACACATGCACGGTTGACTGGTGAACAAGGACACCCAAGTCTCTGTCCAGCAACATTTCCCATGCTAATGGCATTGAAGAA
Source organism: Amblyraja radiata (assembly GCF_010909765.2). Taxonomy (NCBI): domain Eukaryota; kingdom Metazoa; phylum Chordata; class Chondrichthyes; order Rajiformes; family Rajidae; genus Amblyraja; species Amblyraja radiata. The sequence goes on along the minus strand of NC_045972.1, from coordinate 27,704,672 downwards.
ATGGCTAACTGCACATTTATCTGTGTTTCCCTGCATCTGTCGAGTTTCTGCGCACTCCTTCAATCAGTCAAAGTCATTTCGAAGTCTCTGCATCTTCTCAGCTCACAATCCCACACAGTTTATTGTTGTTACAAATTTCAATTATGATATCTGGTTTCCTCATCCGAGCAGCCGAGGCCCAGGCTCGGACCCCTGCAGTTTCCCACCAGTTCTGCCACCCTGTAATGGGCCCATTCATTCCTGCTGCTTCCTGTTTGTCAACCAACTCTCAATCCATGCCAATATATGACCCCCAGTAGCAGTAGTTTTGAGCAGTGGCATTATGTGTCTGACGTTATCAACGGCATTTTGAAAATCCAAGATCACACCAGCTAATGGCTCCCTTTTATTTTCTCTATTAAATGCTTAGCAAATAATCACTGGTAGGTTGGCCAAAAACAGATTCCCTTTCAGAAATCTATATTGATTGTGTCAAACCCCGTTGACATTTTGAGTATCCTGTTAGCTTGTGCTTTATAGTAGTTCCTAGCATTCTCCACTATTGATGGAACGGTCTTCGGATTCCTGTGTCTTCCCTCCCCCTCCATTTTTAAACAGTGGCATAACTCGAGTTGTCTCCAATTCCATAGGCGCTAACCCTGATAACCAGGTTTATAGGCAGCATTTCTGGAGAGAAGGAATGGGTGACGTTTCGAGTCGAGACCCTTCTTCGGTCTCCCATTCCTTCTCTCCAGAGATGCTGCTGAGTTACTCCAGCATTTTGTGTCTACCTTCAATTTAAACCAGCACCTGCAGTTCTTTCTTGTACAAACCCTGATAACCAACTGTCTGTGCGAGTGATCAGTCTGCAGGAGGGTCCAGAACTAAAATGTCACCTGTCCATTTCTCTCCACAGATGCTGCCTGACCCACTGAGTTCCTCCAGCCCTGTGTTTGCTCTAATATATCTGACAGGTTTTCTCTTCCATGAGAGCTAATGGAAAATATTTCAATTCATGTGCCATTTCCTTATGAGCCACTATAAACTCTCCTGCCCTGTCTATAATGGGGTCACGTTTGCCTTGCTGTTCTTTTACTTTTCACTTACCGAGAAGCGGTTTCAGTCGTGTTTTGTTTTTCTCTAGTCCTCTTGCATTCCCCCTTCCATCTCTTCATCAATTTCTGGAAGGTCCTTTGCTGAATAATAAAATCTGCGTAATTGTAACTAAACATTGTTAGTGATCAGTGAGTGAATGGGAGCAGTTAGAGAGTGAGAACATAGACGAACGAATCTCGACACAAGAAACAACACACCTGACGAACTCAGTGGGTCAGGTAACATCTGTGGAGGGAAATGGATAGTTTTCAATTGGGACGTATCTTCATTCTGATGCTGCCTGACCCCCTAAGTTCCTCTAGCACTTTGTATCTTGCTCAAGATTCCAGCATCTGCAGTTCCCCATGCCTCCTGAACACAAGAATGTAGGAGCTGCATAATGGACAGATATGATCCATAGGACATGGCCGGCAAGTCGATCTGGGTACGTTTTCCACAACCAGAGTTAGTTTAGTTTATTGTCACACACCACACCGAGGTGCAGTGAAGAGCTTTTTTGTTGCGTGCTATCCAACCAGCAGAAAGACAGTACAAGATTACAATCAAACCAGTGTTCAGATACGGGATGTTTAAGAAGGAACTGCAGATGCTGGAAAATCGAAGGTACACAACAATGCTGGAGAAACTCAGCGGGTGCAGCAGCATCTATGGAGCGAAGGAGATAGGCAACGTTTCGGCCGAAACGTTGCCTATTTCCTTCGCTCCATAGATGCTGCTGCACCCGCTGAGTTTCTCCAGCATTTTTGTGTACCTTCAGATACAGGATAATGGAAATAAGGTTCAGTACAAGAAAAGTATGATTAAAGAGTTCCGAGGGTCTCCAATGTGGTAGATGTGAGGCCAGGACTGTTCTCTAGGTAATAGGATGGTTCAGTTGCCTGATGACAGATGTGAAGAATCTTTTGCCCGAATGGGAGGGGGTCGAAGCGGGGGTGAGACTTGTCTTTGATTCTGCCGGTGGCCTTCCCGAGGCAGCGTAAAGAGTAGATGGAGTCAATAGAAGGGAGGATGGTTTGTGTGATGGTCTAGGCTGCTTCCACAATTCTGCAATTTCTTGTGGTCTTATATGGATCTGTTCCCAAACCATCCTGTGATGCATCCCGATAAAAGAAGGGCAGAAAGAGAGAACCCCAAGCCAATCCCGCAGGACACTTGGCCATAAAACATCACTCAAACATTGCGAGAACCATTTGAGGTCTTGGTGCAGGATGTCACCTGGACAGATTCACAGCACCAGAAGACGAGGTTACAGAACCAGCACACGAGAGCACAGGAATTACTGGGGCAGCAACTGTCCTGTTAGGGCTACGTCAGCCCACACCCTCTCAGTTGAATCGGTGATTGTACACTTGCCAACTAGCGCACAACAGTTTGATTGTCTTGGTGCATCTGTCAAATGCTTTGTTCTGCACATTCTTCATGTGTGCAAACTGGGATGTTTTAAATCACTTTACAGTGTTCTGTTTCTTTTATTGTTTTAAATGGCTTGTTAATCCAAAGGGGAGTTATTTCACCGTCTTGTTCGGCTGTGACTTAGTTTTCTATTTTCATCCTCATGACAACACCAGAATGCCTTTGAAGAGGATCTAATGGTTTTAGTGGATAATCACATTGGGGATTTAATGGTCAGATCTGTTGTGACTGCTGGATTGGGTGAGTGTTAGAATAAACGAGCAGATCTGTTAGCATTCGGGTTGCAAACACTTCATGACAATTTGTAAACACTTGTGTATGAACGCTTTATTAGTGTGGGTGCAAAAATGTCTCATTAGACTGCGGGCAGCATTATCTTCTTAGACTGTCTGGATATTTCAAGTAGCATTGACCATAATTGACCAGCGTTATACTTGTGGAAATTAATGTTTTGTCTTTTCAGGTTCCTTTTGCTGTGAGACACTGTTTGGTTTTCAGACTGAAGTATCCTGTGCCGTTCCCCAGACACCATTGTCTCCCCAAACTGTTTGCAATCCCTACTGTATGGTGACACCGTGATGCTTCCAAAGTGTCCATTCGTGCTGAGGAAGCGTTGCTAGTGAGGGTCGATATGCTACTAGACATATAGTCAGGCAGAATCTGTGGAGGGATTGGACAGACAGTGTTTCGTTCCCAACCCGCTGGTTCCTGCAGCACTTTGTCTTTTGTTCACGATCCCAGCATCTGAAGTTCCTTGTATCTCCAGCAAATAGAGACATGGATTTCCGAGTCGGCGGGTTGCCTTGCAGTACCAGGAAGGTCTGGTCTGTTGACAGGTCTGTTGATGTCCGCTGGCTTTGTAACTCTGTCTATTGTGAGAGTTTGAGAATACATTTACATTCAAGTGGAAACTAAAGTAAAATATATGATGGCAAGATTTCAATGTAGCTTCATCAGATGCCCACAGGAAACCAACCCTTGATCGTTTATTATTTCTTTTTAAAACTGATGTGCTACATTGAAGCTTTGCTTAGGATAGCAAACTCTTGAAGGGATTCATAACAATCTCCAGGATGTTTAAAAATGGCTCTGCTGCCTGGGATTTTTGGAGGAAATGTATTTTTGGTTTGAAGGAAAAACCTGCATGAAGGCAGATCCTTTCAGGCATTTGGGTAATTATGTACTTTTGAGATGATCTCTGCAAAAGGCACAGCCATCATTTTGAACACAAGCTCCCACAACCTGCAATATGGCAATGAACCAGACCCCTCTCAGACCGTAAGACATTGGAGCAGAATTAAGCCATTCGGCCCGTTGAGTCTGTTCCACCATTCGATCATGGTGGATCTCTTTTTCCCCCTCAACCACATTATCCTGCCTTCTCCCTGTAACCTTTGACACCATTACTAATCAAGAACCTATCAATCCCAACTTTAAAAATACCCTATGACTTGGCCTCCACAGTTGCCTGTGGCAATTAATTCCACGGATTCACCAGCCTCTGGCTAAAGAATTTTCTCCTCATCTCCATTCTAAAGGCATGTCCTTTTATTCCGAGGCTGTGTCCTCTGGTCCTAGACTCTCCCACTACTGGAAACATCCTCTCTGCATTCACTCTCTCGTGGCCTTTCATTATTTGGTAGGTTTCTATGAGATTCCCCCTCATCCTTCTAAACAGCGAGTACAGGCTAAGAGCCGGTCAAGAGTGTTTAATTGTCATGCTTACCGGCAACGGAACAATGAAATTCTTACTTGCAGCAGCATAACATGCTCATCACTGTGGTAATGTAGAAATAAACATATAATAATCTATAATACAACAAATGAATAAGAGTAATGCCAGGAAACCATAAAAGTACAAAACCAAAGATATGGTCCATGGAAGGTCAGAGGTGCTGAGTCTGAAGAAGGGTTTCGGCCCGAAACGTTGCCTATTTCCTTCGCTCCATAGATGCTGCTGCACCCGCTGTGTTTCTCCAGCTTTTTTGTGTACCTTTGCTGAGATTAATGTTGTGTAGTGTCAAGGGCCTGATGGTTGCTGGGCAGCTGTTCTTGAACCTGGAGGTCAGGGTGTTCAGGCTCCTGTACCTTCTCCCCAATGGTAACAACAAGGTGAGAGTGTGACCAGAGCGTTGTGAGGCTACAATATTGACTGCCTTTTTGTGGCAGCATTTCTTGTAGATCCTGTCGATGGTGGGGATGTCAGTACCCATGATGGACCAGGCAGTGTCCACCACTCTCTGTAATCCCTTCATTCCTACGTGTTTGATTTGACGAGCCAGGCCATGATGCAACCAGTCGGGATGCTCTTTACCGTAGACCTAGAGAAGTTCAATAGAGAAATGACGGTACGCTGGAGGTGGAGGCTAATTGAGTGGAAGGTGAGGCGTGAGGGAGCTATCTTTCTGCTGTTTGGAGAGAGATGAGGTGAAAGCAGTGCAAGTAATGGAGGAGATGCGAGAGAGGGCTCCGTCAACCACAGCAGACGGGAAGCCACGTGAAAAAGGACTATTCAGATATCGTGGAATGGAGGCCTCCATTCGAGAGAAGATGCACAGAGACAGAAGAACTGGGAGATAGGATGACTTGCTTTGATTTACCTCTGAGTGTATTGAAGTTCTGGATGCATTTGTGATTTGAAATCAATTTGTGCAGTTATGACCCATCTGCTTCATAACTCTAGTTTACTTTGGAATTTGTTGGATCCTATACTTATTCCCCACTCACTCACGTAACTAAACATGACCAATATTAGAGAGGAAAAGAAAGACTTGGCATCGTTTTTGTCTTTTTGCACAATTATTTGTTTGTTGTATGTGTATGTATATTTAATTATGTGTGTGTGTGTGTATATATGTGTGTGCGTGCGTATATACAGTGCCCTCCATAATGTTTGGGCCACAGACCCATCATATATATATTTGCCTCTGTACTCTACAATTTGAGATTTGTAATAGAAAAAAAATCACATGTGGTTAAATTACACATTGTCAGATTTTATTAAAGGCATTTTTATACATTTTGGTTTCACCATGTGGAAATGACAGCTGTGTTTATACATAGTCCCCTCCATTTCAGGGCACCATAATGTTTGGGAGATATGGCTTCACAGGTATTTGTAATTTAAGGGGTGTTTAAATGCCTCCTTAATGCAGGTATAAGAGAGTTCCAAGCACCTAATCTTTCCTCCAGTCTTTCCATCACCTTTGGAAACTTATATTGCTGTTTATCAACATGAGGACCAAAGTTGCGCCGATGAAAGTCAAAGAAGCCATTATGAGACTGAGAAACAAGAATAAAACTGTTAGAGACACGAGCCAAACCTCAGGCTTACCAAAATCAACTGTTTGGAACATCATTAAGAAGAAAGTGAGCTTACTAATCGCAAAGGGACTGGCAGGCCAAGGAAGACCCCCACAGCTGATGACAGAAGAATTCTCTCTATAATAAAGAAAAATCCCCAAACACCTGTCCGACAGATCAGGAGCATTCTTCAGGAGTCGGGTGTGGATTTGTCAATGACCACTGTCCACCGAAGATTTCATGAACAGAAATACAGAGGCTACACTGCTAGATGCAAACCACTCACTGGTTAGCCGTAAAAATAGGATGGCCAAGTTACAGTTTGCCAAAATGTACTTAAAAGAGCAACCACAGTTCCGGAAAAAGGTCTTGCGGACAGATGAGACGAAGATTAAATTGTATCAGAGTGATGGCAAGAGTAAAGTACGGAGGAGAGAAGGAACTGCCCAAGATCCAAAGCATACCACCTCATCTGTGAAACATGGTGGTGGGGGTGTTATGGTCTGGGCAGTTCCCCTGGCTGCTGTAGGTACTGGCTCACTTATCTTCATTGATGATAACCTGCTGATGGTAGTAGTATAATCAATTCTGAAGTGCATAGATACATCCAGTCTGCTCAAGTTCAAACAAATGCCTCAAAACTCATTGGCCGGCGGTTCATTCTACAGCAAGACAATGATCCCAAACATACTGCTAAAGCAAAAAGGAGTTTTTCAAATCTATAAAATGATCAATTCTTGCATGGCCAAGTCAATCATCTGATCTGAACCCAATTTAGAATGCCTTTTATAGGCTGAAGAGAAAACTGAAGGGGACGAGCCCCCAAAAAACAAGCATAAGCTAAAGATGGCTGCAATACAGGCCTGGCAGAGCATCACCAGAGAAGACACCAAGCAACTGGTGATGTCTATGAATTGTAGGCTTCAAGCAGTCATTGCATGCAAAGGATATGCAACAAAATACTAAACATGACTACTTTCATTTACATGACATTGCTGTGCCCCAAACATTACAGTGCCCTGAAATGGGGGGGCCATGTATAAACACTGCTGTAATTTCTACACGGTGAAACCAAAATATATAAAAATGTCCTTTATTAAATATCTGACAATGTGCGCTTTAACCGCATGTGATTTTTTTTTCTATTACAAATCTCAAATTGTGGAGTACAGAGGCAAATAAATAAATTATGGATCTTTGTCCCAAACATTATGGAGGGCACTGTATGTGTATATATGTGTGTGTGTATATATGTATATATATATATATAGATGTATGTATATATGTGTGTGTGTGAGTGTATATATTAAACTAATTTTTGTTGTATTGTTTACAGAGTATTATGTTTACATATCTGTTGTGCTGCTGCAAGTAAGAATTTCATTATTCTGTTTGGGACATATGACAATAAAGCACTCCTGACTCTTGACTGCAGATGCCGGTTTACAAAGACCGATATTACCTGGGAAAAGTAAATGGGCAAGTACTGATGGGCATGAGGTTGTAGTGTGGAGTTGGTGCCGTCAAGAGGAGCAGGGCTGGCTTGTTTGTGGAGCTGCTGCTGGGAACACAATGGTGGGGAAGCAGGCAGCTACACCCTGCATGTTTTGGTACAGATGGCCTGCCTGGCTCTGAGCGAGTGAAAGGGCTTCTTTGTGGTGAACCAAGCTCTCTAAGTTCTCTCAATGACTCATTCATACCGGACTCATGTCTTTCTGAGATGTGTTTATTTTGTATAACATAATGCAAATAAAATGGTCTAAGCTGGTTCTTCATGTTGGTTTTGATGGTTCTCCCAGCCTTTACTCATTTCTACATGTTGTTTTTCTGTGAAGCAGATACTTAAAGTGTTTGTGTGTCATCAAGGAGGGGGTGTTATGTCAGATGGAGTTCCTTCATTTAATGATTCCAAGCAGCATCAAAACATTGGTTTGGTTTATGTTGTACAAAGTGATCCTCAATGGCACTTGTAAGTATGAAGTGTTTTCTCCCTCCCCCCCCACCCCCTTGACATTTTTTTCCTTTTTGACAGTGTGTTCTGAGAGATTAGAATACAGGTGTACTTTTTTAACTGGACTCTTTTTTCCCACTTAAAATCCCTTAAAATAGTGTGAATTATAGTGAAGGGCGTTTTCCCTGTTTTTAGTGTGAAGGTATGCCCTCTAGTGCAGACTGCTGTTTCACTGTGTTGAGCGACATTTACTTGCAAATTGGGAGTTTTGCATAGGTTCAACAGGAAAGACCTGTTTCCCATGTCAGGATAAATACTAGGACATGAAGTAATTGGTAGAAGGGATTGGTTGAAAGATAAAGCATAGAAACGGGTCCTCAGGCCACGCCAACCATGACCACCCGTTCACACTAGTTCTATGTTTTCCCACTTTCTCATCCACACTCTACATACTGGGGTAGGTCCTTGCGATGTGGGAGGAAACCAGAGCACCCGGAGGAAACCCACATGGTTACGGGGAGAACATGCAGACCACACAGACGCATCCGTAGCCAGGATCGAAGCCAGATCGCTGGCGCTGTGAGGCAGCAACTATACCGCTGCGCTACTGTGCCGCCCCTATCTTCCTGACATTCAGGAACCAAGTCTGTCATCAGCAATCTTTGTTGACAAATCATAACCAGCCAATGTTACAGCAGAAAAAGGCACAAAGTGCTGGAGTAACTTGGTGGGTCTTGGCTCCAATCTGTGGAGAACATGGATAGGCAACGTTTTGGCTCGGGACCCTTCTCAAGACTGACAAAGGGTCCCATCCTGAAATGTCACCAATCCGTGTACTCCAGAGATGCTGCCCCACTCGCTGTGTTACTCCTGCACTTTGTCTTTTTTTTAATAAACCGGCATCTGCAGCTCCTTGTGTCTACAATCTTTGTGAAGTGTTGCTGCAAGGATTCCTCGAGTGGTTTCCTACCCCCTCACTGCAGCCAAGAGCGGGCTACTGTATGCATCCCTGGCTGTGTCCACGATAGCCCAGTGACATATCTAAACAGTGTTCAAGTGACTCATTGTATGCAGAGTACTGGGCAATGGTTGAGGCATGTGATAAATGAGCAATATAAATGCAAGCTCTTATGTTGATAGGCTGTCTGAGATGGTGTCTTTCATGTGACAGCTCCAGGCTGCAGGATTGGTGTGGTCACATCGTGCAGTGTTGGGCTCTGCTGTGGATACGCGCTGGACTAACTAGCAGGAACATGGTGTATGTTTGATAAAAGTTGTTGTTTAAAGTTCAGTAGACAAGGTTCCAGATGACTCATTGGCATGCCTTCCATCGGTGTATTTATAGGAGAAACTAACTTCACTGCAAAATGGTCGCAGTGAGCAGCATAAGCTATTAATGGTGCTGCTGGTGTACTGACAGAGGCATCCACTATTCTGTTTGAACCCACTTGGAATCCTTGGGAAAGGAACGGGAAACCCTGCTGCCTTCATTCCGAAAAATGACTTGTAAGTGGAGTGCGTTTTAAGCTGTAAATTGCTCAATTTGGTATGTTTTCCTGTAGGAACTCTAACACGGTAGCCTCAATGGCAGATTTAAATAGATTGTGATAGTTAATAGCACCGTGTGATTAACCAGTCAGTGAGAGACAGACTCTGATGGAAACCTAGGAAACTTAAAACCTGTACTTGTAGCTAAACCTCTTGCGTTGGGAGTGCTGGAGATGGGAGGTTTGTTGATGCTTCTGAGGAAAAACTCAAAATGTTGGGGTTTCAATCTGGAGAAGGGTCTCGACCCGAAACATCACGAGCAATTCTCTCCAGATATACTCCCTGACCTGCTGAGTTACTCCAGTATTTTGTGTCCTTGGTAAACCAGCATCTGCAGTTCCTTGTTTCTACATATCGGCGGTGCCTCTTGCAGTTCTCACAGACGATGTGGTTACTGGGAGGATTGTTGAAGGCAGGGTAGACTTTAGTAAGGCATTTGACCATGCCCCGCATGATAAGCACATGGGATCCAAGGCGAGTTGGATAATGGCATCCCACATTGGCTTGGTGAAAGACGGCAGGGGGTGGTGGTAGAGAAGTCTCCCTGAATGGTAGTCAGTGACCAGTGAGTTGGTGTTCCTGAACTTTCAACAGGGCAAGTTGGCAAAGATGTTTGAAGTTGCAGAGAGGGGCACAGGGAATGTCTGATGGGATGGAGGCCTGGAGAGATGGAATGGTGCAAATGGAAGTGGTGGAGAGAGGGCGGTGAAGGCTTGTTGATCGCAGCTGATCTCTGTGAACGAGGGTCAAACACAATGAGATAAATGAATTGGTGGTGGTGGAGGCAGATACGATGATGGCACTTGAGGCTTTTAGATAGATGGATATGTAGGAAACGGAGGGATATGGACCATGTGCCGGCAGAGGAGATTAGTTTAATGGCATCATGCTAGACACAGAAATTCTGGGCTGTTCATGTGCTGTACTTTTCCACGTTCTCTGAAAACAGGAGAGAGAGGAAAAAGACAGTGCTGAAATTAAATCGGAAAACACTGTGACTACTGGAATTCTGAAATCAAAGAGAACGTTTGAAATTGCCAGCAGGTCGAACAGTGACCCTGGAGAGAGGGAAAACAATTTTCTCACATTAACATTTAATATAGTACTAATTAATATACTACTAATGAAATGTTGTCGACCGGAAACATTGCCTCTTTCCCATTCCACAGATGCTGCCTTGCTTGAGTTTTCCTGCATGTCCCTGTTTATATGTCAGGGGTTTTAGTGCATTGATGAAACAGTGCATTAAGCATGTTTGATGTCATAAAATAATCTGCAGATGCTGGACTATTGACCGACATCTACTACAAACCTACTAACTCCCATAGCTATCTAGACCACTTCTTCCCACCCTGTTTCCTGTAAAGACTCTATCCCCTACTCCCAATTCATCCGTCTATGCCGCCATCTGTGCCAGGATGAGGTTTTCCATACCAGGGCATCGGACATGTCCTCATTCTTTAGGAAACGGGGGTTTCCTCTTCCATTATAGATAAGGCTCTCACTAGGGACTCCTCGATATCCCGCAGCTACGCTCTTGCTTCCCCCCCCCCCCCCATTCGTAACAAAGACAAAGTCTCCCTTGCCCTCACCTTACACCCCATCAGCCATCGCATATAATCCTCCAACATTTTCGCCACCTCCAATGTGATCCCACTACTGGCCACATCTTCCCTTCTCCACCCCTTTCTGCTTTCCGCAGAGACCGTTCCCTCCGAAACTCCCTGGTCAACTCATCACTTCCTGCCCAAACCACCTCCTCCCCAGGTACTTTTCCCTGCAACCGCAGGAGATGCGACACCTGTCCCTTGACCTCCCCCCTCGACTCCATCCAAGGACCCAAACAGTCTTTCCAGGTGAGGCAGAGGTTCACGCACCTCCTCCAACCTCATCTACTGTATCCGCTGTTCCAGGTGTCAATTTCTTGACATTTGCGAGACCTAGCGCAGGCTCGGTGATCGTTTCGCTGAACGCCTCCGCTCAGTCCGTCTTAACTTACCTGAGCTCCCGGTTGTTCAGCACTTCAACTTCCCCCTTCTATTCCCAATCTGACCTTTCTGTCCTGGGCCCCCTCCATTGTCAGAGTGAGGCCCAATGCAAATTGGAGGAACAGCACCTCATATTTTGCTTGGGTAGTTTACACGCCAGCGTTATGAACATTAGCTTCAAATAATCCTTGCCAGTCTTACTGTCTCCGACTACATTCTATCTTTGTCCAGCCTACTCCCCTGACATCAGTCTGAAGAAGGGTCTCGACCTGAAACATCACCCATTCCTTCTCTCCAAAGATGCTGCCTGTTCCGCTGAGATACAGCATTTTGCGTCTACCAGCTGATTTTATATGTTTGGAATTGAACTGTTTTGATGTTTAAAGGAAAACTTCAGAATGACTCACTGGAATTCTTTTCAAACTTTATTTATGAGCCAATGACCTTTGAAAATTGCGAGTGGAGAGTGTTTGACCCTCCAGCAGGAGTTTACAGCCAGCTACAAGTCACAAGTGTACAAGCTATCTCTGTGTTACTAGTCTCTGCTTTTACAATGAGGCTGCTTCAAAGTTCTTCCTCAAACCAGAGGTCAATCCATTGCTGCAGGTGAAGGGAGCTGAGGCATATGGGGAGAGTCATAGCCACAGAGTCAAACAGCGCAAACTCAGACCCTTCTGCCCAACTATTTCATGCTGACCAAGTTTCCCCATCTACACTAGACTCCCCCCCCCCCCCCCCCCCCCCCGCCCACGATTAATAATAATAATAATAATACATTTTATTTAATGGGCGCCTTTCAGACATCTCAAGGACACCTTACATAGTAATCGGAATAACATATAATCGGAATATAACAAGTAATAAAGACATCACAGAGACACAAATTAAAAACAGAATTCAATCCAAAAACAGAAAATCAAAAACACAGTGTGAAGATTGGCCCATAGACCTCTAAACCTTTCCTATCCATGTACCTGTCTGTGTCTTTTTAATGCTGGTATAGTACCTGCCTCAACTGCCTCCTCGTAGTTCGTTCCATACACCCACCACCCTTCGAATGCAGAAAGGTTGCACTGAGGCAGACGATGGGCCATGACCATTGAGTGGTACAGCAAAGTGGTGAGAAGAGTGTGTGGCCAGGATGGTGTGGGTCTTAGAGCATTTTAACTGCCTCCTGTAGATCCCATTGATGATGGGGTAGTCAGTACCAGTGATGGTCAGGATAATGTCTATCAGTCGCTGTCATCTCCTTTGGTCCTGACCGTTCGAGTTGCTGAACCAGGCTGCGATGCAACCAGTATGTTCTCTCTACCTGTAGAAGTCCGATATTCGACAACATATAGAATCTCCTCAACCTTCTGAGGAAGCAGAGACGTTGTGGTTGTGTTCAGTGCTTGGCAACACTCCTGTGAAGCATCTTGGGCCATTAACGCATTCCAAATACAACCTGTCATTCTAAATGAAAGCTAAGATCACTGAAGATAGACACAAAATGCTGGAGTAACAGCGGGTCAGGCAGCATCTTTGGAGAAAAGGAATAGGTGGAGTTTCAGCTCGAGACCCTTCTTCAGACTGAGGCAATTCTTGGATTAACGAGTTCATTTGTGGAATTCATTGCCACAGATAGAAACCAAGTCAATGGATATTTATAAGGCGGCGACTGAGAAAGTCTTGATTAGTACGAGTGTCAGGGGTTATGTGAAAAAGGCAGGAGATTAGTGTTGAGTGGGAAAGATAGACCAGCCATAATTGAATGGCAGAGTAGACTTGATGGACCAAGTGGCCTAATACTGCTCCTAGAACTGATGAACACGAGTTGGCTGATGTGGAAGTCTGCTGGGCTTGATCTACACTCTGCTCCAGAGTGTTTCAGGAGAGAATACCGTTGTTGTTGAAGCTCCTGGATTGCCGTGGTTCACAATGAGGTTTGAGGTACCATGCAGTATGTCCATACCCCCCCAAACAGAATCAGACATTTCACAACGCAGCACAACTCAAAGCCCTCAAGGCTTCCATCAACCTCGCAGTAAAGGATTATGTGGAACTTTCTACAATATGTGTTATATTCTGGAAATGAATGCACAGACCTGAAATAACGCAGCTGTATTTTATGATCATGTTACTATTTAGAGGTTGGCACTGTGTAAATCAGCCTCTACACTCCCACTAATACAACAGTGACTAGACTTGTACTGCCCAGGTCTTTTCACAAACTCAGGATATCCCAAAGCACTTTACTGTCAACTCAAAGCATTGTCTCCAATTAACACTCAAGATACAACGAGGGTGCTAGATCTTATTTGCTGTTTTGTATCTCACACACACACGGTTGGTGTAAAGAAGCTGCAAAGCACTAACCTCAGCAACAATGATCTACTATGGACTGTCTTAGGTTACAGGTCCGACTTCAGATTTGCACTATTGTATTATTATTAATTTATTGTGTTAATAATTATTGTGTATTTACCTTTGTGTTATTGCTTTAATGAGCCGTAACTAAGAAATGTATTGTTGCATTCCATGCAACAATGTTCCATTGTTGTCAACGAACACTCCTGACTGTTGATACTAGGAACATGAGGTTTGGTCAAAAGCAAGCTTTGAGGAGGATAAGGGTGTGGAGAGTTTGGGAGATACCATGTGTAGGAAGGAACTGCAGATGCTGGTTTACACCGAAGATGAACACAAAATGTTGGAGGACTCAGCAGGTCGGTCAGCATTTCTGGAGAAAAGGAATAGATGATGTTTCAGGTCGATAGAAGGGTTTCGCCCTGATACATCACCAATCCATGTTCTCCAGGGATGCTGCCTGCCCGCTGAGTTCCTCCAGCATTTTGTGTCTGTCTTGGGAGATCCCAGTTGGCTGATGGCGTGGCAGAAAGTGGTGGAGCATTGGAAATCTGGGATGAGGAAGAGGCCAGAATTGGATGAATGTGAATATTTTGGATATGGACAGTTATATGCCTGGAGCAGGTGACAGGAAGGGGAGGGGGAAGGCCATGGAGGGGTTGGAAACCAAGAAAAAGAATGTTAAAATTGAGACATTGCTTTGGATTGGAGGCAAGCATGTGATGGTTGCAGGTCACTTGAAAATATATGCTGATTATATCTGGCCCCAAGTTTAAATGCAGAAACATTTGGAATGCCCGGCTGTCTGCAAATATCCGGAGCTGACATTTTTCTTTTAATTAAACGGTGACACAGGGCAGTGGGCGATGGTACAATGTCTTTCTGATGGCAATGGACCTCTTCCAAAATACATTGTTTTGGGCTGTCTCGGAAAGGCGGCCAACATAATTAAAGACCTGTTGTACCCCGGTCATTCCTCCTCCTCCCTGCTCTTGTCGGGCAGAAGATGCAGACGTTTGAACAAACGCACAACTAGACTTAGGAACAGCTGCTTCCCCTCTGTTATCAGGTTTCTGAATAATCCTTCCATAACCTAGGGCACTGTCCAATTCACCTCGATCCCATTGAGGAAATTGGACTTTGTCTATGGGACAGATGCGCGGCAATGCTGAGAACTATATTCTGCATTCTGTATTTTCCCCTTTGCTCTACCAATTGTACTTGAGTTTGAGTTGATTGTATTGATGTAGTATATTTGGGACGACAGATGGCACAATGGGCTAAGTGTTCGGCTGGCAACCGGAAGGTAGCCGGTTCGAATCCCGCTTGGAGTGCATACTGTCGTTGTGTCCTTGGGCAAGACACTTCACCCACCTTTGCCTGTGTGTGAATGTGTGTGAGTGATTGGTGGTGGTCGGAGGGGCCGTAGGTGCAGATTGGCAGCCACGCTTCCGTCAGTCTGCCCCAGGGCAGCTGTGGCTACAGAAGTAGCTTACCACCACCGAGTGTGACTGAGGAGTGAATGAATAATGCGATGTAAAGCGCCTTGAGTATTAGAAAGGCGCTATATAAATCCCATCCATTATTATTATTATATTATAATCTGATCTGTTTGGATAGTATGTAAAACAAAGCTTTTCCCTGTACCTCAGTGCATGTGATAAGAAACCTAAACCACAACCCAGGATTTTTATATAAATAGATCTATGCCAGGATTTTTTTTTTATTGGCCGCGAGGGGGTTCTCTGGAAGGTTTTGGAGGTTAGCTTGTTCACAGGGAGCACATTTATTTGTCTGGAGCCAGTGCTGGTTCTGCTCCCTGAAACAAATGTGGCCCAACTTGGTGCTCCCTCTGGCTAGCGGCTGCTGCACCAAGCTCACCAGCCTTTGGTGGGTAGGTTAGTGATGTGGTTGAAAACTCAACCAGTCTCATTTAAATCCAAGTAACGATGAATCAGTATTTTTCAAAAGCTTACTTTCGGAGTCATAAGTCATCGGAGCAGAATTAGGCCGTTCGGCAAATCCACTCTACTTTGCCATACAATCATGGCTGATCATCTTTCTCAATTCCATTTTCCTGCCTTCTCACCATAATCCTTGACACCCGTAGCAATCAAGAATCTGTCAATCTCTGCCTTAAAAATACCCATTGACTTGGCCTCCACAGCTGCCTGTGGCAATGAGTTCCACATTCACCACCCTCCAACAAAATAAATGCCTCCTTATCTCCTTTCTAAAGGTACTTCCTTTTATTCTGAGGCTATGGCCTCTGGTTGTAGACTCTCCCACTAGTGGAAACATCCTCTGTATCCTGGCCTTTCACTATCTCAAAACTGATTGTTATAAATCCATCCCATCTGGTTCTTAAAGTCCTTTGGTGAGGACATTCTCTTTGACAATGGCAGCAGTGAGAAGAGGGTGTAGCCTGGATGCTAGGGACCCTTGACAATATTCAAATCTATTGATGGCACTCCTATCTTTGATTAGTATTCAAATCGATTGATAATATCCATATAGTATCCCTATCTTTGATTAGCATTCAAATCTATTGATAGCATTCAAATCTTCTTGCATTGAAGACCAATATACTCTTTGCCTTGTGAATTAGTGGCTGTACCTACCTTTCATTGACTGGTGGTCCTCTGAAAAACAACACCTATCCAGTGCCCTGCCCCAGTGCTAAGGCTGGAAGGCCTGGGTCTTGGATGGTGTTGGTGGAGGGAGAGATTGGAAGTGAAATCCTTTTGAAGTTGTTTAATATGTAGTTGGTACTCTGAAGAGCCTGGAATCCATGGCTTGTGCAGAGCTACCTATAGGCTGAGGAACCATTAACTGATATCTGTACATTGGAGCACTGATAGGAAACAAACGGGGAGAGCGTGCAAACTCTACACCTACGGTACCTGAGGTCAGGATCGAGCCTGGATCTCTGGTGCCACGAAGTAGTGGCTCTACTAACTGCGCCACTGATAAAAAAATTGAGTATTTGTGTCAACCGGTTTGTGCACCGTATGGTGTCTGAGCTTTCTCCCATTCACCTCGGGGCATGTCTGTTCTTTCTCCCCCTGCCTCTCCAATGGACCGGGCATAATTTTTTTTTTAAAGCACCCCCCCCCCCCCCCCGCCTGTCCCCAAGAAGTGCCAAGTTCTAATCTGAAGGAATGCTCAGGGGCTGGAGTTGAATTATCTCGGCACGTATACAGTTTGGATTGATTTCTCTTTCTTTATTTCAGGAAATGACCTAGAAGCAGCAGCAATACGTTAGTGCTTCCCTGCTTCAGCCAGCCGCCCAGTACATGATTAATCTGGACACACCACTTGTTTCCGCTGCTGAGCTCAAACTACCTCAGCAAGAATAAAAAGCTCGCAGCCTGCAGCAGAGGAGGAGGCGGTGGCGTGTGGAACGTGCACAAGCTGCGGACAGGGCCCTCTGTGATTAGCTTTAGCGTTAAGGCCGACAGTCTCCATCCCAGTGAAATACACTTGACTGACTGAACCCTCTGAAGAGCTTGAACCGTACCCGGGGCACAAGTGACGTGGGCGGCTTTGAGCGATTTGTCCAAGCACTGAATAGCTATTATTTTAAATTTAACTTTCGCTGTTGATCAGTGTCTTAGTCCATTTTGTAGTTGGATTTTTTTAGTGTTTGCTTTGTGGAGCCAGTACTGTGTGTCGGAGCAAGCAAGAACATTCACCAACATCATACCACTCCATTCAAGGCAGGCGGGCAATCCAGCAGCAGATCCTACTGGTTAGCTGAAGCCCATTCGTCCCTCTCCTCTCTGCTAGCTTATTTCCCACTGTGAAATGGCACCCACTCTACCAATTGTTTGCTCCGGCTGTTTTTATCGTATTCGTTGGGACGACGTGAAGTGTTAGACTCTTTCTTTTCATACGTTGCTGGGAATCGCTGTGATTAGGAGCAGCAGCTGATGACTATACAGGTCCAGCACGGAGCATCTGTGCAGCTTGGGAACGGCTGCATTTATCTCTCCTCACTCGACAGGCTGCAGCGGGGCTGCGCCCAACATACTACATAATTGCAATTGACCTGATCCATAGGTCTCCTGTGCTGACCTGTGGTGATTTTGTGCACGCATGCTTGCACTCTGGAGATAAAGTCATGCACGTGAGTCTCTACCTTTTGGCAGGACTTTCCGTGCTCAAACTTGTTTGGGAATTGTGACCGGGAGAACGGAGTTTCTGCG
Source organism: Amblyraja radiata (assembly GCF_010909765.2). NCBI lineage: Eukaryota > Metazoa > Chordata > Chondrichthyes > Rajiformes > Rajidae > Amblyraja > Amblyraja radiata. Next base: position 27,686,817 of record NC_045972.1, on the reverse strand, counting down.
ATCAGACTTCTACTTGACGAAGGACGAGGTGACAGAGGCTTCACTGTCATTTATGTATTGTTGCAGTGCCCAGGAAAATAAGATGGACTACAAGCGGCGGTTTCTGCTTGGCGGGTCCAAGCAGAAAGTGCAGCAACACCAGTACCCAATGCCCGAGCTAGGCAGGACCATGAGTGCACCCCTGACGTCCCCTGCAGCCACGTCCTCGCTGCCACCCACCGCCCCCAGCAGCTGCCCCAGCCCTACGTCCCCCACCACCCAGATAGCCGACATCCAGCAGGGCATCTCCAAATACCTGGATGCCCTCAACGTCTTCTGCCGAGCCAGCACACTCCTCACAGACCTCTTCAGCAGCGTTTTCCGAAATTCGCATTATTCCAAAGCAGCTATGCAACTGAAAGACGTGCAGGTACATGTCATGGAGGCGGCAAGCAGGCTGACGGCCGCAATAAAGCCGGAGATTGCAAAAATGCTGATGGAGCTGAGTGCAGGCACGGCAAACTTCAAAGACCAGAATGACTTCAGTCTTCAAGATATTGAGGTAAGGGAACTGGGAGAGGTTTTTATAATTGGTTTTCATTGGCGCAGATCAATAATAACAGCTAATGTTTTCATTCCAAAAGTTGGCCTTCTTCAGTCAGGGTATTGAGTATAGAAGTTGGGAAGTTATGTTTCAGTATAAAACATTGGTGAGGCCACATTTAGATCATTGTGTTCAATATTAGTACCATGTTATAGGAAAGGTTGTCAAGCTGGAATTGTTACTTTTGCTATTATTACGTTTAAGAGACATTTTGACAGGTGCATAGATAGGATAAGTTTAGAGGGTAGACAAATAATGCTGGAGTTACTCAGCGGGACAGGCAGCATCAATGGAGAGAAGGAATGGGTGACGTTTCGGGTCGAGAACTTTCTTCAGACTGATGTCAGGGGAGCGGACGGGACAGAGATAGAATGAAGTCTGAGACAGTAAGACTGGCGGGGGAACTGGGAGGGGATGGAGAGAGAGGGAAAGCAAGGGCTATTTGAAGTTAGATATGTCAACGTTCATTGCTATGCAGACCCGAAACATCACCCATTCCTTCTCTCCAGAGATGCTGCCTGTTCCGCTGAGTTACTCCAGCATTTTGTGTCTACCTTTGAGTTAAACCAGCATCTGCAGTTCTTTCCTATAGGGAGGGTTATGGGCCCAGTGCGGGCAGGTGAGACAAGTGTAGATGGGCATGCTGGTTGGTGTGGGCAAGTTGAGCCGCGTGGCCCGTTTCCATGCTGCATGACTATGACTCTAACTGCAGGTGCTGGCTCACAAAAAAGTGCTGGAGTAACTTAGTGGGTCAGGCAGCATCTCTGGAGAACATGAATAGGTGATGTTTCAGCCTGAAAAAGGGTCCAGACCTGAAACGTCACCTGTTCTTGTTCTTCAGAGATGCTGTCTTACCCGTGGAGTTACTCCAGCATTTTGTGTTAGTTTTAATTTCCAACTTTGATTTTGAAGCAAAAAAACTGCTGTGCAGAGATAGTTGGAGGAATTGTTTTTAGAGATAATTGTACAGTTATGGGTATGATAAATTATATCAGAATTGGAAAGAGATGTAGACAGTTATACAATCATTAAAGTATTTTCACAGTTGCCACTGTCAAGTGTGTTTAATTATATGTATAGACATCAGAACAGTGAAATTCTTACTTGCTGCTGCTTAACACCCATTAAAGCAATAACATGGATAATATATAGTCAATAATACTATCAATTAATAACTGCAATGAGAGGTAACCATGATAGCACAAAAATCAAACTGAGGTCTGTAGATTTGAGTTTTAGGTATATTATTGTCAAGTGTACAAAGGTACAGTGAAAAGCTTTATTTTGCATGCTATCCAATCGTATCAGATAACACCACACAAGTACCATCGTCAAACTCAAGTACAATAGGTATAGCAAAGGGGAAGATACAGAGCGCAGGATATGGTTTTCAGCATTGTGGCACATCAGTTCCACAGACAAAGTCAAATGTCTCCAATGTGGTAGAGGCGGCGGCGCTGTCCTAGCAGCTGTGGCTCGCCTGCAGTCCGTTTGTCTTTTTTTTTGTTTTCTTTTGTCCCGTTGTTACAGTTTATTTCAGTTTATTTTTGTTGTGTATGTGGGGGGGGGGGAAGAAACTTGTTTTAGTCTCTTCCTTCGGGGGGATGCGAGCTTTTATTGTCGTATCCCCCGTCTCCATCTGCGCTAAGGCCTACTGGCGGAGCTGGCGGCCTCCAACTGGGACCGACCTCAAGGCTCCGGAGGCAGAGCCAGCCAGGACTTACCAACGCGAGGCTGGCCGACTTCGGGGCTGTGGTGGCGTTGCGGCGGCGGCGACCTGTCTTCGGAGACTCGGCCGCAGGCCCAGTGGACGACAACGTCGGGAGCTCGCAGGTTCCAGGTTGGTGACCTGTTTTTCTGGAGCTCCCGCAACAACAGCTTCGTCCGCTGGACTGGAGGGTGGCAGCTTCGACCACCCCGGGCCGCGGAGTTTGAACCGGCCTGTTTGCGGAGCTCGGGTTCAGCCGCGGGATTTACTTACCATCACCCGGCGGGGTCACAACATCGGAAGCCTGGATCGCCTCAACGCAGAGGGAGAACAAGGAGGGAAGAGACAAGGACTTAAGACTTTTGCCTTCAATCACAGTGAGGAGAGCCTGGTAGACTCACTGTGGTGGATGTTAAATCTGTGTTTATTGTGTGTTTTGTTATTTTATTCTATGTTATGACTGCAAGGCATGAAATTTCGTTCAGACTGAAAAGTCTGAATGACAATAAAGGATACTTGATACGTGAATCGGGCAGTACCCTAGCTTATGGAAGGACTGTTCAGAAGTCTAATAACGTGGGGGAAGAAGCATTTCCTGAGCCTGGTGGTGTGCAGGGCACCAAAGGCACAGTACATGAAAGATCATAATTGCAGAGGTTAGTGTTGTACAGTGTTCAAGAGCCTGTTGGTAGTTGGGAAGAAGCTGTTGAACCTGGTGGTCCCCAGGTTGTTGAGCAGTACTGTAGCCTTTATACCCTTGGGTGTGCAAGCTGCAGGTACTGCAGTATCACAGTGTAGCATCTACCTTTGTGGAGGAATGGGCCTGCTGTATTAGTACTGCATTGGCAGGGTGTTTAATTGCATGCTTCAGAAACTCTTTGATGAACAAAATACCCCAACAACTTCCAATGGGCGGTACAATCTTCTCTTTCACCCTCTGATCGTGCTCATCAATTGTTAAAGTGCCTGCTCAGCTCATGAATTGCTAATGTGACCTTTTTGCAGAGTGGCCCACTTGACCCTCGATGTTCTCTGCTTGTCAAACATACTCACCAAAACTTTTCAGCCACATAATGTGAAAGTGAGACTTGCAGACGGAGGACATTCTATTACAGGACCAGGCAAGGAGCTGGAACCTATGGAACAGAGGGAAGACTGAAATAAAAGACTGCAGTGGAAGATATTATAACTTTGATTAGCAGTGGTTTAACTTCTGCCATCTTAAAGAGGCAGAGCATTAACTATATATGTACAATAAATTATCAGTTATTCAAAGTACGGCAGACCATAATGCAAAAACCAGAGTGCATAGAGCTACCATGATAGTAAAAAGTCTGTATGTGTAGTAGGGACCTGCAGATGCTGGTGTATTCCGAAGATAGACACAAAATGCCAGTGAAACTCAGCAGAACTGTGACCAAAATAATTTTTCTCCAGAGATGCTGCCTAACCTGCTAAGTTACACCAGCATTTCATGTCTATGTTTAGTGCCAAGTCTGTCGTGGTTCGTTCGGGTTGAGGTTGGGCTTTTGCTAAGGTTGTGCACTGTGGTTCAAGAGCATTATGTTTCTGGAAAGAAGCTGTTCTTGTCCTGGGTGTACACATCTCTGAAGATCTGTCCTGAGCCCAGCACATTGATACAGTCGCAAAGAAAGCTACATTGAACAAGTACATGGATGAGAAACGTTTCAATGATGCTTTCATTGTCACCTCTGCAAAGTGAAATTATTGATAGAACTATGTGAACTTGGATGCAGAGAGAAACTGGTTCTCCATTGAAGAGTTGCCTGTGCATTGTGGATCAGCTCTAGGATTGCACTGATTACTCTGATTCTGGCCTGTGCACCTCACCGTAAATAATGAGAGAACATTTTACACAAGACTATATAAATGCCTGAGGCATTCATCAGCCACCCAGGTGCTTCCTACTGGCTGATGTTGCTTGCTGCTAAATTTCCCTTCTACTTTTACTGCTGTTAGCACAGCAAACAGTCCCAGGTGCACAAACTGGCAAAAGCTCCAGTCAGCCAAAGAACCAAGCTCTGAGACTCTCGGCAACATATACATTAAATTATGAGAGGCTTGGGTAGGGTCGTCAGAATCCTTTCCCCAGTGTGGACATGTCAAATAATCGAGGGCATAGCTCCAAGGTGAGAGGAGCAAAGTTTAAAGGAAATGTGCGGAAGGATTGTTTTTTACACAGCGGGTGGTGGGCGCCTGAAACGTGCTGCTGGGGGTGGTGGAGGAGGCAGGTACGACAGTGGCATTCAAGGGACTTTTGGATGAGCACATGGATGAGCAGGGAATGGAGGGATCTGGATTATGTGCATGTAGATAAGAGATGGTCTAGGCATCATGTTCGGCACAGACATTGTGGGCCGAAGGGCCTGCTCCCGTGCCGTACTGTTTTATGTTAACAAAAACATCTGCATGGAGCAACATGTTTTAGCCAGAGCCAGAAAGGGAGGTGGTGAGGTTTGAGGAGGTTTAGGCTGAAGGCAGTGAATGGTATGAAAACAGACAGAGGGCAAGAGCACATGCAGGATATAGGGCTGGTGGTGATGAGAGGTAGGGAGGATCTAACCCGCGGAGGTTTTTAAATTGAAGCATTCCTGGACTGGGTAATTGAGGAAGCCTGAAGGTGCTGGCTAAATCAGACCTTGGAGTAAGAAAGGATGCAGGCTGCAGAATCTTAAGCAATGCAGCACCCAGCTTTCTGGAAATCAGTAAGCAACTTGGTGTTTTAAGTGCATTTTGTCACCTGCAATCTCCATTGTGCTTTATCATGGCTGATGCACATTGAATGCTGGATGACAACATTGCCTGCAGAATGTGCTGTGGCCTGAGGTCCCGTGTTTCCTTCTACACACAATGGATAGGGGTCAGCCACGGAAGTGTGCTTGAGGTTTGATAAAGCCAGCTTCCAGCAATTGTTTCTCTCAGATGTCTTCCTGTCCTCGCCCTAGCTTTTCCACAAAGAAAAATAAGCGATGGTTTGCAAAAATGTTAACCCCATTCTCATAGTCATAGTGTGGAAACCAGCCCTTTGGTCCAATCGGCCCACAACAACATGTCCCACCATTCCTGGTCCCGCCTCAAGACCCATCTCTTCACCTCTGCATACCCTTAGTCCCATGTCCCCCTCCCCTTTGCATCTCTGTCTTACTGCTCTATTTTGTTTTGTTCTTGACTCACCATGTAAAGCGACTTTGAGTCCTTGAAAAGCGCTGTACAAATAAAATGTATTATTATTATTATTATTCCTGAGTTTGGCCCGTATCCTTCTAAACACATCCTATTCACGTACCTGTCTAAACTTTTTTTGAATGTTGCGGTAGCACCTGCCTCGACTACCTTCATCGGCAGCTCATTCCATACACCCACAACCCTTAGTGTAAAAAAAAAGTTACCCCTCAGGTTCCTATTAAATCTTTCCCCCTCACCTTAAACCTATGTCCTCTGGTTCTCGATTCCTCTCTAGAGACTCTGTACATCCACCCGATCTATTCCTTTCATGATACCTCCATGAGATCACCCCTCATCCTACTGCACTCCAAGGAATAGTCGTAGCCTGCTTCACCTCTCCCTATAGCTCAGGCAGTCAAATCCTGGCAACATCCTCGTAAATCTTCTCTGCCCCTTTTCCAGCCGGACGACATCTTCCCTATAACACGGTGACCAGAACTGAACCCACAGCTATCCTGGAGCTGAATGCAGTTCAGTGGGCTGGTACTCTAGGGCACGACTGAGAGAGTGTTCACTGGATCTTCTGGGCTAGATGCAAACTCAAGGCCCTGCGAGACGACGAAGATCCCTCTGCATTTTCAAAATGCTCAACTGACCTGGTGCCTGGAGTGTGCTTCATTCTGCTATTTTTCTCCACGCACTTGTAATCATACCTGTGTAGTGAATGATTGGGCAGGTGTCCATGATGCAAAGATAAGGGGTTCAACATTTTGTGAAATAAAGATTTTAATAGAGTAGAACAATTGTAATGGATGATAGGTGATCCTATTCTGGGACCGCCATGCAAAAAAACCTCCACGTTCCGGGGCTAATCATTGTTGGCACAAACATTGTGGACCAAAGGGTCTGCTCCTATCTGTACTGATCTTTGTTTTGTCATAGTCATAGATTCATACAACACACGAAACAAGCCCTTCGGCCCAACTCATTTATGCCAGCCCCATCAAAGCTGGTCACATTTGCCTGTGTTGGACCCATATCCCGCTAAACCTTCCCTATCCATTTTGTGTTCTAAAGATCAATAAATAAATAAGGCCTTGTCATTTGAACTGCAGAACAAAATTAAAGCGAATTGTGTTTGTCATGTGCTCAGATGTTGGAATGCCAGAGAAAATTCCTGGGAAAAAGATCATGTCTTTTTTTTTTTTTTAAACAAGGCACAAAAATAGAAATGCAAAAATATAGTTGGGATTAGAGGTTAAATACGATCGTCAGTTCAGAGCTCGTCTTGTTAAATCCTCATCGTGAGAAGATGGGTGACCTGTATTTGGGGTTGAAGTCAGTTGATGATCTAAGTGGCGAGGCTGAGTTGCTGGAACAAGACCTTGCTTGTGTGTGGGGACAATTGAACACTGCATGCTTTCCATCCCTGGTCGGTCTTTGGTTGCCTGCCCCCGTCGACAATCGCCTCAGTGTTGGTGTTAAGTTGGCCCTCACACTGAGTCACTTTGTGCTTCATAGTCTGCAGCTGTGTCACTCCAGGATAAGTGCTACGCCGCTGTGGCTCTTGCGTTCCGTTTGCAGAGATTATCTTGCTCTTTGCCAGAGCGGTGTGTCCTGGGAATGGGCTGTCGGCTGTTAGTGTTATGTTGTTAGTGTTTAGTTTAATTTACTGAGTCTACGCTGGCCAGCGATCACCCATATATTAGTTCTATCGTACATATTAGGGACAATTTACACAAGCCAATTAACCTACAAACCTGCACGTCTTTGGAAAAGTGGGAGGAAACTGGAGCACCCAAAGAAAACGCACGCGATCACAGGGAGCACGTGCAAACTCCGTACAGACAACACCTGCAGTCAGAATCGAACCCGGATCTCTGGCACTGCAAGGCAGCAACTCTATCATTGCACCACAGTGCCACCGCTAAGTGGTTGATGGCGTTTCCTCAACACCATCTCCCAGCTAGTAGGTTGTGGAGTTGCACTGGTGCAGAATGCAAGGAGAGGTGGTGTTGCCTGGTGGAGTGTGTGGGGCAGTCGTGATGTACACACAGGGTGTTGCTGCATGACGTTGATGCTGTGCATTTCAAGATGTTAATGCAAGGGGTGGGGGGGGGGGAAAGAGAATAACGGAATCGAAGAACTCGGGGATGGGAGACGAGAGTTTGACCTTGGTAAATGAACGCTAGGTCCGGTCTATCCCCCTCTATCAATTTACATCCCTCTGGTGCTATAATTCACCCCCTCTCTCCTTATTTGACATCCTTTTGTCTCCTTTTCGCCTGTAGCCTTTGTCACTCCACCCATCTGCCGCTGACCCCTCTCAGCTGTGTCGACCGATCACTATCCAAGCTTTGCCCTACCCCACCTCTTTTTTCCACCTGTTACAGTGAGACTGAAGAAGGGTCTCGAACCGAAACATCATCTGTCCATTTCCTCCTCAGGTGCTGCCTATCCGTCTGAGTTCCCCCATCACTGTTTTTGCTCAAGATTCGGGCATTTGCAGCTCCTGCTGTTCCTATTTTTTTTTTAAACTGCTGGAAGAACTCAGCAGATCAGGCAGCATCTCTGGAGAACATTTGATATTGGATTGGGACGCTTCATCCAGACTGATGAAGGAAGGGCCCAGGTGCAAGGTTTCAACCCGGAACCACAACCTTCAATTTCCCTCTACAAATGCTGTCTGACCTGACCTTAAGCACCATTTTTAGTTTAGTTGAGAGATACAGCGTGGAAACAGTCCTTTCGGCCCACCGAGTCCGTGCCGACCAGCGATCATCCAGTACTATGCTACACATTAGGAACTATTTAAATGTTTACCAGAGCCAATTAACCTACAAACCTGTACGTCTTTGGAGTGTGGGAGACAATGGAGCATCCTGAGAACACCCAGGTAGTCACAGGGAGAACGTACAAAGTCCGTACAGACAGCATCCATAGTCATAGAAACATAGAAAATAGGTGCAGGAGTAGGCCATTCGGCCCTTCGAGCCTGCACCGCCATTCAATATGATCATGGCTGATCATCCAACTCAGTATCCCTTAGTCAGGATAAAGCCTGGGTTGCTGGTGCTGTAAGCCAGCAACTCTACCGCCGCTCCACTGTGCTGCCCTGCAATCCTTTTTATTTGTTTCAAGTAGGCGATTATATGTGTTGAAGAGGAAAGCTTCTGAGCAAATTGCTTCCCAGCCTGAGTATTGTGCATCGGACTCCTGCATGTATGTCCTGAAACCCTAGCTCCTGTTATCACCAGGGCTGTGCTTCTAAATCGAGTCGATCTGCGTTTAGCCAGCTGCAGAGAAGCCGGCGCCGGGGAATTGCTGGTCTGATTTATTGACCGGATATTCTAAAAGCTAAATCAAGTTGCTTACCGTCTGGTTTGCAACTCCTGTGTTCTGTCTGGGTTACTACAGCGCTGAAACACTGATCACAGTCCACTCTTGTCTCTGGACATACTTTGGCTGAGACTTTAAAACCTGGTGACTAGGTGGACAAATCAAGAACTTCGTCCATTGCAAGTCAAGGGCGAGGAAGATTGATGTTCCAGATTTACCCAACAGGACAGCTTTATCCTTGTAGACCAGTCCCTGCCTCCATAATGCTTTACAAATTGATGGAATTATGGTCATTGAATTATATTTATAGTCTGATCTAAATTATATATATTGCGGTCACAGAATTATCGTCCAAAAGTGCTCAGTGGTACTGCGATCATTTACCCTACCTCGGAGGGGTCCATGTTACCCCCTCTAATGTAAATTGATGAAGGAAGCTTTCTCGGATGCGTTTAACCAAGTACGTTACATCTAAGCTCTTTGCGCCATGGGAGACCCAGTAAATATTAGGGAAGTTCAAATCTCCCATGAATGCTCTCCTGTTACAGCTCTCTGCAATTGCTCCCGATGTTGGGGAAGTCCAGGACAAGGGGTCACAGCTTAAGGATAAGGGGGAAATCCTTTAAAACCGAGATGAGAAGAACTTTTTTCACACAGAGAGTGGTGAATCTCTGGAACTCCCTGCCACAGAGGGTAGTCGAGGCCAGTTCATTGGCTATATTTAAAAGGGAGTTAGATGTGGCCCTTGTGGCTAAGGGGATCAGAGGGTACGGAGAGAAGGCAGGTACGGGATACTGAGTTGGATGATCAGCCATGATCATATTGAATGGCGGTGCAGGCTCGAAGGGCCGAATGGCCTACTCCTGCACCTAATTTCTATGTTTCTATGTTTCTATGTTTCTATCTACCTGAACATCTCACCTGCTTCTCTAATTCCCAATAATGCAGTCCATCAAAGTTTAGTTTATTGTTACGTGTACCGAGGTACCTTGAAAAGCTTTTGTTGCGTGCTTTCCAGTCAGTGGAAAGACAACACATGAATATAATCGAGCCATCCACAGTGTATTGATGGAGGAGAAAGGGAGTAATGTTTATTGAAAGATAATGTCCATTTAAAGAAAGTCCAAGGGTCTCCAATGAGATGGACGGTGGGTCAAGACTGATCTCTAGTTGGTAGAATGGTTCAGTTGCTTGATAACAGCTGGGAAGAAACTGCCATGAATCTGGTGCTATGGGTTTTCACACTTCTTAAATGGAGGATTGGGAGAGTGACTGGGGTGAGACGTGAGACGTGAGATTATGCTGGTAGCCTTGTCGTGGCAACGTGATCACTCCCATCTTGCTTCTAAGTTCTACCCATTTAGCCTCTACAAAGATTGCCCCCTCTGAGGATTCTTCCTTGGTCAACCAGCATCTGCAGTTCCTTGTTTCTGCGATATCCTCGCTGAGTACTGTTAATGTCATCCCTCCTCATACCTGTACCTCTGTCACTCCTGCACGTTTACTTCATGTACGTTGTTTGTACCTCATGATTGTAAATCAATGTGGAAGTTTCTGAAAGGGATAGGAAAGGCATGGTGGGGTTACAGCAGTAGAAGCAGTGATGTTATGACAAACTTTCATGAATTACCGGTTGGGAACCTGCCAACTCTCTCTACATTCTAGGAAGGATGTCAAAGCTTTAGAGAGAATGCAGAACTGGTTTACTGGTTGAGGGGCTTGAGTTATTCACAGGGTTGGAGCAGTTCCACGACTTGCAACAGGGAAAGTATAAATAAGGGTCACAATCAGGGAGGGTTTCTTGGCAAATAAGGAGAAAGATTCCCTGTTAGAGGAAAGGTGTGAACCCGAGGGCACAGATATATGGCAACGTGCAGAAGACCCAGAGGGGATTCAACAGTAAAACTGATGATCCACTAGCAGGATTTTCTGCAGTTCCTGAGAGTTTGTGTACTGAGATCTGTTCCCACGCTCCATTGAAGGACACGGGTGACACTGAGAAAATCATTGTTGTTGTGCAACATGAAAATTAAAAATAAGCGTGTTGGGAGTAATATCTTTAACAGTCTGCTGCTGTGAAAATGGGTAGCATGCTGGGTTATTGGGGATTTGCTGTAACTGGGTGCATGCCAATGGGAAGAGGCCCAAGTTGTAGAAGTGAATTGAACGGGACCCGTGGAAATCCGTGCACGGAGAATATTTGCAGGGGCAACAAACTGGATCCATCTGTCAAGGAGCCCGTGGGTAGTGGGCCAGCGGGTGTCAGTCCATGCTGATCGCCCTCACGTTGTTCCATGGTGCCCCGCGTACTTCGCCCCAACGCCAGCTCTCCATTTCACTTTACACTTTGGAGATACAGTGCGGAAACAAGCCTTCAGCCCACTGAGTTCACACCAATAAGCGATCACCCTGTGCACTACCATTATCCTACACAGTAGGGACAATTTACAATTTTACCAAAGCCAATTAACCTACAAACCTGTACATCTTTGGAGTGTGGAAGGAAACTGGAGCACCTGGAGAAACCCCATGCGGTTAAAGGGAAAACCCGCAAACTCCATACAGACAGCACCCGTAGTCTAGAATGAACCCGGATCTCAGGCACAGCTCTACTGCTGCGCCACCATGCCGTTTGGAAGGAGTTTGTGTGCTTGCAGGCATGGTTAGCATCAGACTGGAGCAGGGGGCACTGGGCAGGCGCAGCGGGCTTAATAACGCCTACCTCCTGATCAAAGATCCTATAGTGGAGCTCTAGGATCTTTGCTCCTGATCTTGTTTCACTTTGCTGTGGGAGCTGATGCGTGTCCTCCCTTGCCTGAAAAAGATAGTGCCGGTATAACTCAGCAGGTCAGGCAGCATCTCTGGAGAACATGGTGGACATGAACTTCAGACTGCCTGACCTGCTGAGTTAGTTTAGATTAGTTTATTGTCACGTGTACCAAGGTACAGTAAAAAGCTTTTGTGTGCAAGCCAGTTAGTGGAAAGACTATACATGATTACTCCAGCATTTTGCGTCTTTGTTTGTAAACCAGCATCTGCAGTTCCTCGTTCTCTCTTGCCTGCATCCACTTATTGTCACGAATCAAGAGTGTTTAATTGTCACACGACCCGGCAATGGAACAATGAAATTCTTACTTGCTGCAACTTTGCTAGGCCTATTCATGCAATAACGCACAGAAAAATGTACCATAACCACCAATACAGTAAATGAACAATCAGTACGACTAAGTAACTATAATAGTGCAAAACAGAAGTCGAGCTGCAACTAAAAAAAGTCCATCGCAGATGATAGTTGTTGAGGTTAGTGTGGTGAAGAGTTCACGAGCATGATGGCGTTGGAAAGAAGCCTGGAGGTCACAGTTTTCAGGCTCCTGTACCACCTTCCCGTTGATAGCAGAGAGATGAGAGCATGGCCAGGGAGGTGTGGGTCTCTGATGATATTAGATGCCTTCTTGAGGCTGTGCCTTCTGTAGATTGTTTTGATGGCGGAGAGGTTATTCTCCTAGATGGACCGAGCACTCTCTGTAATCTCCTTTGTTCCTGGGCGTTTGTTGATGAACCAGGCCGCGATGAAACCACTCAGAATGCTCACTTTCTGCTCTCCCACTCTGCCACCTCTCCCTGCCCATCATACCCCATTCCCACTGCCGGGAAAGCCACAAGTGCCTCTGCTGGCAGCTGGTGACAACACCTTGTCTTTCACCCAGACGGTCAAGGTCGCCTTGGTGAGCGAATGCACGGCCGCGATACAATTGTGAAAGTATTCTACTTTCTCAAGGCATTTTTTAATCAATGACGTGACCTTGTGAAGCTGAATAATTCCATATCCCCCTCAAAATATAACAGGAACGACGCCTTTGAGTACGATGATTGAAGGGTCTGTGTATAGGAGGAGGGGGGAGCAAAGTAAACAAAGGAGAGGGAGGCTGCACCTTGGTATCTGATTGTTAACAGGCTTACATGGGTCCCTTCATTTAGATTAGAAGGCATTTCACAGGGCTACAAGGTATTGCCGTCTTAGCCGCCAGGTGATTCACATTGACTGTGCCATTGTTAACAAGTATGCAATGTTCTTGTAACTCCAGAGTACAAAAAGTAGAAACTTCTGGAGCCAATTAACGTGTGATGGATGTGGGGGGAATGTGCAGAGTTCTCCGCTGAAGATCAAAAGCACAGCAGATTGAAACCTTCAACCTGAGCCATTCATTCTCCTTCTCTTTCCATATATCCTGCCTGACCTGCTGAGTGTATCCAGCATTTTCTGCTTCTGTATCAGAGTCCTTACCTATTGGCCTTCTACTAGGCCGGATGTGTAAAACAAAGAGGAGGCACGAGGACCTGCAGACACTGGAATCTTGAGCAAAACACCAAGTGCCTGAGGAACTAAGCGGGTCGGGCAGCGCCTGTGGAGCGAATGGACAGAAGTAGTATTGGGACATTGAAAAAAGCACTTGCACTGATATTACATGTTCACATTCCCCTCGGGGTACCCAGTGTTGCGTTTGGGGTATGGATAAAGTGAATGCTCGTGTATCCCCAGGATTCTAAAACTAGAGTGCTCAGGCTTAAAATGGGGTGAGGGGAGAGATTTAACAGCGACCTCAGGGGTAACCTTTTCACTCTGAGGGTCGTCCATATATGGAATGAGCTTCCAGAGGAAAAGAAAGGGCAAAATAGGAAAGGGTAGGAAAGGTTTAGAGGGACATGAGCCAAACGGGGGCAAATGGGAATAGTTTAGATGGGGCATCTTGGTCGGCATGCACGAGTTGGACTGAAGGGCCTGTTTCCGTGTTTTATGGCTCTATGTAATTTAAACTGACAGTCATCGTGATGGGCATGATTGCTTGACGATTCTGTGTAGAAAGGAACGGCAGATATAAAGATAGACACAAAGTGCTGGAGTAAATCAGTGGTTCAGGCAGCATCTCTGGAGAAGAAGAATGGATGATGTTTCAGGTCGGGTCCCTTCGGGATAGGTTGAAGTTTATTATTGTCACTTACACCAAGTTATAGTGAAATGCTTTGTTTTGCATGATATCCAATCAGATCAGATAATACTATACATAAAATACCATCAAATCAAACTCAAGTACAATAGGTAGAGCAAAGGTGAATGCAGAATATAGTTCAAAGTAGTGCATCAGTTCCAGAGACAAAGCCCAATAACAGCAATGGGGTAGAGGTCTTCTTCTTGCATATGGCGTGCACAGCCTAAAGTTGTAAGACAACTTGTTCTGTTTGATCTTCTATTTGTGCACGACAGGTTGATTGCATTCGTCGAAACAGGGTGAGCCGTGTGAAGGTTGCAATCTCCTACCCGGGTAGAGGTCAACCGGGCAGTACCCTAGCTTATGGAAGGATCATTCAGAAGCCTGGTAATAGAGGGGAAGAGGTTGTTCCTGAGTCTGGTGATGCGCACTTTCAAGCTTCTGTACCTTCTGCTGGACAAGAGCAGGGAGACTGGATGGGCTGAATCCCCTAATTCTGCTTCTATGTCGTATAGAGAAGAAGGAATGGCTGGAATGGGTTGGCGCAGCGATAGAGTTGCTGCCTCACAACAACAGAGACCCAGGTTCTATGCTGACTACGGGTGCTATCTGTACGGATTTTGGTTGCCGCGGACTTGCTGGGCCGAAGGGTCTGTTTCCACACTGTATCTCTTTGCCGAACTAAAAAGGTTTTTGATTCCACTGGCTGCTTTCTCGAGGCGGGTTTGTCGAGCGTGTTGGTAGGTTTGCGGCTATGTAGCTTGCAGCTGTGCTGTGTCGTGTGGTGTGCCGTGTGGTGTGCCGGGCCTGCAGTGACTGTGCTGTCTCCTCTTCCTCAGGTGCTGGGCCGATGCTTCCTCACCGTGCTGCAGGTCCACTTCCAGTTCCTGTCGCAGGCGCTGCATCGAGTCCAGCCTCTCGCACACTCCTGCCTGGCGGAGGCCCAAGCCCAGGAGAGGAAGAACGCCATGGGCACGGAGCCGGCGAAGGGCAGCCGCGTGACAGAGCTGGAGGAGGCCGTACGATCCTGGGCAGGGGCCTCTGAGGTAACTGTTCGTGCACACAGAGTCGTACAGTCACACCGCACGGAAACAGGGCCTTTGGTCCAACTTGCCCACACCGTCCAACAGGTCCCATCTACACTAGTCCCACGTGCTTGGCCCATATCCGTCTAAACCTGTCCTATCCATGTACCTGTCTAAATGTTTCTTAAACGTTACGATAGTACCTGCCTCAACTACACAAAGGCCAGGCAGCATCTGTGGCGGAAATGGACAAGCAACATTTTGGGTCGGATCTCTTCTTCAGACTGATTGTAGTGAAGTAAGGGGGTAAGAAATTTAGAACAGAGTTGGGGGTGGGACAAAGCCTGGCAAATTTCGTTTTTTTTGCTCAAGATTTAAGCATCTGGAGTTTTCCGTTCATTCACAAAATTTCCCCTCTCACCTCTTCTTGGTGGTCACCATCTTGATGGTAAGGCCTGGCAAACAAATGATAGTGAGTTGGGAATAATCGGAAGTGAAATGAATTACGAGACGGGGAGGGTGTGTGATAAGGAGATCGACTGTACTGCACTGAAATGACCATGGAAGTGTGAAGTCCAAACTAATGGAACACTTCCTCTCCCCCACCCCCTACTTTCGCCTGAAGAAGGGTCCTGACCTGAATCATCACCCATTCTTTCTCTCCAGAGTTGCTGCCTGACCTGCTGAGTTACTCCAGCACTTTGTGTCTATCTTTGGTACAAACCAGCATCTGCAGTTCCTTGTTTCTACATAATGAAACCACTGGCTTGCCACAAGTTCATTGTTACATTGGAGTTTAAAGGCCTGGGGTTATACTGTGGGTAGTGACATGGGCAATTTATATTTCCCTGTTTCAATTACCTGTGGCTTTGTTGGTCCACATAGCAACTGTTTAGGTGATGAAACGTTAGTAGCTGTGATGTTCACCAAAGCAGTGGGTGTAGGTGTAGAAACAAGGAACTGCAGATGCTGCTTAATACTCAAATGGACACAAAGTGCTGGAATAATCCAGCGGGTCAGGTAGCATCTCTGGAACACTAATCAGCCCTCATGGTACATATTTTGAAGATTTTGTTGGACGAAGGGTCCCAACGTGAAACGTCACCTGTCCATGTTGTCCATTGATGTTGCCTGACCTCCCCCGAGTTTCTCCAGCACTTTATGCCATTAAGTGAGTGTACATTCTGGCTCTCAACCCGCTGGTTCAGTAAAGCCTCAATAACCCACCACTCACACCCCTGTGGCGCTGGGCAAGCAGATTTGCCAACTGTTGGATGTGACTATTATTAATACAGATAGTTCCGCTGTAACACATCTGCTGCCAGTTCTCAAATTGGATAAAACTCGATTGATGAATTAAAGAGTACTATTTGTATTAAGGGGGCTGAATTGGTTACAATGCGTTTTCGATTGGTAACTGGACAAACCACTTAAACAATTTGGAAGTTGAGAAGCGGAAACAAAAAAGCAGCAAAGGTCAACCTATCTCCTGGACATATTAATAAGTAGAAACAAACAATAGGTAGAGCAAAGGGGGGAGATACAGAGTGTAGAATATGGTACTCAGTATTGTAGCACATCAGTTCTATAGACAGAGTCCAATGTCTGCAATGGGGTAGAGGTGAATCGACAATACCCAGCCTAGCTTATGGAAGGACTGTTCAGAAGCCTGATAATAGAGGGGAAGAAGCTGATCCTCAGTCTGGTGGTGTGTGCCTTTAGGCAAGAAAATTAAACAACTTCTTCACGCTTTCCACCTGTGATGCCATTTTCAGGGAGCTATGAACACTCGCCCCAAGGTCTCTGTGTACATCAATGCTTCTCAGGTTCCTGCTGCCTGCAGTATATGTCTTGTCAGTATTGGATGCATTACCTTCAGAGCGTCGGTCACACACCATCACCTGTTGGGTTTTATTTCTGTAGCTTTACATGTCCGGCGTGGAGCATCTGGAAAATGCTTCCATAACTCTCTGCCGCAGGGAATGTAAGATATGTATGGAATCTTGGACCACTGTTTCTTTGTATTATTTTTGAAAGTAGAAAAGCAGCTGATTGTAACTAGGCCAGCAGACGATGTCCTCCATCACGTTGCCCCGTTAACCCGTGCACCAACGCTGCCCGTGCCTTCCACGCACCGTCCCTGAAGAATGTGTCATCAACATCACCAGCACGCTCAATTACACACCTCTCTCTACACCAAGCTGATCAGCTGTGTTTCCCATCTGGGAAAAATCAGAACTTCTCCTTGTCGGAAGAACACATTTTCCTTCCAATACGTTTACATTTTTGTGGTGAAAACAGATGACTTCCTGAGAGGGTATCGGGTGCCGTTGTGTTTCTTCAGGAAGGTGCCTCTCCCTCGGCACTGTCATAGGGTGCAGGCTTGGTCTCCAGTTGTGTGTGGAGAACGAGGAGGTGATTAGTGTTTGGGAGAGCGTGCGTGCAGACAGGGAGATGCAAGAGATAGAGCCGCTGCCCTGCAGCGCCGGAGAGCCCGGTTCAACTCTGGTGCTGACTTTAGAGATACAGTGCGGAAACAGGCCCTTTGGCCCACCAAGTCCGCACCGACCAGCAATCACCCTGTACATTAGCACTATCCTACGCACTTGGGCCAATTTCCAATTTTCCCCGAAATTAACCATGACTTTGGAATGTGGGAGGAAACCGGAGCAACCGGAGAAAAACCCACGTGGTTACAGGGAGAATGTGCGAACTCCGCACACATGCACCCAGAGTCTCTGGCACTGTGAGCTGGCGGCTCTACCAGCTGCACTAGTATTGCTGGGGGATGGTTCACAAGCCACAGGTAATCCTTGTGTTGCACGGTTTTGTTATTGTGGAGCTTTGGGAATTCATGTAACCAATTAATCTGCAGCATTACGGACTGGGCTCAGCTGTACTTGTGGTAATTCTTTCACCAGCATCGGACCCTCCTCCTGAAGGGATTGTTTATTTTAATCCATGCCGCAGAGAAGCAGCAGTAACAGATATCTGGCCTCAAGACTTTCGTGAGGCCTCACGTGGAGGTTGTGTTCAGTTTTGGTTACCCTGCTATAGGAAGGATGTCAGTAAACTGGAAAGAGTGCAGAGAAGATTTTCGTGTATGCTGCTAGGACTCAAGGGCCTGTACTACAGGGAGAGGTTGGGCTGAGTAGGACTTTATTCCTTAGAGCGCAGTTGCTATGTGTTGATCTTATAGATGTATATAAAATCTAGGTGAATGCAGTCTTTTTTCCAGGGTTGGGAATCAAGAACTTGAGGGCACTTGTTTAAGGTGAGAGGGCAAAGATAGGAACATGAGGAGCAACTGAGGGTGTTGGGTATATTGAACGAGCTGCCAGAGGAAGTAGTTGAGCTGGTACTATAACAAGATTTAAATGACATTTGGACAGGTACATGGATAGGGAAGATTTAGAGGGATATGGGCCAAATGCAGGCATATTGGAAGAGCACAGATGGGGCATCTTGGTTCGCATGGATGAGTTGGGCTGAGTGGCTTGCTTCTGTGCCCTATGACTATTTTTGGTTACTGAAGCCGTCACACTTTGTATGCACCAAGAAGGTCGACATCTCCATGATCACCATTGAAACCCCCTCTGTTCCCCATGTTCTTCCCTTCCCCACCCCTCTGTAACCATTGGTGGTCCCATGATGCCCTCCAGTGCCTCCACCCCTCTTCCCCACATCTTGTAATTGGTTATCCCAAAGTTGTGTGGGTTTGTAGGTTAATTGGCCCTCTGTAAATTGCCCCTATTATGTAGGGAGTGGATGAGAAAGTGAGATAATATTAAACTGGAGTGAATGGGTGATCGATGGTTGTCACGGACTTTGGTGGGCCAAGGGGCCTGTTTCTCTGTTGTACTTCACTATCACTACAATTCACCCGATCTAATCCTCATCTTGTTTACACTAATGAGAGACGAGGACAGATGGCACAGCCTCAGAATAAAAGGACGTACCTTTAGAAGGACGAAGAGGAATCTCTTTAGCTGGGGGTGGTGAATCCATGACATTTATTGCCACAGACAACTGTGGAGGCCATCAATGGATATTTTTAAGGCAGAGATTGACAGATCTCACAAGGATGTCAGGGGTTATGGGAGAAGCCAGGAAAATTAGGTTGAGAGGGAAAGATAGATCAGCCATGATTGACTGGCGGTGTGGACTCGATGTGCCTAATAGCTTAATTCTGCTGCTATAACATGAACTTATTTTATAGTCATTCAGTCCCCTGTCCCCCAGGAAAAGCATCCAGGCCAGTTTCCAGCTATACCTCTTCAGCCGGCAACATCCTGATAATTCCCTCGGCCCCCTCTCCGCTGCCATCACATCATTCCTGCAACGTGGCCATCGCACATACCCTAGTGCCTTAGGGGTCTGAGACAAGTGCCACATGTCCAATCTCCTGCCTTGCCTCTAGCCTCCCTTCTCTACCCCATTGAGGACATGCACTATAATGCTGGGAACTATATTCTCCACTCTGTATCCGTCCCTTTACCAATTGTACTTGAGTTTGAACTGTTTGTAGCTATACGTAATATTATCTGCATGATGAACAAAGCTTTTCACTGTACCCTAGTACATGTCACAGTAATAAACCAAATCCACTGTCAGATACCTATCTCTCTCACTCCCTCTACTTGGCTCATAATTGCTCCATTGAATGCTTCCTTTACCTGTTTCTCATTAGCAAATGCATCTCTGCCTTCCTGTACACTTCTGAGACAGATTCATGGAGCTGTACAGCATGGAAACAGGCCTTTCGACCCACCGTGTCCCTGTTGACTAAGTTGGCATAGGGAGCTCGTCCCATTTGGACCATTTCCCTCTAAACTATTCCTATCCATATCTCTGTCCTAATGTCTTTTAAATATTGTAAATGTATCCACTTCTATTGTTTCCTCTGTCAGTTCATTCCAGATACAGTTTACCCTCTGAGTGAAAAGGTTGCCCATGAGGTCACTCTTAAATTACTCCCCTCTCACCTTAAGTCTGTGCCCTCTAGTTTTAAGAATTCTCTCCTCAGGGTAAAAGGCTGAAGGTTCACTTTATCCATGCCCCTCATGATCTTGTACATCTCAATAAGGTCACCCTCCTCGGCTTCCTATGCTCCAAGTAAATAAATCCCAGCCTATTCAACCTTTCATTATAATCCCGAATCTAGATAAAATCCTGGTAAATCTCTTCTGCACCCATTCCATTTTAATGACATCCCTAAATCATCCTGAAGGGGCGGTGGGGGCATGGTAGCGGGTAAAGCTGCTGCCTCAGTGCCAGAGACCCAGGTTCGATACTGGCCTTGGTTGCTGTCTCTATGGAGTTTACACGTTCTCCCTGTAACTGCGTGGGTTTTTCTCTCCTGGTGCTCTGGTTTCCTCTCACATGCCAAAGACGTGCAGATTTGTAGGTTAATTAGCTTCTGTAAATTCTCCCTAGTGTGTTGGATAAAACAAGTATATGGGTGATCGTTGGTCGATGTGGAGTCGGTGGGCCAAAGGGCCTGTTTCCACGCTGTACCTCTAAACTAAACTAAATATATTCTGTGAGATACCAATCTCCAGCACTGAGCCCCTGGAGAGGTATCATTGGCACGAAATAAGGAGGTTTGGCATGTCTGCCACGTCCCTTACAAATTTCTACAGACGCATCGTAGAAAGCATCCCATCGAGGTGCATCACAGCTTAGTTTGCGAACAGCTATGCCCAACACCACTGGAAATTGCAGAGAGTTGTGGATGTAACTCAGTCAGTCCATCACACAGACCGTACTTCCCGCCATTGACTTCATCTACACTTCACGCTGCCTTGTAAATCATCCAACATAATCAAAGACCACTCACACACCAGTCATTCCCTCTTCTCGCTTCTCCCATCTGGCGGACGATACAAACACTTTAAAACACCTGCCACATATTCGGAAGAGCTTCTTCTGCACTGGTAGTTTTCTCTTTGCACTACCTGTTGTACTTGGGTGTGGCTTTGTTTGCTTGTGCTTGGTATTATGTGATTGGATAGCATGCAAACAAGGTTTTTCAGGGAATCTTGGTGCATGTGACAATAACAAACCAATTCTAATACCATCATCGGTCCGGGAGACTGCCTGTGAGAGAACCCTCATTGTCCTCTCTCTCCTAGCAGTTGTGCCTCTGATACACACCATGACATCATGCAGTATTCCAATCCTGAGGAAAGGTCCCAATCTGAAACGTCACCTATCCATGTTCTGGATGCAGTCTAACCCGCTGAGTTTCTCCAGAACTCCTTGCCTTGATTGTAAACCAGTATCTACAGTTCCTGGTTTCTACCATAGTCTAATCCTACAGCTTAGTCTAGTTGCGAGACTGTGTGCAAGCTGTCCTTGTAGGCTGTTGGAGTTGCCTGATACCAGAATTTATTTGCTTATCTCTGTTAAACAAGCTCTTGGGTTTTCCTTGCCTAACTCTTCCTGTTCATAATTGCTAACGGAGATTTGTTTGTCTGTGAGAAGTTTGCAATCTTTTTGTTTTAACTGAGAAGGCTTAGATTGCTTCAACGCGATGGTTTATCTGTACTTTAAATGCTGCAGCTGCAGTTCCGGGGAATTCTTTCCGTTCTAAATTGAGGAGTGGTTTGTTTTTCTTCTGCTGACCCCATCTATGGGAGAGGCTGATCAGTAAGTGCAAACTTCCTCTGTGGATATCCTGCTGAGCAAGGCTCTCAACTGTTTGTTAGTCTTGCATCAATCTTTATTTTCCCCATACCTGTTATGAAGTAGTTCTACATAAAGTCTGCTAATCTCACATCATTCCTTCCCCTCGTGAAACGTTGAGTGTATGCAGGACAATGGTTGGGTGTGTTTTGCATCACTCTTTTTTGCCTGATCTGTAACATTGCCTTGGAAGGAAGACATTTTTTAAATAACTTAAAATAAACTGAGGTGAGATTTGATAGAAACATGCAAAATTATGAGCACCATAGATAGGATAGACATTCAGAACCTTTTTCCCCAGGGTGGAAACGTTAAGGATTAGAAGATATAGCTTTAAAGTAAGATGGGTACAATTTAAAGGTGTGTGGGGCAATTTATTTTTACACAGAATAGTGTAGGCCTGGAGGGGGAGGCAGATACAATAGAGGCAATTACGAGGCTTTTAGAGAGGCACAGATCTGAGATCTGCATGGAATTGAGGGCTATGGATCACGTGCAGGCAGAGATTAGTTTATCGTGGTAATATGTTCGGCACAGACATAGGCCGAAGGGCCTGTTCCTGTGCTGTACTCTTCCGTTCCTTGCCTATGATAGGGTGGTTTTCATCCCGCATCCCAAAGACATGCAAGTCTGTATTCCCCAGAAAATTATGAAGACCGAGAATCAATTGGAAGTCTGAACACAAGGCAAGTTTTGCTTGATTAAAGTTCAGGGGCCAACAGGGGTAAATGGGGCTGAGATTGAAATCATTCTTTGAGCATGGAATGGGCTGAGGAGCTGAAAGGCTTCTTCCTGTTCCCGTGTTGCAAGGTGTGGCACAGCAGGTAGAGCCACTGCTCACAGTGCTGGAGACACAGGTTCAATCCTTTCCTCGGGTGCTGTCCGCGTGGTGTTTGCCTGTTCTCCTTGACAGAGTGGGTTTCCTCCGGTTGCTCTGGTTTCCTCCCACATCTCAAAGATGTGCAGGTCTGTAGATTAATCGGCCCTCTGTAATTTGCCACTAGCGTGATGGAGCGGATGCGGAAAGTGGGATAACGTAGAAATATTCACTGGTCGGCGTAGACTCGGTGGGCTGAGTGGGCTGTTTCCGTGCTGTATCTCTAAACTAAAGGAAAAGGTGGGCCAGTTGTACTGACGACGTTGTGTTCACTTTTACAGGCCACCTCTCGTCTGCGTGAGAGGGGGAGCGATGGGTGCCTGGCTGGTATCGAGGTCCAGCGGTTGATCTGCACACAGACCACTGCAATTCCCGAGCATCAGCTGAAGGATCTGAACATGAAGATCGACAGTGCTCTGCAGGTGAGTGATTCTGCCCACCAGCACTGGCCACCAAGCGGCTGCGTTGATGGGGCGCACACGGTCAACATCTCACCGAATGTGTAGCGAGGAACTGCAGATGCTGGTTTACACCGGATGGACACAAAATGCTGGAGTAACTCAGCGGGACAGGCAGCATCTCTGGAGAAAAGGAAAGGGTGACGTTTCGGGTCAAGACCCTCCTTCAGACCCAAGAAGGGTCCCGACCCAAAAAGTCACCCATTCCTTCTCTCCAGAGATACTGCCTGTCCTGCTGAGTAACTCCAGTATTTTGTGTCTTATCAACCTCGCTGAAGTGTGGCAGTAGTTTGGTGCGCCGTTTCCCTGCTTCCCCTTACATTCGCCATCGTTCTTTCCCAACATCCATAATCGAACATCTTGAACTTCTCTCAGTACCAACATAACAGGGGTGGACAGTGACACTTTTGTCTCCTTTTCACCTCCAGCCTTTTCGCCTCCACCTCCCATGCGCCAATCACCCTCTTTACCTATATCCACCCATCACTTGCCAGGCTTTGTCCCGGCCCCACCCATGAGTCTGAAGAAGAGTCCCGATCCGAAATGTCGCCGTCCTTTTTCACCAGTGCTGCTGCCCGACCTGTTGGGTTACTCCAGCACTTTGTATTTATCTTTGGTATAAATCACCAACTGCAGTTCCTTATTTCTATATAATGTGAGGTTATCCACTTTGAAAGGAATAGAAGGCAGAGTATTATTTAAAATATTATTTAGAGTATTATTTAACAGTGAGATGACAACATGTATGGAACTCCAGCTTCTCATGGAGAGTGTCCTATTGCAGCAGTAACTTGTGCCCTGCAGACTGTACGAAGGCTCCCCCGGGTGTCAGGGGGTGAGTCACTTGCCACTGACTAGCCAGCCTCTGACCTGCTCTGACAGTTGTGTATTCGCATGGTCCTTTTGTACAAACGCCAGGACAAATGAACTGATAACGGTTTGTGTTGTGTCCCAACATTGTGCATGCACTGGGTTTCCAGTAAAGGGTTCGGAAACACTGCAAAATGTGCTAAAAATATTTAAAGCACACCACAAGAATTGAAAAATTCCGGTTTTAGGAGAGGTTGATTTTGATTTTCTTCTTTCGCAAAGAGACGGGGAGGAAGGCTGATGATGTTTGTGGAGGCTTGGGCCGAGTTAATACACAGAGGATTTCTCCACTTGTAGTTAGGAGAATGCAAAACTTGGGGCCATCAGTGCAACAGGGAAATTGGCAACACTGCTCGCAAAGAATGAGTAGAATGTGCAACTTGCAGCCACAGGAAGTGGTTGAGGCAAGGAGCTTGGGAGGTTCCCAGAGGAAACAACATGTACGAGAGAGGAGCGAGAAGCGGTGGCAGGAGAGATGAGCTCGAGTGGGAAGTGAACACAGCATCAACCAATTCACCCAGCTACTTTGTATTATTTTTATGTCTGTTTCTTCAAAATATTATATATTCAATATAATAATGCGTGAATGACACTTTAAAGGTTTTTGTTTGGTTGTCATGTTTAAACATTTGCCTCACCTGATTAATTGTTGTGTTACAGGCTTACAAAGTGGCTTTGGAAAGTTTGGGTCACTGTGAATACGCCATGAAGGCTGGGTTCCACCTGAATCCGAAAGCCATTGAGGCCTCTTTACAGGTAAATAGAGCTTCTGATCACCTGCCAGGTGTTGCTCACTCTAGCTACTGCGGGCAGGTGCCACAGGCTGACGGGGAGCTCACTGCAAGGTTGTGCGTGCTGTGGCAGAATAAGTCCTGACGAGGGGAAGAAACACGGGGTTTGATTCAAGTCGGGGAGACGAGAGTCCTGTAACTTTCTTAATGTGGCTGCACAGTGGTGCAGCGGTAGAGTTGCTGCCTCACAGCGCCAGAGACCCGGGTTCGATCCTGACCACGGGTGCTGCCTGTGTGCAGTTTGTACGTTCTCCCCGTGACTCACGTGGGTTTTCTCTGGGTGCTCCGGTTTCCTCCCACACTCCAAAGACGTGCGGATTTATAGGTTAATTGGTTTCGGTAAAGATTGTAAATTGTCCCTAGTGTGTGTAGGAAAGTGTTACTGTGCGGGGATCGCTGGTGGGCGCGGACTTGGTGGGTCGAAGGGTCTGTTTCCGTGCTGTATCTCTAAACCAAACTAAAACTAAAGTTGCTGCCTCACAGCACCAGAGACCAGGGTTCGATCCTGAGCAGGTGCTGTCTGTACGGAATTGTAAGGTTAATTGGCTTTGGTAAAGATTGTAAATTGTCCCTGGTGTGTGCGATGGTGCTAGTATAGTGATAGTGATATTTGTTCGGTACGGACTCAGTGGGCCGATGGGCCTGTTTCTGCGCTGTATCTCTAAAGATTAAGAAAACGAAATTGCTGGCTTGATGTGAGGCTGGTCACTGGTGGGGAACATTGACTCGGTGATCCAGTCAGACCTCTAGTGGTGAGAGGAGGGAGTGCAGGGACTCTCAACCGTTTGATGGATTGTCCACTGCAGCTGAGCTACTCGGGTTGATACCATACGATACGATAGAACTTTATTTATCCCAGGAGGGAAATTAATTGTCGAGTCAATAAACCTCACGGCCGAAGGCAGAGGAGTTGTACAGTTTGATAGCCACAGAGAAAAGGCGTTCTGTACTACATGTTGGTGGAACCAATCTGTTGCTGAAGGTACTCCTCAGGTTGGCCTGCGTGTCCTGGTTCGATTTACTAGGAACCTGAGGGGTAACTTTTTCCACACAGTGGGTGGTGGGTATATGGAACGAGCAGCCAAAGGAAGTAGTTGACACAGATACTATAGCAGCAATGTTTTAATAGACAGTAAAACACAAAGTCAGCGGTCAGGCAGCATTTCTAGGGAACATGGATAGGTGACGTTTCAGGTCGGGACCCTTCTTCAGACTGATTGTAGTGGGTGTGGAGAAAGCTGGAAAAGAGCGGTGGGGGCAGGACAAAGCCTGGCAAGTGAGGGGTGGGGGCAGGTATGGAGGGGGGGGGGTATATTAGCTGAGGTGAAAAGTGGTGGACACAAAATGGTGATCAAAGGAAACAATAGGGTGTTGTAAGAAAAGAGGAGTGAAATGTAAAGCTAGAGGGAGGCATATAGATGAAAGGGGACAGGGGAGAGGAGAAAGAGGGATAAAATGAAACGGTGGATGGGAGATGAGCAGGGATCACCAGATATTTGGACAGGTACATGGACAGGAAACGTGTAGAGGGGCATGGGGAAAATGTGTCTTGCTCAGATGGGGCATCTTGGTTGGCATGTACGTGTATCTGGCTCTATCTGGTGCTGGGTGAACAGCGTGGAGCTTCACTCACCCTGTATCTGCTGTCTTTCCAGGGCTGCTGCAGTGAGGCGGAGGTGAAGCAGGCAGGGAGACGGCAGTACCCTGCGCAGCCCCTGCAGTGCGAGCTGCCCACCGTGCCTGTACAGATCGGACCCCACTTCCTCAAGGGCGTCTCCTTCAGCGAGTCTGGAGCGGAGAACCTGAAGCTGAAGATGGTAGCTAACTCCTTAACAACACATTCTGTCGACAGTAGTCTTTGTCCTGTCGTTCATAAGGCATAGGAATCCGCTCATTTGGCCATGAGTCGACTCCGCCATTCAATCATGGCTGATTAATCTTTCCCTCTCAACCCTTTTCTTTCTCCAGATTCTGGAGAAAAGGATGGGTGACATTTTGGGTCGGTGTCTGAGGAAGGGTTGCCACCCGAAACATCACCAACTCTTTTTCTCCAGTGATGCTGCCTGACCCGTTGAGTTACTCCACCATTTTGTATCTATCTTCAACCAAAAGTAATTCATTTTTTAGTCACAGTGGGTTTCTGTGCTCTGGAATCCACTGCCAGAGAGCAGATTAAATGCCAACTTTCAACTGGGAGTTGGATAACTAGCTGGTGATAAAATCTGCAGGGCCACGGTCTGGATGGCCCCTTCCTGAAGCCAGCACAAAGAGTGCGGGCCGAATGGCCAGCCTGAACCTGGTTTGAACAAAGGGCTTTCAAGGAGCGGATCTGGCCCAGCTGCAAATAATTATGCCACAGAGGGATTAAGAAGGAAAATAAAAGCTTAAAATAGAGCGGTGCCCCTGTGAGAGAGCATGTGAAGGAAAGTTGTGGTGAGCGGCTGTGGAACAAGGGTGAATCATTGTCCATGCCTAGCAGCTCCTGTGATCAAAGCATGCCCGGGATGCTTGTGGCCGCTAGAGTGGACGGGGTGCATTACCGGTTGATGCACTGTCATTCCTTGTGCTCCATCTGTTTCCAGCATGGCTGTCAACATCACCATTTAAAAACAAGCTTCTGAGTGTGCTCGTGAGGGACCTGTGTTTGTGGTTTTACACAACTTCAGAGGCACAGACGTCTGATGCATTATATAAGCTGTGCACTGAAGGGAAAAAGTGTTTTTAAGTCCAAGGTGAGAATAGATGATTGGCTCAGGAGCTCGCTGGAGGAAGTACCTTCACCAGCTGGGATGCTCCCAACCTGCTCAAAGGCAATGAGGAATGGGCAAAACATTTGGGCATATATATATATAGAAAGGAAAGGCTTAGAAGGATAGGGGCCAATACGGGCAGGTAGGACTAATGTAGATGGGGCATCCTGGTCGGCATGGGCAAGCTGGGCCAAAGGGCCTGTTTCCACACTGTAACACTCTATGAAAGCTGACCTGGTCTGCAGCATCCCACATCACAAAACATCACTCAAGGTTTTCATGCAACTTTCTTTTACCGGGTCCTTAATCGAATGGCATTTGGAAATCCAAATAGACAACATCTACTGGTTCTCCTAATCAACCCTGTGATACTTAACATGTTTAAAGAACTATAGTTTGCAAACTATTTCCTTTAATAAAACAGCATTGCTTTTGCCGATGTATCTGTTAATACATCCTTAGCAATGGTTTTCAGCCTTTTCCTGGTCCTAGTTAGACTACCTGCCCTACAGTTCCCTGTAGAAACACAGAACTGCAGATGCTGGTTAATGCACAGAAGGACACAAAATGTTGGAGTAACTCAGCAGGTCAAGCAGCATCTCTGGAGAACATCGATAGGTGATGTTTTGGCTTGAGACTCTTCAGACTGATTGTAGGGACCTGAACTGAAACGTCACCTATACATGTTCTCCAGAGATGCTGATTGACCGGCTGAGTTACTCCAGCACTCTGTGTCCCTTTGTGCATTAGCCAACATCTGCAGTTGTGTGTTTCTACAGGGAACTGTAGGGTAGGCAGTCTAACCCACCAGGAAAAGGCTGCAACTCATTGCTAGGTATGTATTAACAGATGTTGGCTGATGGACTGAGGTACTCAAGCACATTGTGTTCTACAGTTCCCTATGTTCTCTCTCAATAGAGAATCGGTGCAGGACTAGGCCATTTGGCCCTCCGAGCCAGCACCGCCATTGGGGTGATCATGGCTGCTCATCCACAATCAGTACCCCGTTCCTGCCTTCTCCCCATATACCCTGACTCTGCTATCTTTAAGAGCTCTATCTAACTCTCTCTTGAAAGCATCCAGAGAATTGGCCTCCACTGCCTTCTGAGGCAGAGAATTCCACAGATTCACAACCCTCTGTGTGAAAACGTTTTTCCTCATCTCCTTTCTAAATGACTTGCCCCTTATTCTTAAACTGTGGCCTCTGGTTCTGGACTCCCCCAACATCGGGAACATGTTTCCTGCCTCTAGCTTGTCCAAACCCTTAATAATCTTATATGTTTCAATAAGATCCCCTCTCATCCTAAATTCCAGAGTATACAAGCACAGCCGCTCCATTCTATCAACATATGACAGTCCCGCCATCCCGGGAATTAACTTTGTGAACCTACGCTGCACTCCCTCAATAGCAAGAATGTCTTTAAATTTGGAGACCAAAACTGCACACAATACTCAGCGTGTGGTCTCACTAGGGCCCTTCATCTCACTAGGGACTCCTTCATCTCATAGTAATAGTCATACATCGTGGAACCAGGCCCCTCGGCCCAACTTGCCCACACTGACCATCATGTCCTGGTCCCATTTACACTAGTCCCACCTGGCCCCATATCCCTCCGAACATCCTATCCATGTGCCTGTCTAAATGTTTCTTAAACATTGCGATAGTACCTGCCTCCACCAGCACCTCGTTCCATACACCGACCATCCTTTGTGTACAAATGTTATCCCTCATGAGATATTACTCCAATTATTTTGGTGAATCGTGGCGCACTAATCGCAGTTGACTGTGTTGCTGGGATCTGTGCGGGTGCAGGGAGTGTTGAATTTGACCAGGACTTTGCCCCGTCTCGCAGCAGGCGATGGTACAGCTGATCAAGGAGGCATCGGGACAGAGCGATGTGTCGCCTCGTGACGAGCCGCCGACGGAGATCCTCAACCAGGTGTGCCCGTCCACCTGGCGCGGTGCCTGCAAGACCGCCGTGCAGCTGCTGTTTGGGCAGGCCGGCCTGGTGAGTGACCGGGGCTGTGGTCAGTGCGGGGGGGGGGGGGGGGGGGGGGGGGAGCTCCGAGAACCCTCGCCGGCCGTCTGTGTGTGCGAGCTTCAACTGTCAATGTCCGTGCCGAACGTGACACCGCGTGATCCACAGCGGGCAGAGTTGCTGCCTCACTGCGCACGGGCCCGGGTTTGATCCTGACCAGCTGGTCGGCATGAACTTGGTGGTCTGAAAGGCCTGTTTCCAAGCTGTATCTCTAAAGTCTAATGTAAAGTAAACTCAGCCGGTTAAGCAGCTTCTGTGAGGAGAAGAACGTTCATTTTCTGGTCTGTGAGGTGAGGCTGGACTGAGCAGCCGTTGTCTTTTCCCTCCCTCAGGTGGTGGTGGACACAGCACAGATCGAGAACAAGGAGGCCTACGCGCCGCAGATCAGCCTGGAGGGCACCCGTGTGGTGGTTCAGGTCCCCTCCACCTGGTGAGTAGCAACATCCTGTGACTCACTGCCACCTATCCGCTCACAGGGTCAGTAGCCTTGTGGGAGACAGGCCGAGGCCTGAGATGCATGGAGAGGTTGGGCAGGCTGGGGCTTTCTCCCTTGGATGAGGGATGATCTTATAGAGGTGTATAACGGAGGGGGGTGGATGGAGGGAAGGGGGGTCAGAGGGAGGGGAGGGGAGGGAGGCAGCGGGGGTTGAGTAGGGGGAGAGGCGGGGGTGGGATGGAGGGGGATGGACGGAGTAATCAGGAGGGGGGTGCATGGAGGAATGGGGAGGTGGCTGGACGGGGTAGGGAGGGGGGCGGACGGAGGGATGGGGAAGGGGGTGTGGACATGGCAGGGAGGGGCCGGTCCGGCCTGGAGGGTGGACGGTAGGGAAGGGAAGCAGTCCGGGGTGGGGGGAGGTTGTTATTGGGGAACTGAGTGCATAATTGTGTCCCAGACAAATGCCATTCCCCGAGTGCGCCGGCATAGGCTGGATGAGCCGATTGGCCTCCACCTACATCCTAAGGAAGTGTGGTTGTTAGGAGTGTACGTGGGGCATGCGAGGCGGTGGTTTTCCTCTCCTTACCGTACTGCTTTGTTTACGGTGCCAGGTGTGTGAAGGAGGATCCCGCCACCATGTCCTTGCTGCAGCGTTGCCTCGACCCGGAGAAGACCCTGGGGCTGATCGACGTGCTGTACACCGCCGTCTTCGACCTGTCCAAGTGGAAAGAGCGAAGGTAGAGAGTCAATGCCAGCACAGACATCCTCTACCTAACCTCACACACACACACCATGGCCCTGTTAGTGCCTGCCATATACCCCACACTGGTTCAGGGTCAGGTTTACTATTGTCATGTGCACCCAGGTACAATACCATTAGCTCACGGCACGGTGCACAGCCGTAGAGTTGCTGCCTCACAGCGCCATAGTCCCAAAGTTTATCCTGACTGTTTGTATGTTTCCCCCTGTGGCCGCGTGGGATTTCACCGGGTGCTCCAGTTTTCTCCCACACTCTGAACATGTACAAGTTAGTTGGTCAATTGGGTTTAGTAAAAAATTCTAAATTATCACTAGTGTGTGTCGCATAGTGCTACCTGGGTCGCTGGTTGGCGCGGACCCGGTGCGTTGAAGGGCCTGTTTTCGCAATGTATATCTCTACATTATCTAAATATCAGATGCCTTCAGATATATAAATCACAAGGATGTACTGAGTCTTTATAAGGCACTGGTCTGACCACATTCTGAATATTGTGAGCAGTTTTGGGTCCCATATCTGAGGGAGAATGATTTTAGCGTTAGAGGGGATCCAGAGGACGTTTACGAGAATGATCCTTGGGATGAGTGGGTTAATGTATGAGGAATGTTTGACGGCCCTAGGCCAGTACTTGCTGGAGCTTAGAAGGATGAGGGGGAATGAGAGATACCACATAACGAAAGACCACAGTGGATGTGGAGAGGATGTTTCCACGAGTAGAACATTTCTAGGACCAGAGGCCATAGCCTCAGTATAAAAGGACGAACCTTGAGAGTGAAGGTGAGGAAGAGCCAGAGGGTGGTGACTCTGGAATTCATTGTCACAGAGGGCTGTGGAGGCCAAGTCATTGGGTATTTTTAAAGTGAAGATTGACAGGTTCTTAATTAATAAAGATATCAAAGGTTATGAGGAGAAGGCAGGAGAATGGCGTTAGGAGGAAAAGATAGGTAACGTTTAGTGCAAGATAACGTCCAATCAAATATAGTCTGAGGGTCTATGAAGAGGTAGATAGTATCTCAGGACTTCTCTCTAGTTGCTGGTAGGATGGTCCTCCACCACCCAGACAGGGCATTCCAGGCCCCCACCACCCTCTGTGTAAATAAAACCCTTGCCCACATAACTCCTTTAACCATTGCCCCTGTTGGTTGCTTGGAAGAAGCTGTTGTTGAACTTGTGGGTGGTAATTTTCACTTCTCGTTTGCCGGGGCAGGGAGCAGGTTCTGCCGAGCATCCAGATCCAGTTGCGGCGGGAGTGTGCCGAGTTTGGGAGCCCAGTGGAGCTGCCGGTGGGGAACGGGTCGATGGCCAAGCCCTCGGCGGGCCTGCAGAGGACCTTTGCCAAGCTGACATCACGCTTCACCAAGAGGGGCTCCTGCAGCAGCGGCAACGGCAACGGTGCCGGATCTTTCTCCATCCCCAGCAATCCCTCCAAGAGCGGCTTCTCCCTGATGGGCACCGAGGAGGAGCGGCGGGCAAAGCCGCCTCACGCCGACCAGCGGCTACAGAGCATCCTCAACGTCGGGCACTTCCCCAAGGCTGCCGACGGCCAGGATCCCAGCCGTGGCCACGGAAACCCCCTGGTCAACGGCTTCTCCCTCGACCAGAGGGAGGCGCTGCTCAAAGGCGAGGAGGGCATCAAGCTGCCGAGCGACCAGGAGATGCAGGACGTCATCGACTTCCTCTCCGGCTTCACCATGGGCAAGTCCCAGCAGGCGAGTCCGCAGGTCAGCCGCAAGAGCCCCGCCGGGGTCCTCGACCAGAAAGGGGGGGTCCTGCAGCAGGGGCCACCTGCACCCCACGGCCCGATGCCCCCCTCCCAGCCCGTCCGACAACACCCCCAGAAACCTCCGCCCTACTACCAGCACCTCCTGCAACCCATCGGGCAGCCGGCCCCCACCCCCTCCCTCCCCCACGCCCCCCGAGCCCCCGGCAAGTGGCCCAACAGCTCGCCCCAGCAGCGGGCACAGAGCCCGGGGCCCGGCCTCTCTCCCATCGGGCCCCTGAGCCAGTGGAACAGTCCCGGGCCCCCCTCGGACCTGGGCTCGGACTTGTACAGCCTGGGTCTGGTGGGCAACTACATGGACAGCATCATAGACAACGTGATGTCCGACATGCTGGCCCCCAAGGCACCCAACACCAGGAACAACACATGGCCCAACCGCATGCAGAGCGATGGTGTCTTCGGCATGCTGGCCGACGTCCTACCCTTCGATCCTGCCGGTAAGTCAGTCCCCACCCTCTCTGCTCGGTCTCAGAAAGACATCAGCGACAGGAGAACTCGGCCTCAGGCCTTGTCTGTCCTTTATTGTTGGGTGTGAAGTGTGTTGGCTTGCATTAGAGAGTCCCACAGGAGGGATAAGGCAGGGGAGCATCGAGTAGACAGGAGTGTAACGTGACTACAACTATCGGGTGATTTACCCCCCCTGCGCTGGGCTAGGTATTGGGGCCGGACGTTATACAAAGGATTACAAACACTTGTTAAACCAGTACATTTGGATCCCGGCTTAAAACGTCACCCGTCCAGTCCCTGTCTGGATGCTGCCTGACCTGCTAAATTTCTCCAGCATTTTGTGGTTTGCTCATATGGGGGGTCAGTGTTTTATTGATGTGAAATACAATGTCGTACCATTGTCAACTGATCCAGTGTCTGGTCCGGGATTCGAACCGTCCACCTTCTAGCTCCTGGGGCGAAGGTTTTGTTTGAATGTTGGCTGGGAGCAGAGTTATTGGCCGGCTGACACTGGGCACATGTGTGGGGGTGGGGGAGGGGGGGGGGGGGGTTCCCGTGACACTGGGCGCATGTGAGGGGGGGGGGCGTGTTTCTGTGACACCGGACACGTGGGGGGGTGGGGGGGTTTCCCGAGGTGCTGCCCCTTCAGTCACTGTCCCATGTCGTTGCTCCCACCAGTGGGCTCGGACCCAGAGTTCGCCCGGTATGTCGCTGGCGTGAGTCAGGCCATGCAGCAGAAGCGGCAGGCACAGCAAATGCGACGGCACAGCACTGCCAGGACCAACTGGCCCGTCAGCGACGAGCCACACAGGACGTGGCACCCCCCAGAGTACTTCACCGAGGGGTAGGTGTGCGAGGGGGGAAGGGGGGGTAAGAGGATCGGTTGTGTCCAGCCCGGGACCATGGGGGGGGCGTTGGGGGATGGGGGGGGGGGGCAGGGGATGTGGGGAGGGGGCGGTGGGGGGATGGGGGATTTATGGGGTGGAGGGGCAGGGGGCATCACAGCCACACGCTGACGAAGACTGTTGACCAACCCAGCTCGCTCCTCCCAGCAGGCCGAGGGAGGAGCGAGCTGGGTCAGGCAGTATCCGTGGAGGGAATGGACACAATTTACTTTAGGTCAGGCCAATTAGAAATGTCATCTGTCTATCCTTCCCACAGATGTTGCCTGACCCTCTGGGTTCCTCCAGCACTCTGTATTTCTTGGTAAACCAGCATCTGTAGGTCATTGATTCTCCAAGAGACTTTTTCCCTTTGTCCCACCCATCGCCCACCACCTTCTCTGCAACTTGTTTTTGCTCCTTCCCTAGCCTAAAGCAGGGAAGGAGTCCCTGGCCTGAAGCATCAGCACGGTTTCCCTCTCCATAGATGCTACCTGACCTGCTGAGTAATCCATATGCATTGCTAACCATTTACTGCGGCTGTGCAGGCCCATCAACGTAATCACACTCAAATAAATATATAATAATCAGTAAAACAATAAATTAATAATCAGTAACGCTAGGTAAACAGTCACAGTGGCACAGCAGTAGAGTTGCTGCCTTACAGCAAAATGCAGCGCCAGAGACCCGGGTTCGATCCCGACTACGGGTGCTGTCTGTATGGAGTCTGTACGTTCTCCCCGTGATCTGCGTGGGGTTTCGCCGAGATCTTCGGTTTCCTCCCACACTCCAAAGACGTACAAGTTTGTAGGTTAATTGGCTTGATAAAAATGTAAAATTGTCCAAGTTGGCGATATGCAGAGTACTGCCCTGCCGACTACAACATTCACAAGCTTCAGACAATAATAGTAAATGTCCTTTTAAATAGTTTCTCCCAGGCAGTGCTTTTAGTTTCAGTTCAGAGATACAGCATGGAAACAGACCACTGAGTTCCTGCCGACCATCAATCACCCATTCACAGTAGTTCTATGTTATCCCACTTTCACATCCGTTCCCTATACTCTAGGGGCAATTTATAGAGGGCCAATTAACCCATAAATCCGCACGTCTTTGGGATGTGGGGTGAAACTAGAGCATCCGGAGGAAACCCATGTGGGAGAACATGCAAACTCCACACAGATAGTATCCAAGGTCAGGATCGAACCCGGCACTGTGAGGCAGCGGCTCAACCTGCTGCGCCACTGTGTCGCCCACGATGTTTAACTTTGGATGGATATGGGAAGAGTTTTGATGAAACTAGGTTAGTGGGCATGGAGGGGTTCTAGTCTACACAGCTCTATTTGGAGTGGACCAGGGATGCAGGGTCCCATTCCTTTCTGGAGTAGATCTTCCATCCCATCAGATCCATGCTAGCTCCCAGAGGAGCAATCTGCCGCTGTGAGGCAGCGTCTATACCCGCGGCACTGCTGTAGGCGAGAGTTGCTGAGACGTGTGTGGTGTATGCGTGCATGTGTGTGTGCGCGTAGTGTTTGACCGCCTCTCCTCTGTCTACCAGGGACGTCATGAGCTGGTCAGGGACGCAGGGAGACTCTGCCAGCTCCAGCGACGAAGCTTCTTCTGCTAATGGCGACAGTTTATTCTCCATGTTCTCAGGGCCTGACCTTGTTGCTGCTGTCAAACAGAGAAGGTAAGCAAGTTTCACAGCCCATGTACCTCGCTGTTCACCCACAGAGTGCGCAGAACCCTCGGCCCTCCTTCCCCCAGAAGCTGGTGATGACTTGCCTCCTGACCCATGTGGTGAGGGATCGGCCAAAGCTGGTGGGGAAAGGAGACTGTGATTGTTCTCCCAAAGCCCAGTGAAGGAACGGTGACTCCTTTCCA
Source organism: Amblyraja radiata (assembly GCF_010909765.2). Classification (NCBI taxonomy): domain Eukaryota; kingdom Metazoa; phylum Chordata; class Chondrichthyes; order Rajiformes; family Rajidae; genus Amblyraja; species Amblyraja radiata. Next base: position 27,651,334 of record NC_045972.1, on the reverse strand, counting down.
AAACAAGGTGATTTGGGGGTGGTGAGTGACGGGGTGATGAATATTATCAAGAGTCAGTGTTTTATTGTCATATGTCCCATAACAGAACAATCAAATTTTTACTTGCAGTAGCACTACAGTTATGTAGACCTACTACTCTGTTTAAAACCCATAATAAACAACAAATAAGTAAATAGACAATAGTAGTGCAAAGTATCACATGTATCCACACCAGAACAATGAAGGTATAGACTGGGCTGGGCGAGGAGAGGAACATCGATCCAGATGAAGGCGATGGCTGGAGACCCTGCTGCAGCCTGGGGCTCACCTTGATTGGGCGCCACTCCAGGAGACTGAGCGCACAGTCCGGACTTTGGAAATGGTGCCAAATGTGGCACCTTGAAAAATAATATTGCTGTTTTGCACATGTGACAATAGTTGCCAAAAGGGGGCCATTGTGTTCAGGTACAAGTCACCTTTACTCTTCTACTCTTCACAGAAAACACAGCAGTGGTGATCGGGAAACTTCCACCCTCCCTTCTCCTCCCGTCTTATCCACACTAGATGATCTTAGCCAGGTAAGCACTCAAGCCCCATCCCCCTGTTGTGTTGTGAAGATCTTGCTTGATACAATTCCAGCTTATTTTCCTGTGAACAAATCCAACGAGGTACAAATTGTACAAAACTATTAAACTGTGTCTGCGGGCAAATGGGACTGACGTGAATGGGGTATCGTGGTCAGCATGGCCAGGTGGGGCCGAAGGGCCTGTTTCCAAGCTGTATGACTGCTTTTCCTTATTTTAGAGATACAGCGTGAAAACAGGCCCTTCGGCCTACCAAGTCCGTACCAATCAACGATCACCTGTACACTATAATAATAATAATAATAATGGATGGGATTTATATAGCGCCTTTCTAATACTCAAGGCGCTTTACATCGCATTATTCATTCACTCCTCAGTCACACTCGGTGGTGGTAAGCTACTTCTGTAGCCACAGCTGCCCTGGGGCAGACTGACGGAAGCGTGGCTGCCATTCTGCGCCTACGGTGGGTGGGGCAGGCAGCATCCCTGGCGAACAAGGATGGGTGACGTTTCGGTTCTGCGTTTGATTTTGGTCGGCAACTAACATACAATGGTTCCTCCTTCAGGACAACAAGACCAAGACGTGGCCTCCAAAGGCCCCGTGGCAACACTTGGCGTCCCACAGCAACACCATGCCCAACCCGGGTACCTCGCTGTACCAGATGACCAGCCCCCCGGGCCAGTGGAACGACTCGATGCAGATGCTGCCGTCCGCGGTGTGGTCTACCGTGGCTGACGGCTCCTCTTCCTCCGGCATCTCCTCCAACTTCTCCTACGGCCAACAGCCGCCACAGTGCCAGCCGCCAGTGTCCCAGCACAAACCCGTGAGCAAGGGCTTCAAATCCTACCCCCTGAAGCAGGAGAGAAGACCCTCCTATCTCCACCAGTACTAGCTTCCCAGAAGTGACTTTAAACCCAGACCCCCACGACTGGCTGGAGCCAGGGTGGCCCCCCAACGACTGCGAGCTTTACCACTCGGTATACGGTCAGCAGGTGTCTCTCTGTCCCAGCGCCTCGTTCAGCCGCCGGTGCTTTTGTCTTCTCGGTGTAGGAAGGAACTGCAGATGCTGTTTTACACTGAAGATAGACACAATGTACTGGAGTAACTCAGCGGGTCCGGCAGCATCTCTGGAGAAAAAGAACAGGTGACGTTTCGAGTCGAAACACCTCTTCAGACTGAGAGTCAGGGGAGAGGGAAACGAGGTATGGAAAGGTACAGAACGGATCAGAGCTGGTACGGATGACCAAGAAAAGGTGGAGCCCACAACGGTCCATTGTTGGATGTGGAAGACTGTTGTTTGTATCCCTTCATTATTACCTCTTCAGCCAACAATGGACCGTTGTGGGCTCCACCTTTCCTGGGTCATTGTTACCGGCTCCGATTTGTTCTCGACCCGAAACGTTACCTATCTACGTTCTCCAGGAACGCTGCCTGACCCACTGAGTTACTCCAGCACTCTGTCTATCTCTCTGCTCTGCGAGCGCAGGTGGGTGGCGGCGGTGGCTGGTAGTTGTGCTGCGTTGGGGCAGCGAGGGACTCTGGCTATCGGGGCGTCAGGGCGAGGTTCGGGAAGCTGCCCTTTCCCCCACTCCCTGCTCTGCTCCCTATCCTGACCACGGTCAGAAGCGGCGCTGTTGTGTGGCGGGGCCCCCAGTACGAGTCACACCCCCTGGTGGCGAGGGAGCGGAGCGCATTGTACATGACCATCAGACACTGATCACTACAAACCCCGAGGGGTGGAGGGGGAGACACTTCAAGCAGCTGCAGTAGTTTCTTTTTAAAAACTTTAAAGCAAACTTTAAAGACCGTTAAAGCAAAATGTAGCACCTCTAATTGGCTTTGCCCTAAAGACCCCCAGGTCTTGTGTTGTCCCCGCTGTAGCACCTAGACACCAAATTGGCCCCACGCTGGGACTGGAGATAGACACAAAGTGCTGGAGTAACCCAGCAGGTCAGGCAGCATCTCTGAGTTGGGTGGGGGATCGGAAGGCAAAATGATTCTCGCACCCTCCCCTCCATAAGCTGGGGTGACCAGGGAGTGGGGGCACTTGGGGCGGCGCTGCGACCCCTCCCTGCAGAGTTTGGGTTGTGGGTCAGGGCACGTTGCCGTGGGAGGGTCGGTCTGTGTGATCTGTTGTCGGTACTGGTGTAATGTTCTGAGTTTTATCCACATTCTTGATTCTGACCCGCCCCTCCCACCTCGACTCTGGCTGGGTGCGAGGGAACCTCACTAAGCCCAGCTCCGCCTGGTGTCCCCGCCGAGCTCCGCCTGGAGCCCACTCTCCGTGTCCCCGCCCAGCTCCGCCTGGTGCCCACTCTCCGTGTCCCCGCCCAGCTCCGCCTGGTGCCCACTATCCGTGTCCCCACCCAGCTCCGCCTGGTGCCCACTCTCCGTGTCCTCGCCCAGCTCCGCCTGGTGTCCACTCTCCGCGTCCCCACCCAGCTCCGCCTGGTGCCCACTCTCCGTGTCCTCGCCCAGCTCCGCCTGGTGCCCACTCTCCGCGTCCCCGCCCAGCTCCGCCTGGTGCCCACTCTCCATGTCCCCACTCCCGTGTCCACTCCCACAGAGCCGCAAGCCGCATTTGGTAGCAAAAACAAAAGTTAAACTAAAAACCATTGTTAAAACGCGCGTTGCTCAAACTTTTATAGCGAGAATCAAGGAGAAACAGGGCAAGACAACTCGTCACCTGTGTAAATTTTGTAATACTTTTTTATAAACTTGCCGGTGGTTGTACTGGAGTTGTAGGGAAGGGGTGGTGGGTATTGAACCTGATCTTTCCCCAGCTCCCCGCTGCCGGAGGGCGGGTGGTAGAGCGAGGCAGAGGGAGAGAGTAGTCGCCAGCGCGGAGCTCCCTGCGTTGCCCGCTGCAGCAACGGGCCTGGTGCCTTGCGTGGAGTTTGGAGTCTCCGCGCTGAGAGGAAGCAACACGCCCGAATTGTCCGCTACCTTGTTTCATAAACAGTGCCGGGAGTTCTCATCCCCCTTCGTCTCACCCTCAGCCTCCCCCCTGATCCCCCACTCCTCCTCCCCCGCCTGTCCCCATCTCTCCCTCCTCACGCCTGTCCTGACCACACTGCGCGCTCCGTCTACAGAACCCACCCATTCCCCCGGCTCTACCCCTACCTGCCATCGCCCTGTGGGTCTGTCCGGAGCGCTTGTGGTGCGAGGTTCGGGCCCCGTCACCTCCTGAAGCTCAAATTGACAAATAACGAGACATCTGAAGCGCTTGTATGGTCCCGCCAGGAGGTGATTAATTGTCTGGGTTCAGACTCGGAGGATCTGAAGTGAAATTAGAAGCTGCTTAAGCCTTGTATATTGAAGCTAAAGAGAGAATGTGGAAGTGAGAATTGGTGCAGACTTTTATAATATGTTTTAAAAACCCTACATGCACTTTCTGCAAACCTGTCTCCATTATAAGTTTGTACGCCAACATTTATAATGGGAGCGACCATAGTGACCGTCAATCTGTGTGCAAGCACACTGCCAACAGACTGACTAATGCCGCGCAGTCAAACGCTTTGTGGAGGAAGGAACTGCAGATTCTGGTTTACACCGAAGATGGACATAAAATGCTGGAGTAACTCAGCGGGCCAGGCAGCTTCTCTGGACAAAAGGAATAGGTGACCTTTCAGGTCAAGACAACTTCTTCATTCCTCTTCTCCAGAGACGCTGCTTGACCGGTGGAGTTACTCCAGCGTTTTGTATCTATCTTCAGTCAAACGTTTTAATTGGAAAGGTTGCTGTGAATTTATAATGGAAGCGTATAAAATCAAGGACAATGACTGTGAAATGGGGCTCGGCTGTCAGATCAGTAAACCCCATCTCCCAAACCCTTTCGACATGAAGGATTATACTGTCGCCAGTCCCGATACACCTCTCATCGAGCAGCCGCCACTGCATTTCATATTTAGGACTTCAAGGTATTTTCTGTTTTTATATAAAGCTTGTGTCTGCCACATACTGTGTGTTTTAGTGCCGGTGGGGTCGGACGGGACTGGGAGGGGTTGGAGTGTGAACACCCCCCCTCTCTCGGTGCATTTACAGAGTGTGCCTCTCTCACTCGATGGCAGTGGTTTCATTACCCTACCCTCCATCTGTTGGGGTCCCTGCCTCTCCCTCTGTGTCAGTCTCCGCCCCCTCTCTTTCACCATCTCTGTCTATCACTGCTCTTTCACTTTCACCCACTCTCTCACCCCCCCCATCTCTCATGCCCCCCCTCCCTCTCATCGCCCCCCCCCCCTCTCTCACCGCCCCCCTCTCTCACCGCCCCCCCTCTCTCTCACCGCCCCCCCTCTCTCACCGCCCCCCTCTCTCTCACCGCCCCCCTCTCTCTCACCGCCCCCCTCTCTCTCACCGGCCCCCTCTCTCTCACCCCCCCTCTCTCTCACCGCCCCCCTCTCTCTCACCGCCCCCCCCTCTCTCTCACCGGCCCCCTGTCTCTCACCGGCCCCCTCTCTCTCACCGCCCCCCTCTCTCTCTCACCGCCCCCCCTCTCTCTCACCGCCCCCCCTCTCTCTCACCGCTCCCCCTCTCTCTTTCTCTCTCACCACCCCTGTCTCTCTCTCCATCTCTTTCTCACTGCCTCTTTCTCTCTCTCCCTCAAAGCCTTTCTTTCCTTGCAGCCTCTCTCTTACCACCCCTCTCTCACCACCTTTCTACCTCTCTATCACCAACTCTCTCTCTCTCTCACAGTATATTTCTCCCTCTCTCAGTATCTCTTTCTCTCTTTGGCTCCGCATATCTCTCTCTCTGTGTCGCTCCCTCTCATAGAACCATACCGCATAGAATCAGGCCCTTCAGCCCAACATCCACGACAACCAAATGTCCCATCAAAACTAATCCCATTTGCCTGCGTTTGACCCAAATACCCCTAAATCTTCCCTATCTGTGTACCTATCCAAATATCTTTTAAATGTTAATCTTGTACCCGTCTCAACTACTCACTCTGGCAGCTTGTTCCATATACCCACCACCCTCTGTGTGGAAATAGCTGCCCCTCAGGTTCTTATTAAATCATTTAGCCCTCACTTTAAACCTATCTCCTCTGGTTCTTGATTCTCCTACTCTGGGTAAAATACTATTCACCCTTTCTAATCCCCTCATTATTTTATACACTTCTGTAAGATCACCCCTGAGCCTCTTGCACTCCAAGGAGTTAAGTCCCAGCCTGGGTTGGGCAAGTTGCAGATCCTTCTCCGTCAACCCGTGGCTGTGGGGAGGCATGTCTGGCACTGACATCTCTTGAGGTGATTTGATGCCCAGCCACCATTCCCACATCACCAGCATCTCAAAATCAGGTCCATAAAAGGACACCCGTCTCTTTCAAAGTTCTCTTTCCCATCTGGGATTCTGATCATAACAATGTCCCAGATAATTAACCCTTAATTCCCTGGGCAATCTTGAAGAGCTTGCTAGTGCGGTGGCTGAAAGAAGCTGAGGCACGTTGCATCTTCTGCCACACGGTGGCCACGGGTGGGACTGCAGGGGGGAGGAGAGCGTGGTTGAATGGAGACACAAGGATCTGCAGATGCTGGAATCTGGAGCAAAACATCAAGTACTGGAGGAATCCAGCGGGTCAGGCAGCATCTGTGGAGGAAACTGGACCTGAGAAGGGTCCAGTCCCGAAACGTCGCCTGTCCGTTTCCGCCACAGATGCTGCCTGAGCCGCTGAGTTCCTCCAGCACTTTGAGTTTTGCCAGAGAGGGGTTCAAGTGGGAGATGTTTGGGGAACCGTGACCAGCCCCAAGGCCCTGGCCAGCTTGTTTTTTTTTGTAATTATACGATTTAAAATGTCATTTCTTTTTGGCGTGCATTGTGATAATTGATTTGATTCCTCCAATTGAAAGATTAACAGATCTGCCGTCATTAAAAAAAACTTAATATTTGTATAAATGCATCAACAGTATTAATCTTATTTTTGTATTTTCTAAAACATACCATCACTGTATATTTTAAAACATTTAAGTAAAGATGGGTTTTAAAAGTGCTTTTGACTACAATTGGTGAGCTGTTCATAAGTTCTAGGAGCAGAATTAGGCCATTTGGCCCAACAAATTTTACTCTATCGTTCTCTCTCAATCCCATTCTCCTGCCTTCTCCCCATAACCACTGACACCCGTGCTAATGAAGAAGCTGTCAGCCTGCGCCTTAAAAAATACCCATTGGCCTCCACAGCCATCTGCAGCGATGAATTCCAAAGATTCACCACCCTCTGACGAATGATATTCCTTCTTTTCTCCTTTCTAAAGGTATGTCCTTTTATTTTGAGGCTATGGCCTCTGGTCCTTGGCTTTCCCACTAGTGGAAACTCGTTCACTCTATCCTGGTCTTTCACTATTTGGTAAGTTTCAATGAGCCCCCTCCCCCCCTTGTTGCTCAATGGGGTTCGGGTAAGGAGAGTGTGCAGGGTTTATTTGTGCAGGGTAAAGATGCAGGTTTACATTGCGGGCTACCGGGTTGTTCAACACTGCATTTGAGGCTGCGTTGGGGGAGCCGAGTGTCTGAGGTATTTCCGTGTCCGTTTGCACGCCTTGCATGTTTGTGCGTTTTAGCTTAGATGGTCGGCACGGACGAGTTGGGCCGAACGGTCTGTTTCCTTGCTGTGTAACTACGGGAGAAATCACCGGCAGTCAGGACCGGCGCAGAGCTCTACGCCAAAGACGAGGCTGGATTTCCAACATGACTTCATTCTTTATTGAGCGCAGGCTGCGAGCAGTCGAGTGAAGGCGGCCGCGTCGGGATCTGCTTGCACCACCGCACATTCCTCCCGGGGTCGCCCTGTACCGGGGGCCCAGCAACTCTCCTCACACGTGAATACCAGCACCGTGCCGAACTCCACACTCGCCTCTGCAACACAACCGTGCCACGCTGTTAGTCTCAGACAGGCAGACCGTGTCTGTGTTTAGTTTAAAGATACCTCATGGAAACACTCTGGCCCAGCAGGTCCGCGCGGACCCTCCACCACCCAGCCGTTCACACTAGTTCTAGCTTATCCCACTTTCTTATTCACTCCCTACACACGAGGGACAAATTATAGAAGCCAATTAACCTGCAAACCCACGCGACTTCAAGAGGGAGTTAGATTTAGCTCCTAGGGCTCCGAGGGATTTAGCTCCTAGGGCTCCGAGGGATGGGGGAAAGACAGGAATGGGTTACTGATTTTAGATGATCAGCGATGGTCATATTGAATGGCGGTGCTGGCTCGATGGGCTGAATGGCCTACTCCTGTACCTATTTCTCTGTCTTTGGGATGTGGGAAGAAAGCACAGCACCCGGAGGAAATCCGCATGGTTTCGCGCACACACACACACACACACACACACACACACCCCACCCCCCCCCCCCAAACCACACACACACAACTTACCCCCACACAGACACACACAACCCTCCCCACACACCCACACACACAACTCACCCTCACCCACACACACAACTCACCCTCACCCACACGCCCACAACCCACCACCACGCACCCCCAATTTCACGATTGACCCCGGTCTGTGGGTGGGCAGGCGAGGACTTTATTCCTTGGAGCGCAGGAGAATGAGGGGTGAATCTATAGAGAGGTGCATAAGATCATGAGAGGAATAGATAGGGTAATAGCACAGTCTTTTACCAAGAGTAGGGGAATCAAGAGCCAAAGGTCATAGGTTTAGGGTGAGAGGGGAAAGATTTAATGGGAACCTGAGTGCCTCAGAGGGTGGTGGGTGAATGGAACGAGGTGGTTGAGGCGGGTATTATAACAACATGTAAAATACTTGGACAGGTACATGGATAGGAAAGGTTTAGAGGCAATGGGACTAGCTTAGATGGGGCATCTTGGTTGGGCTGAAGGGCCTGTTTCCCAGCTTGTATGACCGTCCTGTCTCAGGGAATTAAGCTGGGCAATGGGAGAGGCAGGAGTGGGGAATATTTAAGTAATACTGATCAGAGCTCGATTTTGTGCAGTCAAGGAACAGGGCAGATGTGAAGTAATATTTTACTGGTTCATGAAATAGTGTTGGACGGGGTTCACGGGCAGTTTAGGTGGGGTTTCACAATTCAGGATAGACATGTTCCCACAGGGTAAAAACATCACCACAACTATGGCCCCTGAACGTCCAGGTGTTTACAACAAATGTGTCCCCCGACAGTTTAAACCATCCATCCACATAGGGCCGTGTACAGCATCACTGTATAGGAAAGAACTGCAGATGCTGGTTTATACCGAAGGTAGAGACAAAATGCTGAAAAACTCAGCGGGCCCGGCAGCGTCTATGAATGAAACGAATAGGCGATGTTTCGGGTCGGGACCCTCTTCTGATTGAGAGCAGGGTTTATTCCCCACCGCCTCTTACTTTCAGGCTGAAGAAGGCCCCGACCTGAAACGTCACCCATCCTTTTTCTCCAGAGATGCTGCCTGATCCGCTGAGTTACTCCAACATTCACGTACATGAGGACCACTCTTGCCCACATTCCGGTTAAACACCGCAGGCTGTGACCAGTACGGGGTGGGGAGGCGCGGTACATACCCGTGGCGTCCACACTCTGCAGCAGACTGACCAAGGCCGGCATCAGCTGGAACTCGTAGACCCTGGGACCGCCACAAATCTCGCATACAGGAGCGGCGGCGCCTGCACAGGCCGGCAGAGGGGAGAGCAGCAACGGTCGGCCACTCCAGCTGTACCTGAAGGGAAGGGGTCAAACAGTACAACCCCACATACTCCCCTCCCGAACATACTCTCCCGCCCCACAGCCCCCACCCTCTGTCCCCCAACCCTCCCTCACCCCATCCCAGTCTCCCCCAAGCCCTCCCTCCCCAACAACACTGCCCGCCCCCCACACACACCTCCCCTTAGACGCGGCGGTGGAGGAGGGAGCTGCCGAGAAGGGGCCAGGTAGAGATGGGCAGCAGAGACCTTACCCCCCCCCCCCCCCCCCCCGTCAGCGTCATACTGCACGGAAACAGGCACAACTTGCTGACGCCGCCCAACATGCCCCATCTACACTTGTCCCACATGGCCGCGTTTGTCCCAGCTCCTTCTAAACATTTTCCACCCGTGTACCTGACAGGGGTGTCTAATACCAGAGGATGTGGGCTGAGAGCTGGAGTGGGGATCTGACCAAGTGTGTTTTCCACCAGAGAAGGGCTGGCATGTGGGACACACCGCCCGAGGTACGCGGGAGGCAGACGCGATACAAGCGGATACAATCACGATGATTAGAAGCTTTTTCAAGAGTCACGAATTTTTAGTTGCCATATTATGTACCAAAACGGAAAAATGAAATATGGACAGGAAGGGTTTAGAGGGATAATGGGGTTAATGCAGCTCATAATGGTCGGCATGGACAGAATGGGCCGAAGGGCCTGTTCCGTGCCCTTTGCATCACCAAAGCCGAGAAGCTGCTCGTGATCTTGTACACCTCGATAATGTCACTCCTCAGCCTCCTACGAAGGTCCCAGCCTGTCCAACCCCTTCCAATAACTCAAGCGCAGGTAACATGCCGGTAAAAATGCCCCGTGCGGTACAGGAGGGGTTCCCGGGGATGGATGGGCATCTTACCGCAGCACCTGCTCCGGGCAGCTGGAGATTCGCTTCAAGAACTTGACGAAGGCAGCGTCGCCGTGTCTCACCTCGGCCCTCTCGTACCTCTCCGCGGCCCCACCGGCTCCACCACTGGCCGAGACCAATCATCCATATTGATTTAATCCCTGAGCCGGTAACGCCACCCACCCCCAGCGCCCCTCCCGTAACGCGGCGCTCCCTCAGTATCGCCCCTCCCGTAACGCGGCGCTCCCTCAGTACCGCCCCTCCCATAACGCGGCGCTCCCTCAGTACCGCCCTTCCCACCTCTACTTTCTGACTGAAGGACCCCGACCTGAAACGTCACCCATCCTTTTTCTGCAGAGATGCTGCCTGACCCGCTGAGTTACTCCAGCATTTTGCGTCTATGTACTTTACCACCACAAAGTAACATTAGCACATTTGCAGATTACACAAAGCTGGGTGACAGTGTGAGCTGTGAGGGGGATGCTATGAGAATGCAGAGCGACTTGGACAGGTTGGGTGAGTGGGCAGATGCATGGCAGATGCAGTTTAATGTGGATAAATATGAGGTTATCCACTTTGGTAGCAAAAACAGGAAGGCAGATTACTATCTAAATGGTGTCAAGTTGGGAAAAGGGGAAGTACAACGGGATCTGGGGGGTCCTTGTTCATCAGTCAATGAAAGTAAGCATGACGGTACAGCAGGCAGTGAAGAAAGCGAATGGCATGTTGGCCTTTATAACAAGAGGAATTGAGTATAGGAGCAAAGAGGTAATTCTGCAGTTGTATAGGGCCCTAGTGAGACCACACCTGGAGTATTGTGTGCAGTTTTGGTTCCCTAATTTGAGGAAGGACATTCTTGCTATTGAGGGAGCAGCGTAGGTTTACAGGGTTAATTCCCGGAATGGATATGTTGATAGAATGGAGCGGCTGGACTTGTATACTCTGGACTTTAGAAGGATGAGAGGGTGTCTTATTGAAACATATAAGGTTATTAAGGGTCTGGACACGCTAGAGGCGGGAAACATGTTCCCGATGTTGGGGGAGTCCAGAACTAGGGGCCACAGTTTAAGAATGAGGGGAAAGCCATTTAGAACGGAGACGAGGAAACACTTTTTCTCACAGTGGTGAGTCTGTGGAATTCTCTGCCTCAGAGGGCGGTGGAGGCCGGTTCTCTGGATGCTTTCAAGAGGGAGCTAGATAGGGCTCTTCAAGATAGTGCTCTTAAAGATAGTGGAGTCGGGGGATATGGGGAGAAGGCAGGAACGGTGTACTGATTGGGGATGATCAGCCATGATCACATTGAATGGCGGTGCTGGCTCGAAGGGCTGAATGGCCTACTCCTGCCCCTATTGTCACTCTTGCTCACAGCGCGGCGCTCCCTACCCGCTCCTCCTACAGCGCGGCGCTCCCTCAATGCCACTCACCAGGGTAGGGATTGCTCGACGGCGACCCCCTCTCTCCGCTCGTACTCGTGCAGCAGCCTCTGTTCGTGGGCGAGGGGGGCGCTCCCTCCCAGTTGCCCCTCTTCCAGCACTGACATGTAGAAGGGCATGAAGCCGGGCCCGGGGGAGCGGGGCAGCGGGAACCACCCGTCCCCCAGACTTAGTGCCTGCAGTCTGGCTGTCTGGTCGCTCATGTCTGCGTCTGGCCTGGCGGCCGGGAGCCCGGACGTCACGGCTCCCGGCGCTCCCTGGTCCTCCGCGCCGGGAGATCCCTCCTCACTCCAGTCGTCCGCCTCCTCGCACCAGTCCGTCGGGGTGAGCGCCGGGTCCCCCTCCTGCACACAGACAGCGGGCACTCCCTCTGCACACAACCCCACACCCGGGGGACAGGGGCTCGATGGGGGCACGGAGGAAGGGGGGGGGGGGGTGGAGGAGAGGAGGAGAGGGCTGTAAACAAGCGGAGAGGGAATGGGAGGGGTGGATGGGTGGAGAGGAGATGCCCAATGGATCCTCATCGTCTGGAACACCGGGCGCATCGCAACATCGTTTTAGGTAGGTGGGATGGACATGTGAAGTGAAAGAGAGAGGGGGGGGGGGGGGGGTGCGGGAAAAGGGAGAGGGGAAAAATGGAGAGAGGGAATATGTTGGAATGAACTGCAGATGCTGGTTTAAACTGGAGTTAGACACAAATAGTTTGCATCCCAGAGTACTCAAGGAGGTGGCCCCAGAAATCGTGCATGCATTGGTGATCATTTTCCAATGTTCTCTCGACTGGATCAGTTCCTGTGGACTGGAGGGGAGCCAATGTAACTACATTTTTTAAAGAAAGGAGGGAGAGAGAAAACGGGAATTATAGACCAGTTAGCCTTACATCGGTAGTGGGGAAGTTGCTGGAGTCGATTGTTAAAGATGTTATAGCAGCGCATTTGGAAAGACAGTGAAGGGATCGGTCAAAGCCAGCATGGATTTATGAAGGGGAAATCATACTTAACTAATCTTCTGGAATATTTTGAGGATGTAACAAGTAGAATGGATAAGGGAGAAGCAGTGGATGTGGTGTATCTGGACTTTCAAAAAGCCTTTGACAAGGTCACACACAAGAGATTAGTGTGCAAAATTAGAGCACATGGTATTGAGGGTAGGGTATTGACATGGATAGAGAACTGGTTGGCAGACGGGAAGCAAAGAGTAGGAATTAACGGGTCATTTTCAGAATGGCAGGCAGACAGTGACTAGTGGGGTGCCGCAAGGCTCAGTGCTGGGACCCCAGTTGTTTACAATATATATTAGCGATATAGACGAGGGAATTAAATGTAACATCTCTAAATTTGCGGATGACACAAGAGATGCGAGGAGGATGCTATGAGGCTGCAGGGTGACTTAGATAGGTTGGGCGAGTGAGCAGATGCATGGTAGATGCAGTATAATGTGGATAAATGTGAGGTTATCCACTTTGATGGCAAGAACAGGAAGGCAGATTATTATCTGAATGGTGTCAGATTAGGAGAATGGGGGTGCAACGAGACCTGAGTGACTGTGTTTGTACATCAGTCAATGAATGTAAGCATGCAGGTACAGTAGGCAGTGAAGAAAGCTAATTGCAAGTTTGCCTTCCTTGCGAGAGGATTTGAGTTTAGGACCAAGATCCTACTGCAGTTGTACAGGGCCCTCGTGAGACCGCACCTGGAATATTGTGTGAAATTTTGGTCTCCTAATTTGAGGCAGGCCATTATTGCTATTGAGGGAGTGCACCGTAGGTTCACCAGGTTAATTAATTCGCAGGATGGTGGGACTGACGTATGATGAAAGAATGGGTCGACTGGGCTTGTATTCGTTGGAATTTGGAAGGATGAGAGGGGATCTTATAGAAACATATAAAATTCTTAGAGGATTGGACAGGGTAGATGCAGGAAAAATATTCCCAATGTTGGGGGAGTCCAGAACCAGGGGTCACAGTTTAAGAATGAGGGCCATTTAGGACTGAGCTGAGGAAAAACTTTTTCACCCAGAGAGTTGTGAATCTGTGGAATTCTTTGCCACAGATGGCAGTGGAGGCCAATTCACTGGATGTTTTCAAGAGAGAGTTAGATTTAGCTCTTCGGGCCAAGGTAATCAAACTGATATGGGGAAAAAGCAGGAACGGGGGTACTGATTTTGGGTGATCAGCCATGATCATATTGAATGGCGGTGCTGGCTCAAATGGTCTACTCCAGCACCTATTTTCTATGTTTCTATGTTTCTAAAATGCTGGAGTAACTCAGCAGGACAGGCAGCATCTCTGGAGAATAGGAACGGGTGATGTTTCGGGTCGAGACCCTTCTTCAGACGGTCTGAAGAAGGCTCTCAACCCAAAACGTCACCGATTCCTTCTCTCTAGAGATGCTGCCTGTCCTGTTGAGTTACTCCAGCATTTTGTGACTATTAAGGGAGAGAGGGAGTTTGGGAAAAGGGAGAGAAGGGGAAGGGAGGGGGATAGAGATAGGAAGGGAGCGAGGGATAGGGAGGGGGATGGGGATGGGGGTGGGTGGTGTATGTGCGAGGCTCTCACCTTCTCTGGCTTTGATCCACCCGGAGTCTCTCCGCACTGAGAACGCAGAACTTTCCAGCTGTGGGACACAGAGAGGGTCAGCACTGCCCCCCACTAGCACAATGAGGGACGGTCCGGTGGGGTACGAACAAACGCAGGAAGGTGGGACAGTGTAGACAGGACATCTTGGTCGGCATGGACTGAGTGGGTCGAAGAGACTGCTTCTGTGCTGTGTGGCTCTGACTCTAAACAGGTCCAGACATGGAGGCGATCTTGACATCATGGTGGGCTCGGATGTGGTTGGGTGGAGAGCGCAAGGTGGGTGGGGGGTGGGAGGTGGAGGGAGGGGGAGGGCTTGGGGAACGGGGGTGGAGTGATGGGAGAGCACAAGGTGAGGGGTAGGGGTGAGAGGTCGGGGTTGGCTAGGGGAGCTGGGGTCCGGGAGAGGTGGTGTGGGGCGGGGGTGTGGGACGGGGGAGTGGGGCGAATGGGGGGGGGGGGGAATATAGAGAGACATTTCCACTGGTGGGGTGATGGGAACTGTCTCGATTAAGCTGGGCTGTGGGGGTGGGGGGGCGAATAGGGAATCTACAGTAGGGGACGGCAGGGTGGGAGCGGGATGGGGACGTTGAAGGTACGAGGGAGGGGCTAGAGGGGAGCGGGTAGGTGGGACTGACTCCTCGATTGTAAAGGCGGGACTCCCAGTGCCATTACTAAACTGGGAGACCCCTTATGGATACAAAGTGCTGGAGTAACTCAGCAGGTCAGGCAGCAAATCGAGAGAATATGGATAGGTGACCTTTCGGGTCGGAATCCTTCTTCAGACTGGACTGCAGACTTAAATCAATATCTGTACTTCTTTCCTACACAGATCTCTCAGGAAGGGTATTTCTTTAATCCGACTTCAATGTTATATATTGCTCTAGTTAGTGCAGTTTAATTTATTGTCACATGTACCGCAGGTAGCGTGTTTTTTGTTGCTTGTTGTCCAGTAAGCGGAAAGATTATACATGATTACAATCGAGTCATCCACAGTGTACATGATACAGGGGATAACATAGAAACATAAACAGAGGTGCGGGACTAGGCCATTCGGTGCTTTGAACCAGCACCGCCATTCAATATGATCATGGTGGCTGATCATCCAGAATCAGTACCCAGTTCCTGCTTTTCCCCCCAAATCCCTTGATTCCATTAGCCCTAAGAGTTATATCTAACCCTCTCTTGAATACATCCAGTGAATTGGCCTCCACTATCTCTCTGGATAAAAAAAGTTTTACCGCATCTCAGTCCTAAATGGCCTTCCCCTTATTATTAATGTTCCCTGGTTCTCGACTCCCCTAACATCGGGAACATTTTTCCTGCATCTATCATCGGGGACATTTTTCCTTCATCTAATAAAGGGTTTGATGCAAGGTAAAGCCCAGCAAAGTCCAATTAAAGATAGTCCGAGTCTCCAGTGAAGTAGATGGTAGTTCAGGACTGCTCGCTTGTTGGTGCTAGGACTGGAGATTAACCAGGATTAAACGTTATTCCCTTTATCCTGTATCAGCGGATGGCTTGATTGTAATCACGTATAGTCTTTCCTCTGATTGGACAGCGTGCAAATAAAAGAAGCTAGACACAAAAAGCTGGAGTAATTCAGTGGGTCACACCGCATCTCTGGAGAAAAGGCTCCAGCTATTTTGTGTCTGCCTTCGGTTTAAACCAGCAACTGCAGTTCCTTCCTACCCA
The DNA here is from genome assembly GCF_010909765.2 of Amblyraja radiata. Lineage (NCBI taxonomy): Eukaryota > Metazoa > Chordata > Chondrichthyes > Rajiformes > Rajidae > Amblyraja > Amblyraja radiata. Next base: position 27,635,534 of record NC_045972.1, on the reverse strand, counting down.
TTTCTGCTCGCAAATAAAAGATTTTCACTGTAGCTTGGTACACCTGACAATAATAAACTGGAGGTGTGAGAGCAACTTACCCGCCACTCCGTCCCCAGCACTCCGGCTGCACACAGGCCCACACGTTGACCGTCCGGTGGTAGAGTGACCCCTCCAAGGGGCAGTACACCTGCACCAGGTGAGCCAGCGGGGCACAGCACAGACTGCAGTTGGGGCGCTCCAGGGTAACGCCAGGGACAGGGTCCTGCAGAGGGAACAACACAACACCTCCCCGTTACACCTGACCAGAGCAACCAGGGTGGGCCATTCAGCCTATCTATCCCCTCCTAGAGAGCGTGGTTCAACCACAGTGACAGCACAGAAACAGGCCCTTCGGCCCAACTTGCCTATGCCAACCAAGATGCCCCATCTACACTAGTCCCACCTGCATGCATTTGGCCCACATCCCCATAAACCTTTAAAGACACAAAATGCTGGAGTAATTCAGCGGGACGGGCAGCATCTCTGGATAGAAGGAATGGATGACGTTTCTCGACCCGAAACTTCCTTCCTGCACATTCCCCCTAAACCTTTTGTGTATTGACCCTATGCTTTAACCCCCATGAAATGAAGGGCAATACATCAACTGATTCAATTCTTCGATTCACTCACTGCCACACTTTAAGCACCACAGCTGATGCTTGGTCTATAAAATTTCATTGTGCACTAAATTTAATATTGCACTATTTTACAAAGTATTACCAGCGTTTAATACTTTGCACTATTTTAAAAAGTATTGTCAGAGTTTAGTGCTTTTCACTATTTTAAAAAACATTACTGAATTTTAGTATAAACTAGCATCTGCAGTTCGTTTTTATTACCGGCTTTTAGCACTTTTGCTCCATTCCAGTATTCTACGTTTTGCACAAAGGTAATTTTTTTAAAGAATGATCTTTCTACGTTGAAAAAAAAATGAAATGGATTAAATGTTAAGGGAGGTAAAAAAATTCGAGCCAGCCAGGAGTCGAACCTGGAATCTTCTGATCCGTAGTCAGACGCGTTATCCATTGCGCCACTGGCCCGACTGCGAAGAGTTCGCTTCGAGCGCCGCTTAAAAGTCTGCGTCATGACGTCTGTGCTGCGAACTGAATGTTGGTCCCCATGACCATGCGCAGAGCCGCCACAGGCGGCGTTGTGCCGCTGCCGCTGCCACTGCCTCCCTCTATCTCTCCCCCTCCCCCTCCCCCCGTCCCGGGCCGCCACCGCCACCGCCGCCTCTCACCGCTGTCCCTCCGACTTTGCTGGTGTCCCAGGAACAGAGTCTCCCCTCCTTCACCGCCGCGTCTCGGACGCCCAGCAGGACGGGCCACGGTCCCGGGCTGCGCGCCGCATTCATGCCGGTGATGGCAGCGACAGAGGGGGCGGCGCGGGTTCGAATCCCGCCTCCTCCGCTTCCTCCTTGCAGCAACATCGCCCCGCTCGCTCCCTGCTCCCTTACAATCTTTGTATTTGCAGTTTTATATTTAATACAAAATTAGCATATATCGTTGACTTGGATTAACGTTATTTCACCCCGAGTCGCTGCTGTCACTGCACAACGCACTTGTTGATCGAATAGTTTGACATTTCCTTCCACCCAGCCAGACTAGCCCCATTCTCACCCAGTCGTGGAGGAGGGGGGGGGGGGGGGGGTTGGTCAAGAGACCACAGCCCCTCTAGTCGCTGCTTGCATTCATGACCATCTCCGTATATTGCAGGTTGCTCCCCTTAGGGATATGCAATATATAAAGTCAATTATAGATTATATATATTGCAGATTATAATCCCATGAATGTGGGAGTTAACATATGATGAGCGTTTGACGGCACTGGGCCTGTACTCGTTGGAATTTAGAAGGGTGAGGGGACACCTCATTGAAATTTACCGAATAGTGAAAGGCCTGGATAGAGTGGATGTGGAGAGGATGTTTCCACGAGCGGGAGAATTTATGACCAGAGGTTATAGCCTCAGAATTAAAAGACATCCCTTCAGGAAGGAGATGACGAAAAATTTATCTAGTCAGAGGGTGGTGAATCTGTGGAATTAATTGCCACAGAAGGCTGCGGAGACCGTCAATGGATATTATTATGGCAAAGATAGATTCTTGACTAGTGCAGGCATCAGGGTCAGGGGCAGGGGCGGAAATCCCGGGGGGGGGGGGGGGGGGGGGGGGGGGGGACTGGGTCCCCTCCATGTTTTCAGAGGTGGGGGACGACCCCCCCCCCATGTTTTGTGAAACATGTATTTTGCAATCAGTTCTCATCCGACAGCATGCTGCGGAGTAGCGGCCACAACTAGCTCAGACTCTGAAAATAATTAGACCACTATGATGCCCACTTACATTTGCCTTCCTTACAATCTTTGTTGACTCCACTTGTTGAATGGCCTCATTCAATGTTACAACCATTATATGATTCTACGAGTGTGTAAGAAGGAACTGCAAATGCTGGTATATACCAAAGATAGACACAAAGTGCTGCAGTAACTCAGATGGTCAGGCAGCTTCTCTGGAGTAAAAGGATGGGTGACGTTTCGGGTCGGGACCATTGTTCGAACAGGAGGGAACCTACATCGTAAGAGGGAGAATGAGCAAACTCTACACATATGGCACCCGAAGTCAGGATTGAACCTGGGTCTCTGGCGCTGTGAGAAGGGTGTTGAGGCCGAGTCAGTGGATATTTTTATATAGATAGATTCTTGATTAGTACAGGTGTCAAATTATGGGGAGAAGGCAGGAGAATGATGGAGAGATAGATCAGCCATGATTGAATTGCGGAGTAGACTTGAATGGCCGAATGGCCCCCTCCCATTTGTACGGAACATTTGCATTTTTCAGCTTGAAATTGTGCAATATGGTGCATACTGTAGCGAGTCTTATAACTTACACTTCAATGCAACATATATGCTTTAAAGTGGATTGGGGGTACCCGGTGAGGGAGTGGAGCAACCGAGTGGGGAGAGGATGTGGAAGAAGGGTAGGAACTTTTAAAAATTTGATGTATTAAAATCATGTTTTAGTGCACTGTAGAAGTATGATTTCAATGATTTTTGTATGAAGTATTTTTAAGAAGTAACTTTTTAAGGGGTAACTTTATCCACACAAAGGGTGATGGGTGTATGGAACAAGCTGCCAGAGGAGGTAGTTGAGACAGGGACCACCCCAACATTTAAGAAAAAGTTAGACTGATACATGGATAGGACAGGTTTGGAGGTATGGACCAAAAGCAGATAGTGTAGCCTGGACATGTTGGCGGGTGTGGGCAAGTTGCGCCGAAGGGCCTGTTTTCACACTGTAAGTTATTGGGGCCAATCCGGACTTGGACAAGGACATGGATATTTTAAAAGACAAATTTGCTGGCTGCAACGGAAACCCCCCCCCCCAATCCACATCAAGAATCAAACCCGTCTGGCCTGTGGACTTGGACATCACACAACGGTGTGAACAGGAAAGGCTGAGACGGAGATAACGAGATTCTCTTGGATACACAAAGGGAGGAACCAAGCCTCAGCAGACGGTGGTAAACAGGCCAGCACAAGCACAATCACCATCGGGGATGATAACGATCAGGCTGAGGGATCATGACATCAGCAAACCCCTTATCATCGGAAGCCTATTGTTCATGCCAGATCGAAACTGGGAAACATCAAAAGAACCCCTTTTATCCAGAGGACCACCTGGGGGTTTCAAAGGAAGCTCAGGTATAAAAGTCGTTCAAGCCAGAACTCTCTCTCTCTTCCTGCTCTTCCTGCTCTGCTGGACAGCTCGTGGGCCTGCATCGACTTAGCTGTGAGTATCCTGGTGACCTGGTGAAGTTCCCGAAATAGGATCGAGGTCGAGGGGAGTAAAATTGTGTTAAAGTAAGTTTCACGACGTGCCCGATAGTTTTCCATCATAGTCTTAGTTTAAAGCATAAGTTCAGCCACGTATTATGTAGTGTTGGTGAGATTCGATTTCTCATTGTTTAATAAAGCCTGTAAATTTAGACTTGCTTTGAGTCTATGTTGGTTTCTGTTTTCTCTCATCGGCACACTCTGGTCAATTCAACCTTTTTATCATATCCCACCATAATTCCGAGGTCTAGAACCTAGGGGAATCCTTTTTGTGGAGTAAAGGGAAACGCAAAACCCCTACAGAATGGCGACCATGGCAGGACCTCGGTGGTTTGGGATATGTGATTTGTCAGAGGAGGTGAGAGAACGTAGCAAGATGGAGGAGAGAATCTCCTCTTATCTGTTTAAAAAGATCAATCTCACCAAACAATGGGTGATAGCACTGTTGAGAGCAGAGCAGCCTGCAGTAGCTGCAGCTCAATGGACGGAAAGCAAACTGTATAATAAAGGGCAGGAAAAGGCAGTTTGGCTAGCGTGCCTATCACAGCAGGTAGCAAAAATGCAGAGACAAGTAGATAGACTGGAAGAGCAACTGAGAGAAGCTAGGGCCAGCGCTGAAGAAAGCGCTAGAGAAGGGGAAGGGCTATCTGAGGAATGCAGTAAAGCCAGGCAGTGTATCTTGCAGGCGAGGGAGTCCCACAGAAATGCCCAGGAATTCCTCCAATGCCAGGTGGTAGAGGCAAAGGAGAGGGAAAGGAACGCCCAGGAACTCCTGGCTCAGAGTACACAGAAGTGCAGGGAGCTGGAGGGAAAGTTCCAGGATATACAAGCAGCATACAGGGTGGCCCGTAGCGAGCTAGGCAATAGTGATCACGGGCCTTGCCAGGCAAGGATAGCGCAGCTGGAGGAGACTCTGTCCAAGACTAGGGGACGGGTTCACCTGGTAGGACCAGGGGGGTCCCCCGGGGGCAGAGGGCTTCCCTCAGCAGATGATTCCCCAGGGGCAAAGGGGAATAGACCGCCTCCTGAGGCGCCGGGGATAGGTCCGGGTCGGCAGGTGGGGTTCGGGTTGTCCGGGGAGGGACAGGCCCAAGGAGGGGCGGGAGAGCACCCTCAGTTAGCGGCTTCCGCGCCATGTGTAGCACACCACGAGGTGGTGGGGTTACCGATCATGGTGGGAGAGCCAGGGGTAAAGGGGCAACAGCCCAGAGTAGGGCAGATGTGCCCGGCACGGCAAAGGAAATATGGTCCCCCCGGTAGGGCAGGCAGATAGGGGGCCCATAGAGAGTGATATCATCATTCCCCATGGGGCACATGTGCTGAGGGGGGTGGTGGCTCAGGTTCCCAAGTTAACCAGGGCAGGAGACCCGTCATTGCATTTTATGGAGGTGCAGCAGGCAGCCGACATAAACGATTGCGATGAGGTAGAACGGGTAAAGCTGCTACTGATGACCCTAGATTCATACCTATGCAAGGCGGTGACCTCCAGGGAAGGGGGAAGACCTGAAACATGGGTAGCGGCACAGACAGCGGTTCTGGAGGCCATGGGGTTGAATCAGGGTAGTCCTTTCACCAGGGTGGGGGAGACGAAGCAGCAGGTAGCTGAGTCCCCGGACATGTTCGCAGACAGGCTGTGGGCAGTATATGAGGGAGCGTGTGGGATGCCTTTAGATAGGCAGAATTTAGATGGGAGAACAGCTCACTGGCTGAAGACTCTGGTGGCGAATTGCCTCCCGCGAGTTAGGGCAAGGGCCGAGCACTGGTTCGACCCAGCTGACCCAAACCTTAACGAGGCGGAGGTGATCAGGAAGCTCACCCTTGCATACCGCAATGGAGAGAGAAGTGAGGAGAAGCCCTTTAAGGGCAAGGTGCACGAAATAGTACCTGCACCCCCCAAAAGGAGGCAGTGGAAACAGGAAGGCAGCCAGACCTCTTCCGAGATGAGGCCGGTGTGCTATGGGTGTGGGAAGCCCGGGCACTACAAGAGGGAGTGCAGAAACCCAAGTAGAGCAGTGGGGGATAGGACCCCGGTAACGGCCAACCCAGCCCCGGAGGTAACAATAGATGTAAGAGATCTAATTACCTATTTGCAGTCAAAGGCGGGAGGATCCGGACAGGTAGCCATGGCAACAGGCCAGGGCACGCCCATATCCGCACCCCCGGCACCTTTATGACTGCCAGCGAAACAGCCCACATTCCTATGCCCATTAGAGTATGGCCCATGTGGGAGACCCTGGGTCAAGATGGAGGTCCAGGATGTGGTCGGGAGTTACCTGCTGGACACAGGTGCTTCCAGTACTATTGTCCACATGGACAATCCCCGTACATCCCCTCTATCTAGTGGGGTACCCTATAGTCTTGTCGGTTTTACGGGAAATGAGAAGACGGGGTTTTTCTCTGTTCCCTTGTCCATTCAATTAGGAGCACTCCAGGCGCAGTGGAAATGCGTCCTGATGAGTTGGGAGCAGGAGGGAAAGGGGATACTAGGCGCCGACTTTATAGTGGCCCACCAGGTCCTGGTGGACCTGAGGAACCACTGTTTGTGGGGCATAGCAGGAGAAGGGGCTGAGAGAGAGAAGGAGTTAATGGTCATCGAGAGGGCATCAGAGAGAGGGGCTCTGTGTGTCGTGAAGCCCAGAGAGGGGTACGATCTAGAGGTCCTAGTGAGGCAGACCCCGACAGAGTATCGAGGCCATGTTAAGCGAAATTTGGCCGCATTCGCTACTCACAAGCACGACTGTGGAAGGGTCACAGGAACAGAGGTCAGGATAGACGGGGATCCCATGTCCCGACCGCAGAAACAGTATAGTTTTCCCCGAGAAGCGGAGGCTGACTTAGAAGTCGCCTTGAGTTCACTGGTTAAGCAAGGCGTTTTGAGGCCCATAGCCACCCACGTGAACTCACCGCTCTGGCCTGTACGGAAGCCAGACAATTCCTGGAGGGCCACGGTAGATTATAGGGTCCTGAATAAGAATATTCCGGCTTGCGCACCAACTGTGGCAGCTGTAGCAGACCTATTAGCAGAAATTCCAGCGTCTGCATCTGTATTTACGGTGCTAGACATCTCGAACGGTTTCTGGTCTATCCCAGTCAGGAAGGAAGACCAGTACAAATTTGCTTTCACATTCAAGGGGCAGCAGTACACGTGGAACTGTCTTCCCCAAGGGTTCCACAATAGCCCCAGCATTTTCCACCAATGTATGGCGGAATGTTTAAAGGAATTTAGTGAGCCCCACAAGATCGTCCAGTATGTGGACGATATTTTGCTATTCACAGACACCAGTGAGGAACATGGGCCCCTAGTAAATGAACTGCTGAAGCTGCTCTGTAAGAGCGGTTTAAAAATAAATCCCAAGAAGGCACAGATAGGGTTACAAGAGGTAAAGTTCTTGGGACTGACCCTTAGGGCCGGAGAAAGGGGTATCGATACAGCAAGAAGGCAGGCAGTGCAGGAACTCCCAGTCCCAATGGACGTGGGGGGGGTAAGATCATTTCTGGGAGTCACGGGCTACTGCCGAGACTTTATAGAGGACTATGCCGCGACCGCAACACCTCTGCACCGGCTGCTACGCAAAGGGGTAGAGTGGGAGTGGGATGAGCAGTGCGAGTCGGCATTCGTCCATTTGAAGCGGGACCTGCAAAAGGCCCCAGCTCTGGGAGCCATTGACTACAGGGAGGAATTTTTCCTGGAGGTAGCCGCAAGCAGCGATGGCCTGAGCGCAGTGCTCCTCCAGGAACGGCACGGCAAGTTAAGGCCAGTGGTGTATTCCTCCAGAGTCCTCACAGAGGTAGAAAGGTCCTATTCAAACTGTGAGCGGCACCTGCTAGCCACATACTGGGCAGTGAAGAAGGTACAGGTCTTCATAAGAATGTCCCCCATAACCCTCCTGACCCACCATACCCCAACCCAGATGCTGCTGGACGGTCGGATTAAGGATGGGACCGTTAGCAGTGCGAGGATCACTCGCTGGACCCTTCTCCTTTCCCAAATGGCCTTACGGGTTGAGAGGCTATGTGAGCCCAAGCTCGCAGCCAATTTGGTGTACCCAGGGGAGCCACACCATTGCTCGGTGGAAGGGGTATGGGAGGTGGACTTTGGGCTTAGAGCAGGGTTACATCCCACGGGTAGGGAAATATACGTGGACGGGTCCAGTTTCGTGTCCGAGGGCATACGGCTCACGGGCTGTGGGATCTGGGACCCCGAGGCAGAGATAGCCCTAGCTCTTAAACTCCCACATACGTTAAGCGCCCAGCAGGCAGAGCTGGCGGCGGTAATGTACGTGGTGACCCATCCCGAGCGTTTCCCCACTCCATACACCATATGTTCAGACAGCATGTTCACATGCAATTCCTGCACGGAATATTTGGCCATCTGGTCCCGCCGAGGGTACACCTCATCAGACGGGAAGCCCCTGACCACTAAACCACTATTAGAGAGGATTGTAGCATCCGTAGGGAAGGGCGGGGATAGATATATCCATAAGGTGAAGGCCCATTCCAAAACGGAGCCACGGGGAAAGGGAACTCAGAGGGCGGATTGCTTGGCCAGGGAAGGAGCCAGGAGTGGAAAAGCATGGGATCCCCATGAGGAAGGACAGGTAGCTGCAGCCAGGAAGCAGCCTCAAGAAAAGGAGAGTGCAGGAGTGGTTTTGGCCCCGGACCTGGCCACGGTCCAGGCACAAGACCCCATTTTAAAGGCTGCCTCTGCAGCCATTTGCAGGCAGGAGAAGATAGAGGCACCGTTATGGGGGTAAAGATCAAGAACAGACCCGGGTTGATGTGGAAACCGTAGGGGATCCAGGCGAGTCCACAGGTAGTCAGCCTGAAGTAGCCGGCTGTGTTCCAGGGCAAGGACTGGAAGCAGCGGAGAAGGAGGCTGACTCCAGCCCTCCGCAGGCAGGTACCGTAGACTGCCTAAGAGAGGCAGAACTAGCAGAAGCAGAGGAGATGGAGGTATCACCTCTGGTGTGGGAACCCTCGGTCAGACGTAGGAGTGACAGGGTCCCTAAACCCCCAGTAAGGTGGTCCCCATCCCTAATTAAACCTAGGGCTAGGGCCGGCCACAGGAGGGCCGGGAAGGAGAGTGGCCGAAACAGGGCACTACGGAGTGCGGCTGGAGGGAGCCCAGTCTCCACAGGGAACGTAGGGGTAACTCAAAACCCCGTAGTGCAGAGGGAGGTGAGGGGCAGTCAGGCCCCTCGACAGGAGGAGTTCTGGCCTGCACGGGAGGGCCCACCAGAGGGGTGGCCCCAGCGTGACGGGGACCAGTTATGAGTTGGCCACCCGGAGACGGGTGGCGTTGTATATAGCATTGGTTTGTGTGTAAGTAGATGTAGTTAGCGTAATTAGATATAAGGTTTTGTATAGCTACAGGGGAGTACAGGGACAGACAGTACGGGATCGAAGGGATGTGCTGTGGAAAGGTAGACCACAACAGACAAAAACAAAACCCCAAATGCCATTTTAGGTGGATAGCTCTGTGGAGGCAAGGAGGTGTTTTGCTTTGTTTTCCAGATAAGTAGCCCCGCCGTATGGATGATGGCAACGATGTGCCTCCGGATGTGCATGGCGCGTCGCGGGGTCACGGAGGAGTCCATCGGATTTGACTGAAGTGCGGTTACCCGCATGGTGCCCCCGCGAGACGGAATTATTATATCAGGCCCTGTTAAATGACATGTTCCAGAAATTCCACAACCTGGATTTTGGGGACATAGACATAGAAGAGATGTACCGCGGGGGAGGGGATTTCACTATGGGGTCCGGTAGGCAAAGACGAGGGGTGGTTAATGACGGGTTTACAGCATTTAACACGGGGACGTCTATTATTAATAGCATGGACAACGTAGAACTGGCCTTGCAGATCAATCAGTTGAAGGGCCAGTTAAGAAAGGTTCTGGGGGAGGAAAATGCGGTGGTAGGATCGGGACTACACGAAGAGGTGGCAATGACTCTACATCTAAAAGAAATCATAGCACAATTGGAGACACATGCAAAAACGATAAACGCTTTGATTAAAGAGGACCGGAATGCGTCCGATCAGGCTGCACAGAATGAGGTGTGTGGGCTGTATGGTGCGTGGTTGTTGGGGGAGGGGAGGAGCAACCTGGAAGACCCGAGGCAAGGTCGGGTCCCCTCCTGGATAAGCAACCAGCACCTAGCAGCGCTACACCCTTATAACAACACTTTGAGTCCTTGTCAGCTTCGTGTGGCCTCCGAGGCCTACCCGGTACCGGTGGATTGCGGAAAATCCAATCACACCATAATGGGAGTGGTCGTAAGAATCCCGGTGATGGGAACCTCGGCACGACCAGCTCCTCTGTACCGAGTGGAGAACGTGGGAGTTGTTCGTGGGGGGGTGCATATTCGCTACGGGAAGGTCCCGCCCTATGTCATAGTGAGGGAGCAAGCTGTGACAGGCATTGACCTTTTGGGTTGTCGGAGCCGGGGAGCACAGGTAATCCTGTGTCCCCAGCACATGGGCGCTGAGGCTAGGCCTCAGTGTGGGTTCAGGACTGTTGGGGCACAGCCTATAAACTGCACCATGGAGGCGATGGCGGCAGACCATGTCCCTCCACAGGTGGCGTATATAGGCAGTGGGACGTACTGTGTCACCACAAGTGCCCAGCGGTATCAGCACTGGATCACAGCTGTGGTGCCCGATACCGCACAGCAGCTTCTGCTTTAAACCCAGGGCAGAAGTCCATGTGGCACAGCAGCGAATATTACCCATCCCGGAACCTTCTTCGGTTCACCTCTCGGTACGAGAAAATGTAACTGACTTATTTAATTATGTTGCCCATTTTGGGTATGATATTCCCCCAGTGAATGAAAAATTAAAAGAGTTGCTGGTGGCGGTCGAGTTGTCGCACAAACACTTCTTCTCCCTGGAACAAAAGACTCTGGATATCGCCAGGGATATCGAAGAGATCAAGTCTCCAAGTTGGTGGGACCTGGAGTCCTGGATCATAGTACCAGCATGGGTCCGCATCGTGTCCCATGTTCTGATCATCTGCCAGATGATAATTGTGGTGTATTTGCTATGCATTAATTGCAAATTTAAAAGGCGGAGGAGGATGGCCAAATTACAACGGCTGGTAAATCGAGCCGCCCGACGTCACCATAACGACACCCCATCACTGTAAAAATGTCTGTACTCTAGTGCAATAGTTTTTGTACATAAGTTGTAATCCCTGCATTTTCAGGGAATGGTCTTAAGGGTACTGTATGGTTTGTGGGATTGATGTAAAGTAAAAGGTGTATAGTGTAAGTTAATGTGCTTCGAGGGCCTAGTTTAGCGATTAAGGGGGCTTTCGGGGTACATAATTTCACCTTCTCACCAGGAGTGTTTACAGTTCTTGAGGCTGGAGGATTGCCCACTAACTTTGTCAATCGACACGGTCCGTGCAAGCCTGGACGTATCGTAGGGGCATGTAAGTTATTGGGGCCAATCCGGACTTGGATAAGGACATGGATATTTTAAAAGACAAATTTGCTGGCTGCAACGGAAAAACTCCCCCCCAATCCACAGAAAGAATCAAACCCGTCTGGCCTGTGGACTTGGACATCACACAACGGTGTGAACAGGAAAGGCTGAGACGGAGATAACGAGATTCTCTTGGATACACAAAGGAAGGAACCAAGCCTCAGCAGACGGTGGTAAACAGGCCAGCACAAGCACAATCACCATCGGGGATGATAACGATCAGGCTGAGGGATCATGACATCAGCAAACCCCTTATCATCGGAAGCCTATTGTTCATGCCAGATCGAAACTGGGAAACATCAAAAGAACCCCTTTTATCCAGAGGACCACCTGGGGGTTTCAAAGGAAGCTCAGGTATAAAAGTCGAAGTAAAGCCAGAACTCTCTCTCTCTTCCTGCTCTTCCTGCTCTGCTGGACAGCTCGTGGGCCTGCATCGACTTAGCTGTGAGTATCCTGGTGACCTGGTGAAGTTCCCGAAATAGGATCGAGGTCGAGGGGAGTAAAATTGTGTTAAAGTAAGTTTCACGACGTGCCCGATAGTTTTCCATCATAGTCTTAGTTTAAAGCATAAGTTCAGCCACGTATTATGTAGTGTTGGTGAGATTCGATTTCTCATTGTTTAATAAAGCCTGTAAATTTAGACTTGCTTTGAGTCTATGTTGGTTTCTGTTTTCTCTCATCGGCACACTCTGGTCAATTCAACCTTTTTATCATATCCCACCATAATTCCGAGGTCTAGAACCTAGGGGAATCCTTTTTGTGGAGTAAAGGGAAACGCAAAACCCCTACAGAGCTAAGTCTTATATATTTTTTTAATTGAATAGTGGAGGTGAATATCTGCATTGCGTTAAAAAAGCCAAATATTCAAACCTAGACTGCCTGGAGAGCCATTAGTGCAAATGGATAAAAATAGAGGAACGTACGGGTTATTTTTATTCTGCAAATTAATATAATGTTTTAGGTTTTACAAATAATACTCTATTCCCGGGTAATCATTTCATTTTATATCTCCAATTTGCCATCTTAGTTCAGCTTTGCTGAAACTGTCCATGTTAATAATATACAATTTTAAACTGAGTATAATTTTTTAATAGTCAAGTATTTACTGCGTTTATATTATTTCTTTTAAACTCAGTGATTTCATAATTTCCTGGGTAAAATAATATTTACCAAATAAGCACATTACTAATGTTGAACTTTTGTCTAGGCACATTAATACATGATTGAACAATTTTCTCATACCCAGCCTTTCCTGTTTGTGTCAATTCTGATGAAAAGCCACACACCTGTAAAACTACTTGGTTTCCCTCTCTCCACAAATGCTAACTGATCTGCAGAATGTTTCCAGCTGCAGTGATCACTGGGGTTAGCATCTCACAATCTGACCATTGTTATTTTTTTCCCCTCACTAACTGCCTTCATTCCACATACATGTTCTTCTCTGAGATAACACTCAAAGCAATCATGTCACTCTAGCCACCTTGTTCTCCACCCAATCTCAGTTATTCTTTTTGTTTGCTCCATGCCTCCCCTATCTTAAAACACTACAACTTTAAACAGAGTTCTGATGAAGGTTAACCCAAAACATTAATTATTTTTCTCACCATAATTGTTTGATCCATTGTATCCCTGGCTGTTTCTGTTTTAATCCATATTTGAATTGAATTGAATTGAATACATTTTATTCGCCAAATATGTATACGTACAAGGAATTTGCCTTGGTGCTTTGCTCGCAAGTAACAACACGATATAGTAGATAATTAAAAATAATACATTATAATTTAAACATGTGAAGAATGAAATAAAATACCAGAGCACAAGGGGGCTACAGACTTTTGGCTGTTGAGTAGAGCTACTGTTCGTGGGGAAAATGCTGTTTTTATGTCTGGCTGTGGTGACTTTGACAAGCAGGAGTCGCCTTCCAAAGAGAAGTGCTTCAAAGAGTTTGTGGCCAGGGTGAGAGGTGTCAGAGATGATCTTTTCCTGGCCCTTGCAGTGTACAATTCATCGATGGGGTGGGAAGGTTGCAGCCAACAACCTTCTTGGCTGATCGAACGATGAGCTGCAGCCTCTGGATGTCGTGCTTGGTAGCTGAACCAAACCAGACCATAATGGAGAAGGTGAGGACAGACTCTATGATGGCAGTATAAAACTGGACCATCATTGCCTGTGGCAGATTGTGCTTCCTCAGCTGCCACAGGAAGTATATCCTCTGGTAAGCCTTTTTGACTGTGGCGTCAATGGTGGCCTCCCAATTAAGGTCCCTGAAGATGATGGTTACAGGGAACTTAAATGACTCCACAGATGTGACTGTGGTTTTGTTGATGGTGAGTGGGGGGGGGGGGGGGGGGGGGGGAAGGGGACAGGAAGCTCTCCTAAAGTCTACAATCACTTCCACCGTCTTAAGAGCATTGAGCTCCAGGTTGTTGCAATGGCACCAGGTCGCCAGCTGTGTCACTTTCTGTCTGTAGGCAGATTCCTCCCCATCCTGGATCAGTCCAATCAGGGTTGTCTTGTCTGCAAACTTGAGAAGCTTGACAGAGGAGTCTGTGAATTCTGATTTCTTTATTCAACTGATTGATCTATCATTGTTCTGGTATTTGATCAGTTTAGAAGAGCAAGGTGTCTTGTCTCAATGACTATCAACAGATGGCATTAAAGTACATGGCGTGAAGTGCTTTGAGAAGTTGGATATGATTCTTATCATACATCAGCAAGGACTGGACCCACTACCATTTGCCTACCGCCACAATAGATCAACGAAGGATGCAAACTCACTGCCTCTTCATTCTGCACTGGACCATTTGGACAATAAAAACACATATATCAAGCTGTTTTTCATAGACTACAGCTCAGCATTCAACACCATCATCCCCTCCATATGTGCTACCAAGCTCAGGAAACTGGGTGTCTGCACAACCCTCTGCAGCTGGATCCTCAACTTCCTCATCAACAGAACACTTACGAGATGTACTAACATCTGTACGAGATGGCAACAACACCTCCAACAACACTACTGTTATTTATTTATTTAGCGAATGCAAAGTCCTTTAGCCAAGCAGTTGCCTCTTGATCTGCTGTATGAAGGGTGACAAGTCCTCCTTTGAGTCTTTGTTGAGGGCATGCTTCAATGATGTGTTGCATTGTTTGCTGCTCTCCACAAGCACACCGTGGGTTTGGGCTGCTGCCTCATTTGTGAAGGCTGGCCAAGCAGGGGCCATGTCCAGTCCTGAATCTATTCAGCGTCGTCCACTGCTTCCTTGGGAGATTGGTGCCAGGGACCGGTAGGGTGGGGTCTGACACCAGATGTTTATTTGGGACGTCCTTGGACTCCCATTCCTTTTTCCAAGCTGATTGGATGGTGAAATCAGCTGGTGGTGGGTTCTTCCAAATTGGTCGTCTAGATGGAAGTCAAGCAGTGGGTGGGTTGAAGTTGTCCATGTGAATTGGCAGGTGAGGGGAGTTTTTGGTCTTTTGGAGCATCCTTTGAGTGAGGACTACTCGCCGGATGTGTGGAGGGGCTATGTTGGATAGGACAGGGAGCCAGGGGAGTGGTGTTGAGCGGATTGTTCCTGTGATGATCCTCATTGTTGAGTTCAATTGGGTGTCCACATGGTGTGTGTGGGATGACCTGGACCAAACAGGGGCACAATATTCGGCTGAAGAAAATGCACGGGCTAGTGCTGAAATGCGCAGTGTGGGGGCTGCTGCCCCCCACTTTGAGCCAGCAAGCTTACTGAGGAGATTGTTTCTGGACTTCACCTTAGCTGCTGTTTTTTTGAGATGTTCCTTGAAGGATAGGATCCTGTCAAGGGTCACTCCGAGGTAGGTTGGAGTGGGGGCATACTGCAGTTTGGTCCTGCTCAGATAGATGTTTGGTTCTCTTGTGGCTTCTGCATTATGGAGGTGGAACT